>NC_084567.2:40667500-41005000 GCF_033978685.3 Nerophis lumbriciformis
TGCCGACTGAGAACAATTAGGCAAAACCACCTGTCAGGCCCTTCCTTGTGAGAGAATAGCAAAAATACATCACTTACTGTACAACGTCTGCTGTTACTAGGGTGCAGACTGAGAAAAATTAGGCAAAACCATCTGTCGGGCCCTTCCTTGTGAAAGAATAGCAAAAATACATCACTTACTGTACAACGTCTGCTGTCACTAGGATGCCGACTGAGAAAAATTAGGCAAAACCACCTGTCGGGCCCTTCCTTGTGAGAGAATAGCAAAAACACATCACTTACTGTACAAAGTCTGCTGTCACCAGGATGCCGACTGAGAAAAATTAGGCAAAACCACCTGTCGGGCCCTTCCTTGTGAGAGGATAGCAAAAACACATCACTTACTGTACAAAATCTGCTGTCACCAGGATGCCGACTGAGAAAAATTAGGCAAAACCACCTGTCGGGCCCTTCCTTGTGAGAGAATAGCAAAAACACATCACTTACTGTACAACGTCTGCTGTTACTAGGATGCCGACTGAGAAAAATTAGGCAAAACCACCTGTCGGGCCCTTCCTTGTGAAAGAATAGCAAAAACACATCACTTACTGTACAAAGTCTGCTGTCTCAATCATGTGCCTCTCAGTCCTTTCCATCGAGGACGTGGAAGACATCTACCTATTTGGAACCGTGATCGCGGGTTCACCTGCTGATTGGGCTGGGCATTGCTCTGGTTGTATCGTGAAATTCGTAAGACGATGGCAGCCACTCAAGGAGCCCAAAGGCTGTCCGTCGCAATAGAAGGATTGGGTCAGGCTGTGGGATCACAGACTGGGGCGATTTCTGAACTGAATCGCAAGATGGATCACATCATGGAAAAGCTTGTTGAAAGGGGAAAAATTGGATATGAGAGTTAGCATGGACGAATAGAACAGACAAGCCATTGTAATGTCTGCTCGCGGAAAAACAAAAATCCTAATCTACGATTTGACTCCCTCGAATGGCCTTGACGCTGCAACAACAGGAACAGGCTGTTCTGAAAACATCCCCCGAGGACTCTCAAAGATGGATGCTTTTGACCTCCCTCCCTCCTCAATGACACCTGGGAGTCGAACTTTGCTTGCATTGCATGCAGAACGGCCCCAGGCCTATGGACACAACACCACTACACCCAAGACAATGGGCATATACACAAACACTTAGTGGGACTGTGCCGAAAATGTAATTTCAGTTCTTATCTGTCTTGTACATGTTAAGAATGGACAATAATAAAGCATCCTGAACCCTGGTTGCCGTAATGCCGCAACCACCGTTGTGTTTTCACACCTTTTTGTTTTGTTTTGTTGTTTCCTCGTTTTTTTGAATGCATCGTTGTACTTCCTCTTGCAGCAGACAGCCAGCTGAAGGTGTGGACATTGTCCAGAGGTCTTCTCAAGGAGCTGCTGGAGGTGAAAGAACTTGGAGGACCGTGGAGACGCGTGGACATTGACATAATTTCCACGGACGAGTACCAGGTGAGATCCTCACCGCCAACACAACAAACACATGACACTGAATATTAAATATGCTGATTTTTGTTGCCAGATTGTCTTGGAGGGAATCAAAGGTGTGTCCGGGGTCCTGGCTCTGGATGACATTGAGTACACCGTCGGGATCAACTGTGCTAAAAAAGTCACTGATGTCCAGACAAGTAAGGGATGGCAAATATTTAGCATGTTTCATCGCACAAAAAGCAACAATGCTTGTGATTGTTTTGTAGCGAAGGCAAATGGGATTGTGCCAAAAGTGGCCTTTCATTGTGGGCAGGCACACCTGTGCAATAATCCTGCATCTTGATACGTCACACCCGTGAGGTGCACTGCAAAAAGTCAGTGTTCAAAAACAAGAAAAATAATACTAAAATTAGGGGTATTTTATTTGAACTAAGCAAAATTATCTGCCAATAGAACAAGAAAATTTGGCTTGTCAAGACTCTCCAAAACAAGTACAATTAAAGCTGCAAGCAGCGTTGGTCGGGCCCGCGTATTTGGCAGGTGCTAGTCCTAAGTGTCCCAATACTTTTGTCCAGTTTTAGTCCCAAGTGTCCCAATACTTTTGGCAAGTTGTAGTCCTAAGTGTCCCAATACTTTTGTCAAGTTGTAGTCCCAAGTGTCCCAATACTTTTGTCCAGTTTTCGGCCTAAGTGTCCCAATACTTTTGTCCAGTTTTCGGCCTAAGTGTCCCAATACTTTTGTCCGGTGGTAGTCCTAAGTGTCCCAATACTTTTGTCAAGTTGTAGTCCCAAGTGTCCCAATACTTTTGTCCAGTTTTCGGCCTAAGTGTCCCAATACTTTTGTCCAGTTTTCGGCCTAAGTGTCCCAATACTTTTGTCCGGTGGTAGTCATAAGTGTCCCAATACTTTTGACTAGTGTACCTACCTTGTCTGCATTGTGTAGGCACGCTGGTGCTTCCTGCTTTTAAGCAGCCATCTTAAAAAAACAGCAGCGCAGCGGGTCTTTGAAGGGTCATAAAATTAAAACCGGAGCAGGTATTAAAACGCTGTTCTGTTATTTTATACACAAGGGTTTAATCTCTCTCCTGTGTTAGTTTGAAGCCGAAACGACAAACGCGCTCAGAGGAGATAGTTTTTGAAGGAAGGTGACCGGTTTTTTACAAAAAAATTGTTTTGAAGGGGGAATAGCAAACTTCCTGTTGATTTTTGCTGGGGGTTGTCAATTTATGAAATGTAGGTCTAAGTGAGCCCTACATAGAGGTTTTTGTTTCATGTCTCTCCGACCTTCCCAGTGGGAGTTACAGGCAGTTTTTCATCCGAGGAGCAGTTTTTTGTGCGTTTCATTAAAAAATTGCGCTAGAGCACAATTTTGAGATTTGGGGTTAGGTTTTATTTATTAGATCGCAATTTTTGCCAGTCCTGATGTGTGTGTTCAGTTCGGTGAGTTTTGAAGCATGTTAAGGGGGTCAAATTACAGCTCAAAGAGGCAAAAGTGACTGTTTTTAGTACTTTTTTGTCTTGAAGGGGGAATTGCCAACTTCCTGTTGATTTCTGCCCGATGATATACAGTTATGAAAACTAGGTCTAAGTCAGACCTACATACAGGTTTTTGTTTCATGTCTCTCCGATCTTCCTAGTGGGAGATATAGGCAGTCTAGTTTTTTTTTTCCCTAGGGGGCGCTAAAGCGCAATTTTGAGTTTTGGGGTTCGGGTTTTTTTTTTTTTTAAAAAGGTCATTTTCGCAGGTCCTGATGTGTGGGTCAAATATGGTGAGTTTTGAAGCATGTTAAGTGGGTCAAATTACAGTTTAATGTGGCGGCGGAAGAATAAAGAATAATAAAACCTTACAAATACAATAGGTCTCCCTATTGTATTTGGGAGTCCTTATGCAATGGGCCATGCGGGCCCTAATTAGCTAATCTCAATTAACCCAAAAATACCTTAAAATAAGTATATTCTCACTAATAACAAGTGTACTACTATATGAGTACGTATTTTCTATTGTTTCATTGAAAATAAAACAGCAACGTCCATTTGGCTGTCATCTGTTTTGATTATGAGACACAATTGTGTCAAAGTCATGATTTTTTATTTCATGCTTGAAATAAGAAATGGTTACTTTAAAAAAGTAGTTTTATACTTGTGAGTGTTGATGACACAGCTTTGCAACACTTGATGTTCTAGTTTCAAGCATGTTTTACTCAATATAGGTCATAACATCTCAGCAACAAGCTGTAATATCTTACTGAGATCATTTAAAACCCTTAAAACAAGTAAAACACTAACATAAAATCTGCTTAGTGAGAAGAATTATCTTATTAGACAGAAAATAAGCAAATATCTCCCTTATTTGAGATATTTCATCTTACTTAGATTTCAGTTTTTGCAGTGTGGGGTGGATTATCTTGGCAAAGAAGAAATGCTCACTAACACAGATTTGTGAACAATATTTGAGAGGAATAGGTCTTTTGTGTACCGTATTTTCCGGACCATAGGGCGCATCGGACTATAAGGCGCACTGCCGATGAGCGGGTCTACTCAGGTCTATTTTCATACAAAAGAGGCAATAAAGGGGTCATATTATTATTTTTTGTTTCTAAATGTAAAATACTTCCTTGTGGTCTACATAACATGTAATGGTGGTTCTTTGGTCAAAATGTCGCATAGATGATGTTTTACACATCATCTTCAAGTCGCTTTCTGATAGTCGCTTCAGGATGCGCCGTTTTGTGAGCGGTCTTATTTACGTGCCTCCACTTCGACAGCGTCTTCTCCTCGTCACCTTTGTTGTAGCGGTGTAGCGTGCAAGGACGGCTGTTGCTTTTGCATAATATTGCGAAACAAAACACCAGATAATATGTCTTACCTTATGTCAGGTTCAAACACTGATGACATCTATTAAACAAGACAAGAAGCAAGGAATTAAACAGAGACAGAATTAAATTTGGCTCAATTGAGGAGAGACGCGTACACACTGTACCCTTTTACAGTGTCGTCCCACGCCCCTGACGAAAGATTGTATGCCTCCTCTTTCATTTGGACTTTCCCAGATTACATGGCAACAGCTGTGTCTAAGGGATGGGGGTCGTAAACAGCCATCGCCTTTGATTAAGACAGTTCAAAGAAAAAGAGTAAATTAAATTTTTTTTAAAAACATTTAAAAAAAATTAAAAAAAAAAATTTAAAATTAAAAACAATTAAAAACTTTAAAAACATTTTTTTAAAATTAAAAAAAATTGAAAATCATTTTTTACCTTAAATCATTTTTTTTACCTTGAAAATCATTTTTAACCTTGAAAAAAAAAAATGTACTTTGAAAAAAATGTTTACCTTAAAAAAAAATGTTTACCTTGAAAATCATTTTTTACCTTGAAAATCATTTTTTACCTTGAAAAAAAAAATTTACCTTGAAAAAAAATGTTTACCTTGAAAAGGTTTTTTTTACCTTGAAAATCATTTGTTTACCTTGAAAATCATTTTTAACCTTGAAAAAAAAATTTTACTTTGAAAATTTTTTTTTACATTGAAATTCATTTTTTACCTTGAAAAAAAATGTTCACCTTGAAAAAAAAAAATTACCTTGAAAATGTTTTTTTTTACCTTGAAAATCATTTGTTTAGCTTGAAAAAAAATGTTTACCTTGAAAATCATTTTTTTTACCTTGAAATTTTTTTTTTACCTTGAAAATAATTTTTTTACCTTGAAAATCATTTTTAACCTTGAAAAAAAAATGTTACCTTGTTTTAACTTACATTTTTTTTATTAATTTTTTTTTTAATTTTTTTTTTTTTTTTTTAATTTTTTTAATTTTTTTAATTTATTTAATTTTTTACTTTTTTTTTTTTTTTTTTTTTTTTTAAATTAAAAAAAAAATAATTAAAATGTTTTTTTAAATGTTTTTTTAAAAAAATTTAATTTAAAAAAAAATAATTTTTTTTTTAATTTAAAAAAAAAAAATTCAAATTTTTTTTACATTTAAAAAAAAAATGTTTTTAATTTTCTAAAAAAAAATTAATTTAAAAAAAAAAAATTTTCAAGGTTAAAAAAAATGATTTTCAAGGTAAAAAAAATTTTTCAAGGTAACATTTTTTTTTCAAGATACATTTTTTTCAAGGTAAAAAAAGATTTTCAAGGTAAAAAATGATTTTCAAGGTAAAAAAATGTTTTCAAGGTAAATATTTTTTCAAGGTTAAAAAATGATTTTCAAGGTAAAAAAATGATTTTCAAGGTAAAAAAAATTTTCAAGGTAAATTCTTTTTTTCAAGGTTAAACATTTTTTCAAGGTAAAAATGATTTTCAAGGTAAAAAATGATTTTCAAATTTATTTAAAATGATTTTCAAATTTTTTTAAAATGTTTTTCAAATTTTTTTATTTAAAAAAAAATAAATTAATTTTTAAAATTTGTTTTAACTTTTTTTTTAATTTTTTTTAAATTTTTTAAAACAATTTAAAACAATTTAAAACAATTTAAAACAATTTAAAACAATTTTAAAAAATTTTAATTTTTTAAAACAATTTTAACAATTAACATTTTTTTTTAGGGTTAGGGTTAGGGTTAGGGTTAGGATTAGGGTTAGGGTTAGGGTTAGGGTTAAGGTTAGGGTAGGGTTAAGGTTAGGGTTAGGGTTAAGATTAGGGTTAGGGTTAGGGTAAAAAAAATGTTAAAAAGTTAAAAAAAAGTTTAAAAAAAATTAAAAATATTTAAAAAAAATTAAAAAATGTAAAAAAAAAAAAATTTTTTACAAAAATTAAAAAAAATTTTTTAAAAAGTTAAAAAAATTTAGAATTTTTTATTTTCAAGGTTAAAAATTTTTTCAAGGTAAAAATGATTTTCAAATTTTTTTAATTTTTTTAAAATGTTTTTAAATTTAAAAAAAAAAAATTAATTTTTAAAATTTGTTTTAACTTTTTTTTTTTTTTTTTTAAACAATTTAAAACAATTTTTAAAAATTTAAATTGTTTTAATCAATTTTAACAATTAACATTTTTTTTTAGGGTAAGGGTTAAGGTTAGGGTTAGGGTTAGGGTTAGGGCTAAGATTAGGGTTAGGGTTAGGGTTAAGATTAGGGTTAGGGTTAGGGTAAAATTTAAAAAAAAAAAAGTTAAAAAAAAAAGTTAAAAAAAGTTTTTTAAAAATTTTAAATATTTAAAAATATTTAAAAAAAATTAAAAAATTTAAAAAAATTTAAAACATTTTTAAAAAATTAGAAAATTGAAAAAAAAATTAAAAATTTTGAAATAAATTAAAAAAAAAAAAAAAATTAGGGTTAGGGTTAGGGTTAGGGTTAAAAGCTTCCAAAACGCGTCAAGATGGCAACAGATGAACAACATCCACAGGTCAAATGTGTCTTGTTTCCCCTGCAGCGCCGAGGAAGCCTGACAATGCAGGAGGGATCGCAGCCTCGGTCCTGGTGGTCCTGCTGTTGATTGGCACTCTGGTGGGGCTCCTTATTTTCTACCTGCATGTTCAGAGGAGGGCCACGCTTTTGAGCAACCCTTCAGCTGTCGACGGTTTCAGTAACGACACCTACGACCCCAGCGTCACAGTAAGTTCATGTCCCTATATTGTCCTGATCATCACATCTAAATAGGGTTGTCCCAATACCAATATTTTGGTACCAGTACCAAAAAATGGCATTATTATCTTAATTAAAATAATCTTAATTAAACATATTTTTATTATTGCAAGTTTGTCCTTAAATAAAATAGTGAACATACTAGACAACTTGTCTTTTAGTAGTAAGTAAACAAACAAAGACTCCTAATTAGTCTATGCAGTAACATATTGTGTCATTTATACACCTATTATTTTGTCAACGTTATAAAGGACAAGCTGTAAAAATGTGTTATTAATCTACTTGTTAATTTACTGTTAATATCTGATTATTTTCTGTTTTAACATGTTCTATCTACACTTCTGTTAAAATGTAATAATCACTTATTCTTCTCTTCTTTGATACTTTACATTTGTTTTGGATGATACCACACATTTAGGTATCGATCCGATACCAAGTAGTTACAGGATCATACATTGGTCATATTCAAAGTCCTCATGTGTCCAGGAACATATTCTTGAGTTTATAAACAAAAGAAGATTTTGTGATGCTAAAAAATATCGATGTAATCATTGTAGTATCGACTAGATACGCTCCTGTACTTGGTATCATTACAGTGGATGTCAGGTGTAGATCCGATACCAAGTAGTTACAGGATCATACATTGGTCATAATTTAAGTTAAAGTTAAAGTGCCAATGGTGGCCACGCCCGGTAATCATTTTTGGTGATTTAACCCCCAATTCCAAGCAGGGAGGTAATGGGTAACATTTTTATAGTCTTTGGTATGACTTGGCCAGAGTTTGAACTCACAACCTCCCGATAGGCCACTGAGTAATTTAAGTCCTCATGTGTCCAGGGACGTATTTCCTGAGTTTATAAACGTAATATAAATTTTAAAAAAAACAAAAAAAAATTTCAAGGTAAAATTTTTTTTTTCAAGGTAACATTTTTTTTTTCAAGGTACATTTTTTTTTTCAAGGTTAAAAATGATTTTCAAGGTAAACAAATGATTTTCAAGGTAAAAAAAATTTTTCAAGGTAAAAATACTTTTTCAAGGTAAAAAAAAATTTCAAGGTAAAAATACTTTTTCAAGGTAAAAAAAATGTTTCAAGGTAAAAAAAGATTTTCAAGGTAATTTTTTTTTTCAAGGTAAAAAAAATGTTTCAAGGTAATTTTTTTTTTCAAGGTTAAAAATGATTTTCAAGGTAAAAAAATTTTCTTTCAAGGTAAAAAAAATAATTTTCAGGGTAAAAAATGATTTTCAATTTTTTTAAATTTTTTAAAAATATTTTTAAATGTTTTAATATTTTTTTAATTTTTTAATTTTTTTTAATTTTCTTTTTAATTTTTTTAATTTTTTTTAATTTTTTTTAATTTTTTTTAATTTTTTTTAATTTTTTTTAATTTTTTTTAATTTTTTTTAATTTTTTTTAATTTTTTTTAATTTTTTTTAATTTTTTTAAAAAAAAATTATTTTTTTTTTATTTTTTTTATTTTTTTTTTATTTTTTTTTATTTTTTAAAACAATTTAAAACAATTTAAAAAAAATTTAAAAGTACTCTGTGTTTGTGCGCTGCCGAACATGCTCCTCTGCTCGTAAAACCAGCAAAGGCATGGCGGACCGGTACTTTTTAGAGGCGGTATAATACCGAACACGATTCATTAGTATCGCAGTACTACACTAGTACTAGTATACCGTACAACTCTACATCTAATCATCATCAGGAGGATGTTGACATGTTCTGATTCATGATGATGTCCACGTCAGGAGAACCACGTCAGAATTCCCCCTGCACAAAACCACCCGATGGCCGCCGGTATCAACGTCTTCTCTGTGAGTCAAGACAATTGCTCTCAAATACTGTAAATCCACAAAGGACGATCAACCGAGTCAATGTCATGTGCTTCAACTACCTCAACTTAAGAGTGTTTGGAGATAAGAGCTTCCTCTCGGCTGATTGTTGCGCTTTAAGTTGCAAGTCAAACATTTAGTTACCCGAGTTAGTTGGTGTACCAAATGTCACAATGAACACCGCAAGTTCTGACCCGAACACCTGGTCTTGGGATGGAAGAAAGTGGGTGTCAAGGGCAATACTGAGAGAAAGAAGTGGATGATATTCATTGAATTAAAAAAATAAATCATCAAAAACATGAGAGAGCGTGTCACCAGTAAATAATTTCCTTTCACACACACTACTGAAACACTCTCAAACACACGACTAAAATGTTTTCCTCTCACATACACTACTGAAACACTCTCCTACACACGACTGAAACTCTCATTCACACTACTGAAATGTTTTCCTCTCACACATACACTACTGAAACACTCTCATACACACTACTGAAACTCTCATTCACACGACTGAAATGTTTTCCTCTCACATACACTACTGAAACACTCTCATACACACTACTGAAACTCTCATTCACACTTCTTAAATGTTTTCCTCTCACACAAACTACTGAAACACTCTCAAACACACGGCTGAAATGTTTTCCTCTCATATACACTACTGAAACACTCTCATACACACTACTGAAACTCTCATTCACACGACTGAAATGTTTTCCTCTCACATACACTACTGAAACACTCTCATACACTACTGAAACTCTCATTCACACTTCTTAAATGTTTTCCTCTCACACAAACTACTGAAACACACGACTGAAATGTTTTCCTCTCACATACACTACTGAAACACTCTCATACACACTACTGAAACTCTCATTCACACGACTGAAATGTTTTCCTCTCACGTACACTACTGAAACACTCTCATACACACTACTGAAATTCTCATTCACACTACTTAAATGTTTTCCTCTCACACATACTACTGAAACACTCTCAAACACACGACTGAAATGTTTTCCTTTCACATACACTACTGAAGCACTCTCATACACACTACTGAAACTCTCATTCACACGACTGAAATGTTTTCCTCTCACATACACTACTGAAACACTCTCATACACACTACTGAAACTCTCATTCACACGACTGAAATGTTTTCCTCTCACATACACTACTGAAACACTCTCATACGCACTACTGAAACTCTCATTCACACTTCTTAAATGTTTTCCTCTCACACAAACTACTGAAACACTCTCAAACACACGGCTGAAATGTTTTCCTCTCACATACACTACTGAAACACTCTCATACACACTACTGAAACTCTCATTCACACGACTGAAATGTTTTCCTCTCACATACACTACTGAAACACTCATACAGACTACTGAAACTCTCATTCACACGACTGAAATGTTTTCCTCTCACATACACTACTGAAACACTCATACACACTACTGAAACTCTCATTCACACTTCTTAAATGTTTTCCTCTCACACAAACGACTGAAACACTCTCAAACACACGACTGAAATGTTTTCCTCTCACATACACTACTGAAACACTCTCATACACACTACTGAAACTCTCATTCACACGACTGAAATGTTTTCCTCTCACATACACTACTGAAACACTCTCATACACACTACTGAAACTCTCATTCACACGACTGAAATGTTTTCCTCTCGCATACACTACTGAAACACTCTCATACACTACTGAAACTCTCATTCACACGACTGAAATGTTTTCCTCTCACATACACTACTGAAACACTCTCCTACACACTACTGAAACTCTCATTCACACTACTGAAATGTTTTCCTCTCACACACACTACTGAAACACTCTCAAACACACGACTGAAATGTTTTCCTCTCACATACACTACTGAAACACTCTCATACACAACTACTGAAACTCTCATTCACACGACTGAAATGTTTTCCTCTCACATACACTACTGAAACACTCTCATACACACAACTGAAACTCCCATTCACACTTCTTAAATGTTTTCCTCTCACACATACTACTGAAACACTCTCAAACACACGACTGAAATGTTTTCCTCTCACATACACTACTGAAACTCTCATTCACACTTCTGAAATGTTTCCCTCTCACACATACTACTGAAGTACGATTAGTACATTACTAACTTCTTCTTCACCTGAAATGTTTGTTACTTCCCAGGTGTCATAGTTTTGATGCCTTCAGTGACAATCTACAATGTAAATAGTCATGAAAATAAAGGAAACACATTGAATGGAGAGAAGGTGTGTCCAAACTTTTGGCCTGTACTGTATATTTATATGTATATATTGATAAATGCATGTATTTACAGACAGAGACTTTAGAGTCCTTTCTTGTTTCTTTATCTCAAAATCGATTTCTTGTTGTTGTTGTTTTGTTTGTTTTTTCTCTCTATTAGACATGTACAAAGTGAATGTGGAAAGGGTCGGCATAGTAAAAGCTTTTAGCTTCAGCCTGTACCTTATTGGTCAGGAAATGTCAACCGATACTTTTATTCATTTATCTGAAGTGTACTGTTTACATGAACTGATGACCAAATGAAAAACCATTGAATGAATCCATGAGTTAATTGGACTCTTGTATTTGTGCAGGACTCTGCTGGTGTCAGAGAGAGGGAGGTGGCGTGAAGCAGGAGGAAAAGGCGCCACTACAAAAGTGGCCTGGTGAAATTTAGGCGATATCACAGCAGAAGAACTGCTTGTGTCGACCTTGCATCAAACACACACACTCACTAACACTAATACACACATACAGTATCCACACTGATAAGGGTCTAATCAGGGCACCGTACGGTATGGCCATGTCCTCAAGGCGGTCCAGCTTGTTTCCTGTGGACGGATATGGCGGCTGAAAGCCGGAGGACAACATTTGGTTGGTCGACATTTGTCTGACATGCTAGCTCTGTTAAAGCAGCACACACTTTCAGACATTTACAGTGCATTGTGGGTAGGCGCTAATTAAAGTTGCATTGTGGAGCTTGATTGATTAAGAATTGATCAATTCTGTCTTAAATAAATGGCCGCGAGGCATGAAGAAGGATGACAATAATATATAATTATTGAAGAATACATTAAATTCATGAGCATTGAAATGTTGTGGATTAATTATTATGAATAGTATATTGAAGTAGGGAAGGGATTCATACGGCCCCATTCCTGGGTGGATCTCGCTTGAGATCTGCTGAAAATGATGGAAAGCGCCACTTTATATAGCAACTGATGCGATGTTCAAAGTTGGGGTTGTCACAAAAGAAATTTTAAGATATTCAAAACTACTACTAATTCGTCATGTTCCATGTGTCGGGTAATAAACCGCGACTAATGGGGCCATATGAATTATCTTCCAACTGTAATAACGATGTAGTAAAATATCCAATGATTAGAATAGAATAAAAAATACTTTATTGATCCCCGGGGTAAATTCAGTGCCACAGTTTGCTCACAATAAAGAATAAACACTTGGGTATTTTTTTACATGTGAATAATATAAATACAGTCTATTGTACAGCATTGTTCACATGTGAATAATATAAATACAGTCTATTATACAGCATTATTCACATGTGAATAATATAAATACAGTCTATTATACAGCATTATTCACATGTGAATAATATAAATACAGTCTATTATACAGCATTATTCACATGTGAATAACATAAATAGTCTATTATACAGCATTATTCACATGTGAATAATATAAATACAGTCTATTATACAGCATTATTCACATGTGAATAATATAAATACAGTCTATTATACAGCATTATTCACATGTGAATAACATAAATACAGTCTATTATACAGCATTATTCACATGTGAATAATATAAATACAGTCTATTATGTAGCATTATTCACATGTGAATAATATAAATACAGACTATTATATAGCATTATTCACATGTGAATAATATAAATACATTCTATTATACAGCATTATTCACATGTGAATAATATAAATAGTCTATTATACAGCCTTATTCACATGTGAATAATATAAATACAGTCTATTATATAGCATTATTCACATGTGAATAATATAAATACAGTCTATTATATAGCATTATTCACATGAGAATAATATAAATACAGTCTATTATACAGCATTATTCACATGTGAATAATATAAATATAGTCTATTATACAGCATTATTCACATGTGAATAACATAAATACAGTCTATTATACAGCATTATTCACATGTGAATAATATAAATACAGTCTATTATACAGCATTATTCACATGTGAATAATATAAATACAGTCTATTATACAGCATTATTCACATGTGAATAACATAAATAGTCTATTATACAGCATTATTCACATGTGAATAATATAAATACAGTCTATTATACAGCATTATTCACATGTGAATAACATAAATACAGTCTATTATACAGCATTATTCACATGTGAATAATATAAATACAGTCTATTATGTAGCATTATTCACATGTGAATAATATAAATACAGACTATTATATAGCATTATTCACATGTGAATAATATAAATACATTCTATTATACAGCATTATTCACATGTGAATAATATAGTCTATTATACAGCCTTATTCACATGTGAATAATATAAATACAGTCTATTATATAGCATTATTCACATGTGAATAATATAAATACAGTCTATTATATAGCATTATTCACATGAGAATAATATAAATACAGTCTATTATACAGCATTATTCACATGTGAATAATATAAATATAGTCTATTATACAGCATTATTCACATGTGAATAACATAAATACAGTCTATTATACAGCATTATTCACATGTGAATAATATAAATACAGTCTATTATACAGCATTATTCACATGTGAATAATATAAATACAGTCTATTATATAGCATTATTCACATGTGAATAATATAAATACAGTCTATTATATAGCATTATTCACATGTGAATAATATAAATACAGTCTATTATACAGCATTATTCACATGTGAATAATATAAATACAGTCTATTATACAGCATTATTCACATGTGAATAATATAAATACAGTCTATTATATAGCATTATTCACATGAGAATAATATAAATACAGTCTATTATACAGCATTATTCACATGTGAATAATATAAATATAGTCTATTATACAGCATTATTCACATGTGAATAACATAAATACAGTCTATTATACAGCATTATTCACATGTGAATAATATAAATACAGTCTATTATACAGCATTATTCACATGTGAATAATATAAATACAGTCTATTATATAGCATTATTCACATGTGAATAATATAAATACAGTCTATTATATAGCATTATTCACATGTGAATAATATAAATACAGTCTATTATACAGCATTATTCACATGTGAATAATATAAATACAGTCTATTATACAGCATTATTCACATGTGAATAATATAAATACAGTCTATTATACAGCATTATTCACATGTGAATAATATAAATACAGTCTATTATACAGCATTATTCACATGTGAATAACAAATACAGTCTATTATACAGCATTATTCACATGTGAATAATATAAATACAGTCTATTATATAGCATTATTCACATGTGAATAATATAAATATAGTCTATTATACAGCATTATTCACATGTGACTAACATAAATACAGTCTATTATACAGCATTATTCACATGTGAATAATATAAATACAGTCTATTATACAGCATTATTCACATGTGAATAATATAAATACAGTCTATTATATAGCATTATTCACATGTGAATAATATAAATACAGTCTATTATATAGCATTATTCACATGTGAATAATATAAATACAGTCTATTATACAGCATTATTCACATGTGAATAATATAAATACAGTCTATTATACAGCATTATTCACATGTGAATAATATAAATACAGTCTATTATACAGCATTATTCACATGTGAATAACATAAATAGTCTATTATACAGCATTATTCACATGTGAATAATATAAATACAGTCTATTATACAGCATTATTCACATGTGAATAATATAAATACAGTCTATTATACAGCATTATTCACATGTGAATAACATAAATACAGTCTATTATACAGCATTATTCACATGTGAATAATATAAATACAGTCTATTGTACAGCATTATTCACATGTGAATAATATAGTCTATTATACAGCATTATTCACATGTGAATAATATAAATACAGTCTATTGTACAGCATTATTCACATGTGAATAATATAGTCTATTATACAGCATTATTCACATGTGAATAATATAAATACAGTCTATTGTACAGCATTATTCACATGTGAATAATATAAATACAGTCTATTATACAGCATTATTCACATGTGAATAATATAAATACAGTCTATTATACAGCATTATTCACATGTGAATAATATAAATAGAGTCTATTATACAGCATTATTCACATGTGAATAATATTAATACAGTCTATTATACAACATTATTCACATGTGAATAATATAAATACAGTCTATTATACAGCATTATTCACATGTGAATAATATAAATACAGTCTATTATACGGCATTATTCACATGTGAATGATATAAATACAGTCTATTATACAGCATTATTCGCATGTGATTAATATAAATAGTCTATTATACAGCATTATTCACATGTGAATAATATAAATACAGTCCATTATACAGCATTATTCACATGTGAATAATATAAATACAGTCTATTATGTAGCATTATTCACATGTGAATAATATAAATACAGTCTATTATACAACATTATTCACATGTGAATAATATAAATACAGTCTATTATACAGCATTATTCACATGTGTATAATATAAATACAGTCTATTATACAGCATTATTCACATGTGAATAATATAAATACAGTCTATTATACAGCATTATTCACATGTGAATAATATACATACAGTCTTATTATACAGCATTATTCACATGTGAATGATATAAATACAGTCTATTATACAGCATTATTCACATGTGAATAATATAAATAAAGTCTATTATACATTTAAGTACAGTCAAAAAGGAACATATGCATTATTGATTTTAAAATGATTTAATAGTAATAATCAATATTTTGTAAGATAATAACCAATGTTCCAGTGACTTTCTTGAGGCACCAGGGCAGAGTCACACCCTCTCCCTAATTTGACCATAAAGTATTCTTTCCAAGAAGAGGGCGATGACGACATCCTGTCCCTAGCAACTGCCTCGTCTCTAAGGCAACATTCTCCCATGTCTGCAGCTCTCATCTGCTCAGTGAGAGAAAGACAATCTGTGCAGGTAAAGTAGATGACATCATGCCTGTTGTCATGGTTGCGTGGAGAGTCCTTTGTGTCTGGCGACACGAAGGTCTGGAAAACTGAAAATTGTGCGTAGTTTCTTTTTTTTTTTCCCCCCCCATCATCGCTTGTGACTATTTTTTACGACCGTTCTTACCCAGCTTAATGGATCCCACTGTGCTCGTTGTCTTATTGTATGTGATGATCGTACACGAGCTGGTCTGTGGATGGATGCAGTACAGGAGTGCCAAGCCCTGCCATCAAGCTGCACCTCGCTCAAGGTGTGTGGACTTTAAACTTCAACACGGCTGTAGCAGTATATAAAAAAGGGTCGTTAGGGACAGTCTTCAGAATTACCTCTTACACACACTACTGAAATGCTCTCACGCATAAAGTGAAATCCTTTCACACATACAACTGAAATTGTTTTCTCTCACACGCACAAGTGAAACGCTCTCACACACACACACAAGTGAAGTCCAGTTTACACATACGAGTGAAAAATAATTATGTGTGTGTGTGTGAGAGGAAATTATTTCAGTAGTGTATATGAGAGTGTATCAGTAGTGTGTGTGAGAGGAAAACATTTCAGTAGTGTGTATGAGAGTGTTTCAGTAGTGTGTGAGAGGAAATTATTTCAGTAGTGTATATGAGAGTGTATCAGTAGTGTGTGTGAGAGGAAAACATTTCAGTAGTGTGTATGAGAGTGTTTCAGTAGTGTGTGTGTGAGAGGAAAACATTTCAGTAGTGAATGAGAGTGTTTCAGTGGTGTGTGTGAGAGGAAAACATGTCAGTAGTGAGTTTGAGAGAAAAACATTTCAGTAGAATCTAAAAGTGTTTCAGTAGTAATAGTGAGAGGAAAAAATTTCAGTAGTATGGAAGAGAGTGTTTCAGTAGCGTGTATGAGTGTTTCAGTAGTGTGTGTGAGAGTGTTTCAGTAGTGTGTGTGAGAGGAAAACATTTCAGTAGTGTGTATGAGAGTGTTTCAGTAGTGTGTGTGAGAGGAAAATGTTTCAGTAGTGTGTATGAGAGTGTTTCAGTAGTGTGTGAGAGGAAAACATTTCAGTAGTGTGTTTAAGAGGAAAACATTTCAGTAGAGTGTATGAGAGTGTTTCAGTAGTGTGTGAGAGAGGAAATTATTTCAGTAGTGTGTATGAGAGTGTTTCAGTAGTGTGCGTGAGAGGAAAACATTTCAGTAGTGTATGAGAGTGTTTCAGTGGTGTGTGTGAGAGGAAAACATGTCAGTAATGTGTTTGAGAGAAAAACATTTCAGTAGAATCTATGAAAGTGTTTCAGTAGTAATAGTGAGAGGAAAAATTTCAGTAGTATGGAAGAGAGTGTTTCAGTAGTGTGCGTGAGAGTGTTTCAGTAGTGTGTGTGAGAGGAAAACATTTCAGTAGTGTGTATGAGAGTGTTTCAGTAGTGTGTGTGAGAGGAAAATGTTTCAGTAGTGTGTGTGAGAGTGTTTCAGTAGTGTGTGAGAGGAAATTATTTCAGTAGTGTATATGAGAGTGTATCAGTAGTGTGTGTGAGAGGAAATTATTTCAGTAGTGTGTATGAGAGTGTTTCAGTAGTGTGTGTGAGAGGAAAACATGTCAGTAGTGGGTTTGAGAGAAAAACATTTTAGTTGAGACTATGAGAGTGTTTCAGTAGTAATAGTGAGAGGAAAAAATTTCAGTAGTATGGAAGAGAGTGTTTCAGTAGTGTGCGTGAGAGTGTTTCAGTAGTGTGTGTGAGAGAAAAACATTTCAGTAGTGTGTGTGAGAGTGTTTCAGTAGTGTGTGTGAGAGGAAAACGTTTCAGTAGTGTGTGTGAGAGTGTTTCAGTAGTGTGTGAGAGGAAAACATTTCAGTGGTGTGTTTAAGAGGAAAACATTTCAGTAGAGTGTGTGAGAGTGTTTCAGTAGTGTGTGAGAGAGGAAATTATTTCAGTAGTGTGTATGAGAGTGTTTCAGTAGTGTGTGTGAGAGGGTTTCAGTAGTGTGTGTGAGAGGAAAACATTTCAGTAGTGTGTATGAGAGTGTTTCAGTAGTGCGTATGAGAGTGTTTCAGTAGTGTGTGTGAGAGGAAAACAATTTCAGTAGTGTCTATGAGAGTGTTTCAGTAGTGTGTGTGAGATGAAAACATGTCAGTAGTGGGTTTGAGAGAAAAACATTTCAGTAGAGACTATGAGAGTGTTTCAGTAGTGATAGTGAGAGGAAAAAATTTCAGTAGTATGGAAGAGATTGTTTCAGTAGTGTGTATGAGTGTTTCAGTAGTGTGCGTGAGAGTGTTTCAGTAGTGTGTGTGAGAGGAAAACATTTCAGTAGTGTGTGTATGAGAGTGTTTCAGTAGTGTGTGTGAGAGGAAAATGTTTCAGTAGTGTGTATGAGAGTGTTTCAGTAGTGTGTGAGAGGAAATTATTTCAGTAGTGTATATGAGAGTGTATCAGTAGTGTGTGTGAGAGGAAAACATTTCAGTAGTGTGTATGAGAGTGTTTCAGTAGTGTGTGTGTGAGAGGAAAACATTTCAGTAGTGTGTATGAGAGTGTTTCAGTAGTGTGTGTGAGATAAAAACATGTCAGTAGTGGGTTTGAGAGGAAAACATTTCAGTAGAGTCTAAGAGTGTTTCAGTAGTAATAGTGAGAGGAAAAAATGTCAGTAGTATGGAAGAGAGTGTTTCAGTAGTGTGTATGAGAGGAAAACATTTCAGTAGTGTGCATGAGAGTATTTCAGTAGTGTGTGTGAGAGGAAAACATTTCAGTAGTGTGTGAGAGAGTGTTTCAGTAGTGTGTGAGAGGAAAACATTTCAGTAGTGTGTTTAAGAGGAAAACATTTCAGTAGAGTGTATGAGAGTGTTTCAGTAGTGTGTGAGAGAGGAAATTATTTCAGTAGTGTGTATGAGAGTGTTTCAGTAGTGTGTGTGAGAGGGTTTCAATAGTGTGTGTAAGAGGAAAACATTTCAGTAGTGTGTATGAGAGTGTTCCAGTAGTGTATGTGAGAGGAAAACATTTCAGTAGTGTGTATGAGAGTATTTCAGTAGTGTGTGTGAGAGGAAAACGTTTCAGTAGTGTGTGTGAGAGTGTTTCAGTAGTGTGTGAGAGGAAAACATTTCAGTGGTGTGTTTAAGAGGAAAACATTTCAGTAGAGTGTGTGAGAGTGTTTCAGTAGTGTGTGAGAGAGGAAATTATTTCAGTAGTGTGTATGAGAGTGTTTCAGTAGTGAGTGTGAGAGGGTTTCAGTAGTGTGTGTGAGAGGAAAACATTTCAGTAGTGTGTATGAGAGTGTTTCAGTAGTGCGTATGAGAGTGTTTCAGTAGTGTGTGTGAGAGGAAAACAATTTCAGTAGTGTGTATGAGAGTGTTTCAGTAGTGTGTGTGAGATGAAAACATGTCAGTAGTGGGTTTGAGAGAAAAACATTTCAGTAGAGACTATGAGAGTGTTTCAGTAGTGATAGTGAGAGGAAAAAATTTCAGTAGTATGGAAGAGATTGTTTCAGTAGTGTGTATGAGTGTTTCAGTAGTGTGCGTGAGAGTGTTTCAGTAGTGTGTGTGAGAGGAAAACATTTCAGTAGTGTGTGTATGAGAGTGTTTCAGTAGTGTGTGTGAGAGGAAAATGTTTCAGTAGTGTGTATGAGAGTGTTTCAGTAGTGTGTGAGAGGAAATTATTTCAGTAGTGTATATGAGAGTGTATCAGTAGTGTGTGTGAGAGGAAAACATTTCAGTAGTGTGTATGAGAGTGTTTCAGTAGTGTGTGTGTGAGAGGAAAACATTTCAGTAGTGTGTATGAGAGTGTTTCAGTAGTGTGTGTGAGATAAAAACATGTCAGTAGTGGGTTTGAGAGGAAAACATTTCAGTAGAGTCTAAGAGTGTTTCAGTAGTAATAGTGAGAGGAAAAAATGTCAGTAGTATGGAAGAGAGTGTTTCAGTAGTGTGTATGAGAGGAAAACATTTCAGTAGTGTGCATGAGAGTATTTCAGTAGTGTGTGTGAGAGGAAAACATTTCAGTAGTGTGTGAGAGAGTGTTTCAGTAGTGTGTGAGAGGAAAACATTTCAGTAGTGTGTTTAAGAGGAAAACATTTCAGTAGAGTGTATGAGAGTGTTTCAGTAGTGTGTGAGAGAGGAAATTATTTCAGTAGTGTGTATGAGAGTGTTTCAGTAGTGTGTGTGAGAGGGTTTCAGTAGTGTGTGTAAGAGGAAAACATTTCAGTAGTGTGTATGAGAGTGTTCCAGTAGTGTATGTGAGAGGAAAACATTTCAGTAGTGTGTTTGAGAGGAAAATATTTCAGTAGTGTATGTGAGAGTGTTTCAGTAGTGTGTATGAGAGTTTTGCAGTAGTGTATGTCAGAGTGTTTCAGTAGTGTGTATGAGAGTGTCTCAGTAGTATGTCTGAGAGAAAAACATTTAAGTAGTGTATGAGAGTGTTGCAGTAGTGTAAGTGACAGTGTTTAAGTAGTGTGCATGAGAGGAAAACATTTCAGTAGTGTCAATGAGAGTGTTTCAGTAGTGTGTATGAAAGTGCTTCAGTAGTGTGTGTGAGAGGAAAACATTTCAGTAGTGTGTATGAGAGTGTTGCAGTAGTGTATGTGAGAGTGTTTCAGTAGTGTGTATGAGAGTGTCTCAGTAGTATGTGTGAGAGGAAAACATTTAAGGAGTGTATATGAGTGTTTCAGTGGTGTATGTGAGAGTGTTTCAGTAGTGTGTGAGAGAGGAAATTATTTCAGTAGTGTGTATGAGAGTGTTTCAGTAGTGAATGAGAGGAAAACATTTCAGTAGTGTGTATGAGAGTGTTTCAGTAGTGCGTATGAGAGTGTTTCAGTAGTGTATGTGAGAGGAAAACATTTCAGTAGTGTGTTTGAGAGGAAAATATTTCAGTAGTAGGTGAGAGTGTTTCAGTAGTGTGGATGAGAGTTTTTCAGTAGTGTGTGTAAGAGGAAAACATTTCAGTAGTGTTAATGAGAGTGTTTCAGTAGTGTGTGCGAGAGGAAAACATTTCAGTAGTGTGCATGGGAGTGTTGCAGTAATGTATGTGAGAGTGTTTCAGTAGTGTGTGAGAGTGTTTCAGTAGTATGTGCGAGAGGAAAACATTTCAGTAGTGTGCATGGGAGTGTTGCAGTAATGTATGTGAGAGTGTTTCAGTAGTGTGTGAGAGTGTCTCAGTAGTATGTGTGAGAGGAAAACATTTAAGTAGTGTATATGAGTGTTTCAGTAGTGTACGTGAGAGTGTTTCAGTAGTGTGTATGAGAGTGTCTCAGTAGTATGTGTGAGAGAAAAACATTTAAGTAGTGTATGAGAGTGTTGCAGTAGTGTATGTGAGTGTTTCAGTAGAGTGTATGAGAGTGTCTCAGTAGTATGTGTGAGAGGAAACCATTTCAGTAGTGTATATGAGAGTGTTTCAGTAGCGTGTGTGGGAGTGTTTCAGTAGTGTGTGTGGGAGTGTTTCAGTAGTGTGTGAGAGTGTTTCAGTGGTGTGTGTCAGAGAAAAACATTTCAGTTGTTTATGTGAGAGCATTTCAGTAGTGTATGTAAGAGGGAATTTTGAATAATGTCCCTAACGGCCCCTCATACTATATAATATACTATCTACTCACTTACTTGGTCAACTCCTTACTGGCAGTGGCAAGGAAGTGTGAGTATGTTTACATGATGTGTATAGATGTGTATAAAAATGTTGTGTGTGTTTCTCTCTCAGTGCCCGAGGACGTCAGATTCAAGGACCGTGGTTGAGAAGCAACCCCTGCGCCAGGAGTACTGGAGCTCGGGGGGTTACGAGGAATACTCGGCGCATTGTGAGGAATACATGAACACAGGACAGACGTGAGTAGACGTTCTTAAAACGTTCGGTTCATCGGATCTTTTATTTGACTGATTGTTGGCTAGCAGGATTACAAAAAAACTACGTTGCTAATTTCAGTAAATCTTTGAACGGACTCCAATATTGAGAAACTGTACCATACTAGACAACTTTTATGTACTGTACGGACTTATACTGGATAATGAACTGGAGTGTCGGGTCAAGTGTTGATCTCAGTGATAAGTTGGCAGGGCCTCACTTGTCATGATGAAGAAAGTTAAATGGAACCAAAATAAATATTATTATTTGTACTTTAAACTCCGTTAGAAATGTTTTTTACTGTATGATTACAAGCATTTTTTCCCCAAAATAGAAGTCACTCCATTTGCACATTTCTGGGAGACGGTGTGTCTGTTTTATTTTTATATATATATATATATATATATGTGTGTGTGTGTGTGTGTGTGTGTGTGTGTGTGTGTGTGTGTGTGTGTGTGTGTGTGTGTGTGTGTGTATATATAAATACTGTATATATATAAATGTATAAAAAAAAGAATATATATGTATATAAATGTATATGTATAAATGTAAATATATATATGTATGTATTTATATATAAATATATATATATGTGTGTGTGTGTATATATATATATATATATAAATGTAAAAAAAGAATACATCTATATATATATATATATATATATATATATATATATATACATATATATACACATATATATATATAAATATATATGTATAAATGTAAATATATATATATGTGTGTGTATATATATTAAAAAATATATATATATATGTATAAAGGTAAATATATATATATATATATGTATGTATATGTGTGTGTATATGTATATATATATATATATATATATATATATATATATATATATAAATGTATATGTATAAATGTAAATATATATATGTATGCATATATATATATGTATGTATATATATATATATATATATATATATATATATATATTGTTATATATCTAATATAGACGATGCAAGGCATTAGTGAGGTTATAAAGCTTTTGCCTGTTAAAGAAAGGAGACTGATCCAATGCAGTACAGACATTCGCGTGCCACGCTGTCACGACCCAGACGCACACCAGTGCGCAATCATATGGGAGCCGCGCTGAGCGCACCTCCAAGCGCGTCTCGCTGCCGGCGACGGCCGGGTATATGGGCCCGACGCTCCAGCGCCATCCATTTTCAGGGCTAGTTGATTCGGCAGGTGGGTTGTTACACACTCCTTAGCGGGTTCCGACTTCCATGGCCACCGTCCTAGCTGCTGTCTATGTCAACCAGGGTGAGCCCCACCCCTTTCGTGAGCGCACTGCGCGCGGAGTGACCCCTGTTACGAGCCCCCGGCAACAGGGGTGGCGGGCAGGTAAGCTGCGCGGGCGGAGCGCGCGGAGTGACCCCTGTTACGAGCCCCCGGCCACGGGGGTGGCGGGCAGGTAAGCTGCTTACCTGCTGCGCGTGACGCCGGCCGCGGCGAAGGCGGACGAGGCGGGGTGTCGGTGCGGTGGGCGCGGTGGTGACCCTGGACGTGCGTCGGGCCCTTCTCGCGGATCGCCTAAGCTACGGCTCCCGGTGGGGCCCTCTCGGGGGAAGGGGCCTCGGTCCCGGACCCCGGCGAGGCGTCCCTTCTCCGCTCAGGTAAATGTGTCCATCTCTTTTTTTTTTTTCTTCTGTTGTGGCATATGCTGCAGGTGCCTGCTCGTTTTTCGTATGTGGGTAACAACATTTAACTATGTATATATATTTCCCAATTGGTTTAACTGCCACCCGCCTGAATCTATTTAAAATCTAATTTGTTTTTATTTTAACCGCCCGACCCGACCCGACCCGACCCGACCCGACCCGACCCGACCCGCGGATAAAATCTAATTTTTTTTTATTTCATCCGCCCGATCCGCGGATAATCCGCGGACTCCGCGGTTGTGCCCATATATATATATATGTATAAATGTAAATATATATATATATATATATATATATATATGTATGTATATGTGTGTGTGTATATATATAAATGTATAAAAAAATAATATATATATATATAAATGTATATGTATAAATGTAAATATATATGTATACATATATATGTATGTATATATATATATATATATATATATATATATATTGGTGGAAAAATTGGTTTTGTCCTACTAATTTTGGTGGTCCTTGAACTCACCGTAGTTTGTTTAAAAGTACAACAAGACATATTTCATCCCACTCCCTCTTTGTCTCATTTTGTCCACCAAACCTTTTATGCTGTGCGCGAATGCACAAAGGTGAGCTCTGTTGACATTAATGACTTGTGTTGAGTGCTAATCAAGCATATTTGGTCAGTGCATGACTGCAAGCTAATCCATGCTAACATGCTATTTAGGCTAGCTGTATGTACATATTGCATCATCATGCCTCACTTGTAGCTATATTTGAGCTCATTTAATGTCTTTTACTTATGTCCTCTGTGTATAGCTAATATAGACACTTACGTCATGTGTTGACTTCATTATAACACTTATATAAGACTTTTAAAGTCATTTTGATAGTAGGCTAATATAGCTAATATAGACACTTACATCATGTGTTGCCTTCATTATAACACTTATATAAGACTTTTAAAGTCATTTTGATAGTAGGCTAATATAGACACTTACATCATGTGTTGCCTTCATTATAACACTTATATAAGACTTTTAAAGTCATTTTGATAGTAGGCTAATATAGCTAATATAGACACTTACATCATGTGTTGACTTCATTATAACACTTAAATAAGACTTTTAAAGTCATTTTGATAGTAGGCTAATATAGCTAATATAGACACTTACATCATGTGTTGCCTTCATTATAACACTTATATAAGACTTTTAAAGTCATTTTGATAGTACCGTATTTTCCGCACCATAAGCCGCCCTGGGTTATAAGCCGCGCCTTCAATGAACGGCATATTTCAAAACTTTGTCCACCTATAAGCCGCCCCGTGTTATAAGCCGCATCTAACTGCGCTAAAGGAATGTCAAAAAAACAGTCAGATAGGTCAGTCAAACTTTAATAATATATTAAAAACCAGCGTGATGTGGGCGCGCATGGAGTCGTATATCAACATGGACGGAGCTGCGTGAAAAAAGCCACCCGGCCTCTTCGCGTAAACTTACCTTAACCACTCGCTCATCTTTTCTTCATCCATCCATCCCTTCGAGTTAGCTTTTATGATGACGCCGGCTGGAAAGGTCTCTTTTGGCAAGGTCTTCCTTTTGAATATCACCATGGGTGGAAGTTTCTGGCCATTAGCATGGCAAGCTAGAACCACAGTGAAGGATGACTTCTCATTCCCTGTGGTGCGAATATTCACCGTACGTGCTCCCGTTGTATCCACAGTGCGGTTCACAGGAATATCAAAAGTCAGTGGAACCTCGTCCATGTTGATAATGTTCTCTGGCCGGATCTTTTTTTCAGCTATCTTGTTTTTACAATATGCACGGAAAGTAGCCAGCTTTTCTTGAAAGTCTTTAGGCAGTTGCTGTGAAATAGTAGTCCGTGTGCGGATGGAGAGATTGCGTCTTTTCATGAACCGGAAACCTGTCGCTTAGTAGGAGCCATTTTGTGGTCTTTACAGATGTAAACACACAAAGGAAATGAAACGTAATATCCGCGCGCTTCTTCTTCTTCTACGGAGGCGGGTGGTTGCTTACAGTAGAAGAAGAAGCGCTTCCTGTTCTATGGGGGCGGGTGCTTACCTTGGCGGTTGCTTGCGTAGAAGAAGAAGCACTTCCTCTTCTACGGGGAAAAAAGATGGCGGCTGTTTACCGTAGTTGCGAGACCTAAACTTTATGAAAATGAATTGTAATATTAATCCATATATAAAGCGCACCGGGTTATAAGCTGCACTGTCAGCTTTTGAGTAAATTTGTGGTTTTTAGGTGCGCCTTATAGTGCGGAAAATACGGTAGGCTAATATAGCTAATATAGACACTTACATCATGTGTTGCCTTCATTATAACACTTATATAAGACTTTTAAAGTCTTTTTGATAGTAGGCTAATATAGACACTTACATCATGTGTTGTCTTCATTATAACACTTATATAAAACTTTTAAAGTCATTTTGATAGTAGGCTAATATAGCTAATATAGACACTTACATCATGTGTTGCCTTCATTATAACACTTATATAAGACTTTTAAAGTCTTTTTGATAGTAGGCTAATATAGACACTTACATCATGTGTTGTCTTCATTATAACACTTATATAAAACTTTTAAAGTCATTTTGATAGTAGGCTAATATAGCTAATATAGACACTTACGTCATGTGTTGACTTCATTATAAAACTTATATAAGGCTTTTAATTTTTTGCGGTTCCAGACAGATTTGTTTTTTGTATTTTTGGTCCAATATGGTTTTTTTAACACTTTGGGTTGCTGACCCCTGTCCTAAACCTACTAGGGGACTATCAGGACCAGCAGGAATTGGTGAAATTCAGTAAACGGCGCCTTCTTTTTCCGATTTATTGGCTTATGTAAACCTAAACGTATTTTGTTTTTGTCCATGACTGCATATGGAAAGCAGTAATTAATGTGATCACTGAGCTGCAAACCTTCGACTCATCTTAACGAGCCACTAAATAAGTTCACCTCAGCTGAGCCTGTGAATGTGATGAAGGATTTGTTGACTTCTTCGCATGCTCCTTTGAAGTGTGTTCTCTGCATAAACATATACACACACCCACACACACACACACACACACACACACACGCACATTATCTTCTTTGTCAGTCGTCTGTGCAGTGCAATGGTTTCTTTTCCTACAGCCTTTTGTTTGTAACTGTGACAGTTTGCAGAAATATTCCACACATGTTAATTATCCACACCTGCTAATTATCCACACACATTAGTGGAAGAAGACTTTGTACAAACTAAATGTTTAAACTTGCATGTTTGTTGTGTGAACATTCTTACTTAAACTTTGAACTTGAACAACCCTGAACTTGTGTTACTCCTTCATGCTGCCAACATGTATGTTTGTACCATTACCTTCTTTTTCATTATTAACCTTTTATTACAAATCAAATGATATCAAATTTGTGAGACCTGATCAGTGTTTTGATATCAAAGGATTTCGAATTAGCGAGACTTGGATCAGTGTTTTGTTATCAAATTATATCAAATTCTCAAGACCCGGATCAGTGTTTTGATAGCAAATTAGCGAGACCTGGATCAGTGTTTTGTTATAAAATTAGCGAGACCTAGAGCCGTGTTTGATATCAAATGATATCAAATTAGCAAGACCTGGATCAGTGTTTTGCTATCAAATTATATCAAATTAGCAAGACCTGGATCAGTGTTTTGATAGCAAATCAGCAAGCCCTGCATCAGTGTTTGATATCAAATTATATCAAATTAGCTAGGCCTGGATCAGTGTTTTGATATCAAATGATATCAAATTAGCGACACATGGATCAGTGTTTTGATATCAAATTAGCGAGACCTGCATCAGTGTTTTGATATCAACTGATGTCAAATTAGCGAGCCCTGGATCAGTGATCTGATATCAAATGATATCAAATTAGTGAGACCTGGATCAGTGTTTTGATATCAAATTAGCGAGACCTGTATCAGTGTTTTGAAATCAAATTAGCGACACATGGATCAGTGTTTTGATATCAAATTAGCGAGACCTGCGTCAGTGTTTTGTTATAAAATGATATCAAATTAGTGAGACCTGGATCTGTGTTTTGTTATAAAATGATATCAAATTAGTGAGACCTGTATCAGTGTTTTGATATCAAATTAGTGAGACCTGGATCAGTGTTGTGTTATCAAATTATATCAAATTAGCAAGACATGGATCAGTGTTTTGATATCAAATTAGCGAGACCTGCGTCAGTGTTTTGATATCAACTGATATCAAATTAGCGAGACCTGGATCAGTGTTCTGATATCAAATTAGCGAGACCTGAATCAGTGTTGTGTTATCAAATTATATCAAATTAGCAAGACCTGGATCAGTGTTTTGATATCAATTTAGCGAGACCTGCATCAGTGTTTTGATATCAACTGATATCAAATTAGTGAGCCCTGGATCAGTGTTCTGATATCAAATTAGCGAGACCTGAATCAGTGTTGTGTTATCGAATTATATAAAATTAGCAAGACATGGATCAGTGTTTTGATATCAAATTGGCGAGACCTGCATCAGTGTTTTGATATCAACTGATATCAAATTAGTGAGCCCTGGATCAGTGTTCTGATATCAAATGATATCAAATTAGTGAGACCTGGATCAGTGTTTTGATGTCAAATGATATCAAATTAGCGAGCCCTAGATCCGTGTTTTGATATCAAATGATATCAAATTAGCGAGACCTGGATCAGTGTTATGATATCAAATTAGCAAGACCTGGATCAGTGTTTTGATATCAAATTAGCGAGACTTGGATCAGTGTTTTGTCCTCAAATTATATCAAATTAACAAGAGCTGGATCAGTGTTTTGATATCAAATTAGCGAGCCCTGCATCAGTGTTTTGATATAAAATTGTATCAAATTAGCTGGGCCTGGATCAGTGTTTTGATATCAAATTAGCGACACATGGATCAGTGTTTTGATATCAAATTAGCGAGAGCTGCATCAGTGTTTTGATATCAACTGATATCAAATTAGCGAGACCTGGATCAGTGTTTTGATGTCAAATTATATCAAATTAGCGAGACCTGGATCAGTGTTTTGTTATAATATATCAAATTAGCGAGATTTGGGTCAGTGTTTTGATATCAAATGATATCAAATTAGCGAGACCTGGATCAGTGTTGTGTTATCAAATTATATCAAATTATCAAGACCTGGATCAGTGTTTTGATAGCAAATTAGCGAGACCTGATCAGTGTATTGATATCAAATGTTATCAAATTAGTGAGACCTGGATCGGTGTTTTGATATCCAATGATATCAAATTAGCGAGACCTGGATCAGTGTTTTGTTATCAAGTTAGCGAGACCAAGATCCGTGTTTTGATATCAAATGATATCAAATTAGCGAGACCTGGATCAGTGTTTTGTTATCAAATGATATCAAATTAGCAAGACCTGGTGTTTTGATGTCTAATTAGCGAGACTTGGATCAGTGTTTTGTTCTCAAATTATATCAAATTAACAAGACCTGCATCAGTGTTTTGATATAAAATTATATCAAAGTAGCTAGGCCTGGATCAGTGTTTTGATATCAAATGATATCAAATTAGCGACACATGGATCAGTGTTTTGATATCAAATTAGCGAGACCTGCATTAGTGTTTTGATATCAACTGATATCAAATTAGTGAGCCCTGGATCAGTGTTCTGATATCAAATGATATCAAATTAGTGAGACCTGGATCAGTGTTTTGATGTCAAATGATATCAAATTAGCGAGCCCTAGATCCGTGTTTTGATATCAAATGATATCAAATTAGCGAGACCTGGATCAGTGTTTTGTTATCAAATGATATCAAATTAGCAAGACCTGGATCAGTGTTTTGATATCAAATTAGCGAGACTTGGATCAGTGTTTTGTCCTCAAATTATATCAAATTAACAAGAGCTGGATCAGTGTTTTGATATCAAATTAGCGAGCCCTGCATCAGTGTTTTGATATCAAATGATATCAAATTAGCTAGGCCTGGATCAGTGTTTTGATATCAAATGATATCAAATTAGCGACACATGGGTCAGTGTTTTGATATCAAATTAGCGAGAGCTGCATCAGTGTTTTGATATCAACTGATATCAAATTAGCGAGACCTGGATCAGTGTTCTGATATCAATTTAGCAAGACCTGGATCAGTGTTTTGATGTCAAATGATATCAAATTAGCGAGACCTGGATCTGTGTTTTTTTTATAATATATCAAATTAGCGAGACTTGGGTCAGTGTTTTGATATCAAATGATATCAAATCAGCAAGACCTGGATCAGTGTTGTGTTATCAAATGATATCAAATTAGCAAGACCTGGATCAGTGTTTTGATATCAAATTAGCGAGAGCCGCATCAGTGTTTTGATATCAACTGATATCAAATTAGCGAGACCTGGATCAGTGTTTTGATATCAAATAATATCAAATTAGCGAGACCTGAATCAGTGTTGTGTTATCAAATTATATCAAATTAGCGAGACCTGAATCAGTGTTGTGTTATCAAATTATATCAAATTAGCAAGACCTGGATCAGTGTTTTGATATCAATTTAGCGAGACCTGCATCAGTGTTTTGTTATCAACTGATATCAAATTAGTGAGCCCTGGATCAGTGTTCTGATATCAATTCATATCAAATTAGCGAGACCTGAATCAGTGTTGTGTTATCAAATCATATCAAATTAGCAAGACATGGATCAGTGTTTTGATATCAATTTAGCGAGACCTGCATCAGTGTTTTGATATCAACTGATATCAAATTAGTGAGCCCTGGATCAGTGTTCTGATATCAATTGATATCAAATTAGTGAGACCTGGATCAGTGTTTTGATGTCAAATGATATCAAATTAGCGAGACCTGGATCTGTGTTTTGTTTTAATACATCAAATTAGCGAGACTTGGGTCAGTGTTTTGATATCAAATGATATCAAATCAGCAATACCTGGATCAGTGTTGTGTTATCAAATGATATTAAATTAGCAAGACCTGGATCAGTGTTTTGATATCAAATTAGCGAGAGCTGCATCAGTGTTTTGATATCAACTGATATCAAATTAGCGAGACCTGGATCAGTGTTTTGATGTCAAATGATATCAAATTAGCGAGACCTGGATCTGTGTTTTGTTATAATACATCAAATTAGCGAGACTTGATCAGTGTTTTGATATCAAATGATATCAAATTAGCGAGACCTGGATCAGTGTTGTGTTATCAAATTATATCAAATTAGCAAGACCTGGATCAGTGTTTTGATATCAATTTAGCGAGACCTGCATCAGTGTTTTGATAACAACTGATATCAAATTAGTGAGCCCTGGATCAGTGTTCTGATATCAAATTATATCAAATTAGTGAGACCTGGATCAGTGTTTTGATGTCAAATGATATCAAATTAGTGAGACCTGGATCTGTGTTTTGTTATAATATATCAAATTAGCAAGACTTGGGTCAGTGTTTTGATACAAAATGATATCAAATCAGCGAGACCTGGATCAGTGTTGTGTTATCAAATAATATCAAATTAGCAAGACCTGGATCAGTGTTTTGATATCAAATTAGCGAGACCTGCATCAGTGTTTTGATATCAACTGTTATCAAATTAGCAAGCCCTGGATCAGGGTTCTGATATCAAATGATATCAAATTAGTGAGACCTGGATCAGTGTTTTGATGTCAAATGATATCAAATTAGCAAGACCTGGATCAGTGTTTTGATATCAAAATAGCGAGACCTGCATCAGGGTTTTGATATCAACTGATATCAAATTAGCGAGACCTGGATCAGTGTTCTGATATCAAATTAGCGAGACCTGGATCTGTGTTTTTTTTATAATATATCAAATTAGCGAGACTTGGGTCAGTGTTTTGATATCAAATGATATCAAATCAGCAAGACCTGGATCAGTGTTGTTATCAAATGATATCAAATTAGCAAGACCTGGATCAGTGTTTTGATATCAAATTAGCGAGACCTGCATCAGGGTTCTGATATCAAATGATATCAAATTAGTGAGACCTGGATCAGTGTTTTGATATCAACTGATATCAAATTAGCAAGCCCTGGATCAGGGTTCTGATATCAAATGATATCAAATTAGTGAGACCTGGATCAGTGTTTTGATGTCAAATGATATCAAATTAGCAAGACCTAGATCAGTGTTGTGTTATAAAATGATATCAAATTAGCAAGACCTGATCAGTGTTTTGATATCAAATTAGCGAGACCTGCATCAGTGTTTTGATATCAACTGATATCAAATTAGCGAGCCCTGGATCAGTGTTCTGATATCAAATGATATCAAATTAGTGAGACCTGGATCAGTGTTTTGATGTCAAATGATATCAAATTAGCGAGACCTGGATCTGTGTTATGTTATAAAATGATATCAAATTAGCAAGACCTGGATCAGTGTTTTGACATCAAATTAGCAAGACCTGCATCAGTGTTATGATATCAACTGATATCAAATTAGCGAGACCTGGATCAGTGTTCTGATATCAAATTAGCGAGACCTGGATCAGTATTTTGATACAAAATGATATCAAATTAGTGAGTTACCGACCCCTGCTTTAGTAGATCAAGCTGAAAGTGTATTAGTGTATTCGTTCTCTGTCTTGCCTCTGGTGAGGGCGGTCGCATTGTTTTCTCCTCCCGTCTTCTCCCTGCTTGCTCTCTTTGTTTTGTCTTGTCTAAACTTTTTTTGAAGCCTCTTTCTTTGCACTGTCCTTCAAATCTAAACATCAGACATGGAAATGATCAGCTGGACTCTCGACTCAATTGACAAAATATTTTCGACGAGGAAAAGAGGTTCTGGGGAGCCTGGCTGCCCATTGCTGCGGGGAACATGAGAGATTCCTGGAACAAAGGGAGAATCATGTGCCTCTCAGTCCTTTCCGTCGAGGACGTGGAAGACATCTACCTATTTGGAACCGTGATCGCGGGGCACCTGCTGATTGGGCTGGGCATTGCTCTGGTGTATCGTCAAATTCGTAAGACAATGGCAGCCACTCAAGGAGCCCAAAGGCTGTTCGTCACAATGGAAGGTTTGGGCCGGGCTGTGGGATCACAGTCTGGGGCGATTTCTGAACTGAATCGCAAGATGGATCACATCATGGAGAAGCTTGCTCGAATTGGATATGAGACGGATAGAACAGGCAAGCCATTGTAAAACAAAAATCCTTATCTACGATTTGACTCCCCCGAATGGCCTTGAGGACAAGAACAGGCTGTTCTGTAATCATCCCCTGAGGACTCTCAAAAATGGACGCTTTTGACCTCCCTCCTTCCTCAATGACACCTGGAAGTCGAACTTTGCTTGCATTGCATGCAGGACGACCCTGGGCTTATGAACACAACACCACTACACCCAAAGACAATGGGCATATACACAAACACACTCCCCACCCCCACCCCACGCCTTCACCACCGCTTGATTCCCCTTCGGGGTGATGGACGGCTGAGTAGCGCTTTATAGCAGCAGGCCGGCCTCCAGGGCCCCAACTCCCCCCCTCTGTTGTGAGTTGTTGTGATTATATGTAACATGTTTATGTGTGCTATGGAAAATGAGTTTTTTTTCCTCGGCCTCAGTATGGACCCCCTACCGAGGGTCCAGCCTTTGACTGATATTTTTTACTCTTTCCCCCCCTTTCCCAATATCACCTTTTTCCCACCTTTTTTAAGGAACGCAGTAGAGATGCGCGATTTGCGGGCACAACCGCGGAGTCCGCGGATTATCCGCGGATCGGGCGGATGAAATTAAAAAAAATTAGATTTTATCCGCGGGTCGGGTCAGGCGGTTGAAATAAAAAAAAAAAAGATTTTAAATAGATTCAGGCGGGTGGCAGTTAAACCAATTCGGAAATATATATACATAGTTAAATGTTGTTACCCACATACGAAAAACGAGCAGGCACCTGCAGCATATGCCACAACAGAAGAAAAAAAGAAAGAAGAGATGGACACTTTTACGGAGCGGAGAAGGGACGCCTCGCCGGGGTCCGGGACCGAGGCCCCTTCCCCCGAGAGGGCCCCACCGGGAGCCGTAGGTGAGGCGATCCGCGAGAAGGGCCCGACGCACGTCCAGGGTCACCACCGCGCCCACCGCACCGACACCCCGCCTCGTCCACCAGCAGGTAAGCAGCTTACCTGCCCGCCACCCCCGTGGCCGGGGGCTCGTAACAGGGGTCACTCCGCGTGCTCCGCCCGCGCAGCTTACCTGCCCGCCACCCCTGTTGCCGGGGGCGCGTAACCGGGGTCACTCCGCGCGCAGTGCGCTCACGAAAGGGGTGGGGCTCACCCTGGTTGATATAGACAGCAGGACGGTGGCCATGGAAGTCGGAACCCGCTAAGGAGTGTGTAACAACCCACCTGCCGAATCAACTAGCCCTGAAAATGGATGGCGCTGGAGCGTCGGGCCCATACCCGGCCGTCGCCGGCAGCGAGACGCGCTTGGAGGTGCGCTCAGCGCGGCTCCCATATGATTGCGCACTGGTGTGCGTCTGGGCCGTGACAGCGTGGCACGCGAATGTCTGTACTGCATTGGATCAGTCTCCTTTCTTTAACAGGCAAAAGCTTTATAACCTCACTAATGCCTTGCATCGTCTATATTAGATATATAACAACGGGCGGGTGCGGGGGGGTGCGGTTCTGATCAAATGTTACATCGGGTGGATGGCGGATGGTTGACGACTTTCTGATGCGGTTGCGGATGAAATAATTGCCTATCCGCGCATCTCTAGAGCGCAGTAAGTGGCTGATCCATTGGCGGTCCCGTCTTGTCTCCCTGTAACGTATGTCTGCTCTTAGTGGGACTGTGCCCAAAATGTCATTTCAGTTCTTATGGTAAAGAATGGACAATAATAAAGCATCCTGAATTGTTTAGGTACACTTAGGAAAATTCCGCCCCTGAAAAATAAGCAGTGCTTTCGTTTTTTGGAATATCTAGAAATAGTCCATCCATCCATCCATTTTTTACCGCTTCCATCCATCCATCCATCTTCTTCCGCTTATCCGAGGTCGGGTCGCGGGGGCAGCAGCCTAAGCAGGGAAGCCCAGACTTCCCTCTCCCCAGCCACTTCGTCCAGCTCTTCCTTTGGGACCCCGAGGCGTTCCCAGGCCAGCCGGGAGACATAGTCTTCCCAACGTGTCCTGGGTCTTCTACCGGTCGGACGTGCCCTAAACACCTCCCTAGGGAGGCGCTCGGGTGGCATCCTGACCAGATGCCCGAACCACCTCATCTGGCTCCTTTCGATGTGGAGGAGCAGCGGCTTTACTTTGAGCTCCCCCCGGATGGCAGAGCTTCTCACCCTATCTCTAAGGGAGAGCCCCGCCACCCGGCGGAGGAAACTCATTTCGGCCGCTTGTACCCGTGATCTTGTCCTTTCGGTCATAACCCAAAGCTCATGACCATAGGTGAGGATGGGAACGTAGATCGACCGGTAAATTGAGAGCTTTGCCTTCCGGCTCAGCTCCTTCTTCACCACAACAGATCGATACAGCGTCCGCATTACTGAAGACGCCGCACCGATCCGCCTGTCAATCTCACGATCCACTCTTCCCTCACTCGTGAACAAGACTCCGAGGTACTTGAACTCCTCCACTTGGGGAAAGATCTCCTCCCCAACCCGGAGATGGCACTCCACCCTTTTCCGGGCGAGAACCATGGACTCGGACTTGGAGGTGCTGATTCTCATCCCAGTCGCTTCACACTACCGCTTGTCCCTTTTAATAGTCCTGTTATACAAAACACAAAAGTCAACGGCAGAGTTCCCAGGAAGATTTATGGCTGCAATGTGATGGTTTGCTCCTTAAAGTACAACATGTGGTTAAATAATACCCAGCAGTTTTCTACTAACGATGCATTGGTTGCTGTCTTTTCTACTCCGCAGGGAGACTGTCGAATCATACACACTTGGACTGACACACACACACACACACACACACACGGGCAGTTAGTCTGTGACGTGGTGTGTTACAAAGGATGACATTACAGTATGGAACATCCCAGTCATTTACATTCCGGGTTATATACAACAAACAGGTTTGGCACAGTCCTGACACGGCGCCGTCTGCAGACAACGACACTTTGCAGTCACCTTGGACGAAGTAAGTGATTGACTGATACATTTAGAATACTGGATGTGGTTTTTAATGCATTTCTAATACTTGAATCCAAAGTAAAGTGCTACTAAGTAACATGTAACAATGAACTAAGAATAAAAACAGCTATCAACTGATAGATCGCCTCAAATCTGGGATGGGGTTTTCTGGTGCGGTTCTCCAGTGGTTTACTTCTTACATACATGGGAGAACTTGTAATGTTGCTTTTAATGATGTAATGTCCAACCTGTCATGTGGTGTGGCCCAGGGTTCTGTCCTGGTTTTATTTTTGTTGTATCTGAGGCCGCTTGGGAGGTTGATCAGTAGTTTTAAGAATGTTTCTTATCATTTCTATGCAGATGACATTCAACTGTTATGCTCCTTCAATGATTCAGAGTTTCACCTTTTATCTGAGTTCTTGGAGTGCGTATCCTGTATCAAAAAACTGGTTGTACTCAAATTTCAAAACAAACCGAAACTATGATAATTGCCTGATCAAGAACTCCCTTGGTGCTCTGGGTGCGTCTGTTAAAAGCAGCCTCAGAAACCATGGGGCTGTGTTGCATCAGTCCAAGTCTTAGGAAGGTCACTGTCATCAACTGACCAAAAACTGTTTTTATCATCTCAGAAATATTTCTAAAGTGGGAAATTTGTTGTCAAAATTGGATCTGGAACGAAAGTTCATTTCGTCTCCCATTGATTATTGTGATTCTCTCTTCTTTCAACAAGTCAACGCTAAAGAGACTTCAGACGGTACGAAATGCGGCTGCCAGACTTTTGACCGGTGCACCAAGACCAGTCCATATCACCCCCGTTTTATCCAGTCTTCATTGGCTTCCAGTTAAATTCCACATTGAGTTTAACATTTTAGTCTTGACATTCCGTGCGTTGCAATGTGGGGCCCCTCAGTACATCACTGACTTGTTATGCCCCTACTCTTCAGGGCGCACCCTCGGGTCTTCAGGCCAGGGTCTTCTAAAGATCCCGAAAACTTTTTTTAAAACCCGTGGAGACCTGGCATTCCAGGTTATAGCTCCCAGACTCTGTTGCCCCTGATAAAAAAGATCCCCCTGGTCAAGAACTCCCTTGGTGCTCTGGGTGCGTCTGTTAAAAGCAGCCTCAGAAACCATGGGGCTGTGTTGCATCAGTCCAAGTCTTTGGAAGGTCACTGTCGTCAACTGACCAAAAACTGTTTTTATCACCTCAGAAATATTTCTAAAGTGAGAAATTTGTTGTCAAAATTGGATCTGGAACTGATCATTCAAGCGTCCATTTCGTCTCGCATTGACTATTGCGATTCTCTCTTTACTCCTTTCAACAAGTCAACGCTAAAGAGACTTCGGACTGTACAAAATGCGGCTGCCAGACTTTTGACCGGTGCACCAAGACCAGTCAATATCACCCCCGTTTTATCCAGTCTTCATTTGCTTTCAGTTAAATTCCACATTGAGTTTAACATTTTAGTCTTGACATTCCGTGCGTTGCATGGTGGGGCCCCTCAGTACATCACTGACTTGTTATGCCCCTACTCTTCAGGGCGCACCCTCGGGTCTTCAGGCCAGGGTCTTCTAAAGATCCCGAAAACTTGTTTTAAAACCCGTGGAGACCTGGCATTCCAGGTTGTAGCTCCCAGACTCTGTTGCCCCGATAAAAAAGATCCCCCTGGTCAAGAACTCCCTTGGTGCTCTGGGTGCGTCTGTTAAAAGCAGCCTCAGAAACCATGGGGCTGTGTTGCATCGGTCCAAGTCTTTGGAAGGTCACTGACATCAACTGACCAAAAACTGTTTTTATCACCTCAGAAATATTTCTAAAGTGGGAAATTTGTTGTCAAAATTGGATCTGGAACTGATCATTCACGCGTCCATTTCGTCTCGCATTGACTATTGCGATTCTCTCTTCACTCCTTTCAACAAGTCAACGCTAAAGAGACTTCGGACTGTACAAAATGCGGCTGCCAGACTTTTGACCGGTGCACCAAGACCAGTCCATATCACCCCCGTTTTATCCAGTCTTCATTTGCTTTCAGTTAAATTCCACATTGAGTTTAAGATTTTAGTCTTGACATTCCGTGCATTGCATGGTGGGGCCCCTCAGTACATCACTGACTTGTTATGCCCCTACTCTTCAGGGCGCACTCTCGGGTCTTCAGGCCAGTGTCTTCTAAAGATCCCAAAACTTGTTTTAAAACCCATGGAGACCTGGCATTCCAGGTTATAGCTCCCAGACTCTGTTGCCCCCGATAAAAAAGATCCCCCTGGTCAAGAACTCCCTTGGTGCTCTGGGTGCGTCTGTTAAAAGCAGCCTCAGAAACCATGGGGCTGTGTTGCATCGGTCCAAGTCTTTGGAAGGTCACTGTCGTCAACTGACCAAAAACTGTTTTTATCACCTCAGAAATATTTCTAAAGTGAGAAATTTGTTGTCAAAATTGGATCTGGAACTGATCATTCACGCGTCCATTTCGTCTCGCATTGACTATTGCGATTCTCTCTTCACTCCTTTCAACATGTCGACGCTAAAGAGATTTTGGACTGTACAAAATGCGGCTACCAGACTTTTGACCGGTGCACCCAGACCAGTCCATATCACCACCGTTTGATCCAGTCTTCATTTGCTTTCAGTTAAATTCCACATTGAGTTTAAGATTTTAGTCTTGACATTCCGTGTGTTGCATGGTTGGTCCCCTCAGTACATCACTGACTTGTTATGCCCCTACTCTTCAGGGTGCACCCTCGGGTCTTCAGGCCAGGGTCTTCTAAAGATCCCGAAAACTTGTTTTAAAACCCGTGGAGACCTGGCATTCCAGGTTGTAGCTCCCAGACTCTGTTGCCCCCGATAAAAAAGATCCCCCTGGTCAAGAACTCCCTTGGTGCTCTGGGTGCGTCTGTTAAAAGCAGCCTCAGAAACCATGGGGCTGTGTTGCATCGGTCCAAGTCTTTGGAAGGTCACTGTCGTCAACTGACCAAAATCTGTTTTTATCACCTCAGAAATATTTCTAAAGTGAGAAATTTGTTGTCAAAATTGGATCTGGAACTGATCATTCACGCGTCCATTTCGTCTCGCATTGACTATTGCGATTCTCTCTTCACTCCTTTCAACAAGTCAACGCTAAAGAGACTTCGGACTGTACAAAATGCGGCTGCCAGACTTTTGACCGGTGCACCAAGACCAGTCAATATCACCCCCGTTTGATCCAGTCTTCATTGGCTTCCAGTTAAATTCTGCATTGAGTTTAACATTTTAGTCTTGACATTCCGTGCGTTGCATGGTGGGGCCCCTCAGTACATCACTGACTTGTTATGCCCCTACTCTTCAGGGCGCACCCTCGGGTCTTCAGGCCAGGGTCTTCTAAAGATCCCGAAAACTTGTTTTAAAACCCGTGGAGACCTGGCATTCCAGGTTATAGCTCCCAGACTCTGTTGCCCCCGATAAAAAAGATCCCCCTGGTCAAGAACTCCCTTGGTGCTCTGGGTGCGTCTGTTAAAATCAGCCTCAGAAACCATTGGGTTGTGTTGCATCGGTCCAAGTCTTTAGAAGGTCACTGTCGTCAACTGACCAAAAACTGTTTTTATCACCTCAGAAATATTTCTAAAGTGAGAAATTTGTTGTCAAAATTGGATCTGGAACTGATCATGCACGTGTCCATTTCGTCTCGCATTGACTATTGTGATTTTTTTCTTCACTCCTTTCAACAAGTCAACGCTAAAGAGACTTCGGACTGTACAAAATGCGGCTGCCAGACTTTTGACCGGTGCACCGTTTCGTCGACCAGCTCTTCCTCCCAGGGAATTTAAGTTACTGGTCAATCCCAAGTTCTTTCGATGACATATATGCTGAGTAAGAAAGACCATCAAGACAGAATTGGAATATTTTCAAGTTTTACTAAAGCTATAGGAGGTCAACTTAACCAATACATTCATATCGGCTACTCTAGTTGATCTGACATTCAAACGGAAAAGCCAAATTCTTGCACACAAAGAAAGCCCCCCCCCCCCCCCCCCTCTCCCCCTTGCAACACTGATAAGGAAGATTTGGGGGTTTGGTTTCACATTCCTGATGGTTTAAGACACTAATCTGACAATCTGAAGACAAAGAGACACTGGTAGAATATACAAAGGAAAAGTACTATCTACTTTAAACATGGCTATGTAAAAAGAAAGAACTTTTAAACATATATGCATCCTTCACAGCACCCAGACCAGTCCATATCACCCCGGTTTGATCCAGTCTTCATTGGCTTCCAGTTAAATTCCGCATTGAGTTTAAGATTTTAGTCTTGACATTCCGTGCGTTGCATGGTGAGGCCCCTCAGTACATCACTGACTTGTTATGCCCCTACTCTTCAGGGCGCACCCTCGGGTCTTCAGGCCAGGGTTTTCTAAAGATCCCGAAAACTTTTTTTAAAACCCGTGGAGACCTGGCATTCCAGGTTATAGCTCCCAGACTCTGTTGCCCCCGATAAAAAAGATCCCCCTGGTCAAGAACTCCCTTGGTGCTCTGGGTGCGTCTGTTAAAAGCAGCCTCAGAAACCATGGGGCTGTGTTGCATCAGGTCCAAGTCTTTGGAAGGTCACTGACGACGTCAACTGACCAAAAACTGTTTTTATCACCTCAGAAATATTTCTAAAGTGAGAAATTTGTTGTCAAAATTGGATCTGGAACTGATCATTCACGCGTCCATTTCGTCTCGCATTGACTATTGCGATTCTCTCTTTACTCCTTTCAACAAGTCAACGCTAAAGAGACTTCAGACTGTACAAAATGCGGCTGCCAGACTTTTGACCGGTGCACCCAGACCAGTCCATATCACCCCCGTTTGATCCAGTCTTCATTTGCTTTCAGTTAAATTCCACATTGAGTTTAAGATTTTAGTCTTGACATTCCGTGCGTTGCATGGTGGGGCCCCTCAGTACATCACTGACTTGTTATGCCCCTACTCTTCAGGGCGCACCCTCGGGTCTTCAGGCCAGGGTCTTCTAAAGATCCCAAAACTTGTTTTAAAACCCGTGGAGACCTGGCATTCCAGGTTATAGCTCCCAGACTCTGTTGCCCCCGATAAAAAAGATCCCCCTGGTCAAGAACTCCCTTGGTGCTCTGGGTGCGTCTGTTAAAAGCAGCCTCAGAAACCATGGGGCTGTGTTGCATCGGTCCAAGTCTTTAGAAGGTCACTGTCGTCAACTGACCAAAAACTGTTTTTATCACCTCAGAAATATTTCTAAAGTGAGAAATTTGTTGTCAAAATTGGATCTGGAACTGATCATTCACGCGTCCATTTCGTCTCGCATTGACTATTGCGATTCTCTCTTTACTCCTTTCAACAAGTCAACGCTAAAGAGACTTCGGACTGTACAAAATGCGGCTGCCAGACTTTTGACCGGTGCACCAAGACCAGTCAATATCACCCCCGTTTTATCCAGTCTTCATTTGCTTTCAGTTAAATTCCACATTGAGTTTAAGATTTTAGTCTTGACATTCCGTGCGTTGCATGGTGGGGCCCCTCAGTACATCACTGACTTGTTATGCCCCTACTCTTCAGGGCGCACCCTCGGGTCTTCAGGCCAGGGTCTTCTAAAGATCCCGAAAACTTTTTTTAAGACCCGTGGAGACCTGGCATTCCAGGTTATAGCTCCCAGACTCTGTTGCCCCCGATTAAAAAGATCCCCCTGGTCAAGAACTCCCTTGGTGCTCTGGCTGCGTCTGTTAAAAGCAGCCTCAGAAACCATTGGGTTGTGTTGCATCGGTCCAAGTCTTTGGAAGGTCACTGTCATCAACTGACCAAAAACTGTTTTTATCACCTCAGAAATATTTTTAAATTGAGAAATTTGTTGTCAAAATTAGATCTGGAACTGATCATTCGCGCGTCCATTTCGTCTCGCATTGACTATTGCGATTCTCTCTTCACTCCTTTCAACAAGTCAACGCTAAAGAGACTTTGGACTGTACAAAATGCGGCTGCCAGACATTTGACCGGTGCACCGTTGCGTCGACCAGCTCTTCCTCCCAGGGAATTTAAGTTACTGGTCAATCCCAAGTTCTTTCGATGACATATATGCTGAGTAAGAAGGACCATCAAGACAGAATTGGAATATTTTCAAGTTTTACTAAAGCTTTAGGAGGTCAACTTAACCCATACATTCATATCGGCTACTCTAGTTGATCTGACATTCAAACGGAAAAGCCAAATTCTTGCACACAAAGAAAGCCCGCCCCCCCCCCCCCCCCCCCCCCCCCTCTCCCTGTCGCAACACTGATAAGGAAGATTTGGGGGTTTGGTTTCACATTCCTGATGGTTTAAGACACTAATCAGGCAATCTGAAGACAAAGAGAGACTGGTAGAATATACAAAGGAAAAGTACTAGATACTCTAAACATGGCTATGTAAAAAGAAATAACTCTTAAACATACATGCATCCTCCACCGCACCCAGACCAGTCCATATCACCCCGGTTTGATCCAGTCTTCATTGGCTTCCAGTTAAATTCCGCATTGAGTTTAACGTTTTAGTCTTGACATTCCGTGCGTTGCATGGTGGGGCCCCTCAGTACATCACTGACTTGTTATGCCCCTACTCTTCAGGGCGCACCCTCGGGTCTTCAGGCCAGGGTCTTCTAAAGATCCCGAAAACTCGTTTTAAAACCCGTGGAGACCGGCCGGGCATCCCAGGTTATAGCTCCCAGACTCTGGAACAACTTGCACCAGTCCCTTCGTGATCTTGACTGTGTTGAAACTTTTAAGAAACATTTGAAAACTTCTCCTTTTTAGTAAAGCTTTTGGTTAATGCCCCTGTTGTTTTAAAATTGAAATGTTGTTTTACTTTACCAATGTTTTGTACAGTGCTTTGTGATTTTATCTATGAAAAGCGCTTTATAAATAAAATGTACTTACTTACTTACTGTATTTTTCGGACTATAAGTCGCAGTTTTTTTCACAGTTTGGCCGGGCTCCAGTGCAACTTATATATGTCTTTTTCTTCGGCAGGTGCGACTTATACTCCAGTGCGACTTATACTCCGAAAAATACGGTACTTACTATCAAAGCTATTTGTAATCGACTGTAATTGACAATTTCCAGTATTTTTAACGAACACTGTAATATATTTCGCAGTGATCCATAAACTCCTTCAATCCAGGTAAACATGGCATCAGTGTCTGTCAGCTCCCGCTTTAACAAGTCAGTATGGCAGCATTATATGAGCCTGCCACAGGGGGGCAAATGCCAGGTGACCTATATCTGGATCGACGGCACTGGACAGGCACTTCGCAACAAAACCCGGACCCTCGATACTGAACCCAAAACTATAGCAGGTGAGTACTCTGTTTTTTCAACATTGTTATGGCAGGGGGGATAATTCTAGTGTTTACATGCTGTGCTTAAAGGGGAACATTATCACAATTTCAGAAGGGTTAAAACTATTAAAAATCAGTTCCCAGTGGCTTATTTTATTTTTCGAAGTTTTTTTTCAAAATTTTACCCATCACGCAATATCCCTAAAAAAATGCTTCAAAGTGCCTGATTTTAACCATCGTTATATACACCAGTCCATTTTCCTGTGACGTCACATAGTGATGCCCACGGAAAGAACGGCAAGCTATAGCGACATTCGCTCGGATTCAGACTCGGATTTCAGCGGCTTAAGCGATTCAACAGATTACGCATGTATTGAAACGGATGGTTGTAGTGTGGAGGCAGGTAGCGAAAACCAAATTGAAGAAGAAACTGAAGCTTTTGAGCCATATCGGTTTGAACCGCATGCAAGCGAAACCGACGAAAACGACACGGGAGAAAGCGAGGACAAATTCGGCGATCGCCTTCTAACCAACGATTGGTATGTGTTTGTTTGGCATTAAAGGAAACTAACAACTATGAACTAGGTTTACAGCATATGAAATACATTTGGCAACAACATGCACTTTGAGAGTGCAGACAGCCCAGTTTTCATCAATTAATATATTCTGTAGACATACCCTCACCCGCGCTCTTTTCCTGAAAGCTGATCTGTCCAGTTTTGGAGTTGATGTCAGCAGGCCAGGGAAGCTAGGGTCGATATTCTTCTCTTGATCATCTTCGGGACGGTGTGAGCCAAGACATCCAGGGGGTTTAGCTCGCTCGTCTGCGGGAACAAACTGCCGCCGTTGCTTGCCGTGCTACCGAGGATCTTTGTCCCTGAATTGCTCACACACTCCGGCAGATTCAATGGGGGATCTGGCGGCAGATTTCTTTGACTTTATGGTTGGAAATGCATCTGCTTTGAGTGTCGCAGGATATCCACACATTCTTGCCATCTCTGTCGTAGCATAGCTTTCGTCGGTAAAGTGTGCGGAACAAACGTCCGATTTCTTGCCACTTTCGCATCTTTGGGCCACTGGTGCAACTTGAATCCGTCCCTGTTCGTGTTGTTACACCCTCCGACAACACACCGACGAGGCATGATGTCTCCAAGGTACGGAAAACAGTCGAAAAAACGGAAAATGACAGAGCTGATTTGACTCGGTGTTTGAGAAAATGGCGGATCTCGTTGTGACGTCATCGCTCCGAGAGCGAATAATAGAAAGGCGTTTAATTGGCCAAAATTCACCCATTTCGAGTTCGGAAATCGGTTAAAAAAATATATGGTCTTTTTTCTGCAACATCAAGGTATACAGGTAAAAGCCAGTAAATTAGAATATTTTGAAAAACTTGATTTATTTCAGTAATTGCATTCAAAAGGTGTAACTTGTACATTATTACATTATTACCATCACTGATGGTGGAAACTTTACTCTAGACTTCAGGCAACGTGGATCCTGTGCCTCTCCTGTCTTCCTCCAGACTCTGGGACCTCGATTTCCAAAGGAAATGCAAAATTTGCATGGTTGGGTGATGGTTTGGGGTGCCATGTCATCTGCTGGTGTCGGTCCACTCTGTTTCCTGAGATCCAGGGTCAACGCAGCCGTCTACCAGCACGTTTTAGAGCACTTCATGCTTCCTGCTGCTGACCTGCTTTATGGAGATGGAGATTTCAAGTTCCAACAGGACTTGGCGCCTGCACACAGCGCAAAATCTACCCGTGCCTGGTTTACGGACCATGGTATTTCTGTTCTAAATTGGCCCGCCAACTCCCCTGACCTTAGCCCCATAGAAAATCTGTGGGGTATTGTGAAAAGGAAGATGCAGAATGCCAGACCCAAAAACGCAGAAGAGTTGAAGGCCACTATCAGAGCAACCTGGGCTCTCATAACACCTGAGCAGTGCCAGAAACTCATCGACTCCATGCCACGCCGCATTAACGCAGTAATTGAGGCAAAAGGAGCTCCAACCAAGTATTGAGTATTGTACATGCTCATATTTTTCATTTTCATACTTTTCAGTTGGCCAACATTTCTAAAAATCCCTTTTTTGTATTAGCCTTAAGTAATATTCTAATTTTGTGACACACGGAATTTTGGATTTTCATTTGTTGCCACTTCAAATCATCAAAATTAAATGAAATAAACATTTGAATGCATCAGTCTGTGTGCAATGAATAAATATAATGTACAAGTTACACCTTTTGAATGCAATTACTGAAATAAATCAAGTTTTTCAAAATATTCTAATTTACTGGCTTTTACCTGTATATTGACGCTTACATAGGTCTGGTGATAATGTTCCCCTTTAAAGAATCTTTGTGTGCAATTAGATATTCCCGAGTGGAACTTTGATGGGTCGAGCACGTACCAGTCGGAAGGTTCCAACAGTGACATGTACCTCATACCAGTGCGCATGTTCAGGGATCCATTCATCTGTGACCCCAACAAGCTGGTTCTCTGCGAAGTTCTCAAATACAACCGCCTTCCTGCAGGTACGTCGTACATACAGTCGTGGTCAAAAGTGTACATACACTTGTAAAGAACATCATGTCATGGCTGTCTTGAGTTTCCAGTCATTTCTACAACTGTTAGAGTGATTAGAGCACAAAAAAACATTCATGAAGTTTGCTTCTTTTATGAATTTATTATGGCTCTACTGAAAATGTGAGGGTCAAAAGTATACATACAGCAATGTTAATATTTGCTTACATGTCCCTTGGCAAATTTACCTGCAATAAGGCGCTTTTGGTAGCCATCCACAAGCTTCTGCTTGAATTATTGACCACAAAATTGGTGCAGTTCAGCTAAATGTGTTGGTTTTCTGACATGGACTTGTTTCTTCAGCATTGTCCACACGTTTTAAGTCAGGACTTTGGGAGGGCCATTCTAAAACCTTCATTCTAGCCTGATTTAGCCATTCCTTTACCACTTTTGACGTGTGTTTGACAAAATTGGTGCAGTTCAGCTAAATTTGTAGGTTTTCTGACGTGGACTTGTTTCTTCAGCATTGTCCACACGTTTAAGTCAGGCCATTCTAAAACCTTCATTCTAGCCTGATGTAGCCATTCCTGTCAGGCTAACAGTTTTGGTTATGTTTTAGTTTTCCCTCTGTTTGCGTTTTATTTCTTGTCAGCGCTCTTATTTTTGTTCAGTTTCCTGCTTGCCCTCAGCTGCGACTGATTGGCACCTGGCCACACCTGGTGTCAATCAGTCGGCTGCTATTTAGACCTGCCTCGCCCTCCAGTCAGGGCTGGAGTATTGTTCGCTGTATGCTGTGGACTGCCTGTTTCTTGAAGGCTGTGAGCTATTCCCTGGATCCTGACTCCTGTCCCTGGTTTCTGGTTCGTGTTATCCTTGCTTTTTTTCTTGTACCAAGCCTGTCATCTCTGCATCTTGGGGTTCGTCACCACCACTTCATGACAATTCCTTTACCACGTTTGATGTGTGTTTGACAAAATTGGTGCAGTTCAGCTATATTTGTAGGTTTTCTGACGTGGACTTGTTTCTTCAGCATTGTCCACACGTTTGAGTCAGGACTTTGGGAAGGCCATTCTAAAACCTTCATTCTAGCCTGATTTAGCCATTCCTTTACCACTTTTGACGTGTGTTTGACAAAATTGGTGCAGTTCAGCTAAATTTGTAGGTTTTCTGACATGGACTTGTTTCTTCAGCATGGGTTGAATGGGTTATACTTCTATAGCGCTTTTCTACCTTCAAGGTACTCAAAGCGCTTTGACACTATTTCCACATTCACCCATTCACACACACATTCACACACTGATGGCGGGAGCTGCCATGCAAGGACCTAACCACCACCCATCAGGAGCAAGGGTGAAGTGTCTTGCTCAAGGACACAGTGTGACAAAGTTGATAGAAGGTGGGGATTGGAACCAGGAACCCTCAGGTTGCTGGCACGGCCACTTCTCCACACCTTTAGGTCAGGACTTTGGGAAGGCCATTCTAGAACCTTAATTCTAGCCATTCCTTTACCACTTTTGAGGTGTGTTTGGGGTCATTGTCCAGTTGGAACACCCAACTGCGCCCAAGACCCAACCTCCGGGCTGATGATTTTAGCTTGTCCTGAAGAATTTGGAGGTAAGCCTCCTTTTTTATTGTCCGGTTTACTCTCTGTAAAGTTTCATTGGCGGCAAAATAGGCCCAGAGCATAATACTACCACCACCATGCTTGACGGTAGGTATGGTGTTCCTGGGATTAAAGGCCTCACCTTATCTCCTCCAAACATATTGCTGGGTATTGTGGCCAAACAGCTCATTTTTCAAAGTTCTATGGTCAGATGAAACAGAAATGGAGCTGTTTGGCCACAATACCCAGCAATATGTTTGGAGGAGAAAAGGTGAGGCCTTTAATCCCAGGAACACAATACCTACCGTCAAGCATGGTGGTGGTAGTATTCAGTTTTTTGTGAGCAACAAGTATGTGCTCCAATCACTACATCACAAAAAAATAAGAAATGATTGTAAAGTCAAGACAGCCATGACATGATGTTCTTTACAAGTGTATGTACACTTTTGACCACGACTGGTAATTTTTGGGGTGTATTCTCATGAGTTGGAAAAGGAAATCTGTCTCTGTTTCGTTTAGAAACAAACCATCGAATGAGCTGCAATAAAGTGATGGAGCAGGTCAAAGAGCACCAGATATGGTTTGGCATAGAGCAAGAGTACACACTCCTGGGAGTGGATGGACACCCGTTTGGTTGGCCTCAGAGTGGGTTCCCAGCACCCCAAGGTGAGTCAAATCCAGATACCAATGGACATTTTGAGGTCACCCTATATCAGGGGCAGGACTATTCACATTTAAATCGATACAGTACCAATTCTGGAACCAATACCAGTACCAATTTTCCATACTTCTCTGGTAATAAATCTTAATTTGGTTAGGAATAAAATCTCATTTTTTTTAATAGAATTCAACACTGAGCTTATTATGATGACTGTGCTGTCCCATGTTTTAATATCACTTCTGAGTATCATTTTCAAGTATTATATCGTGCAATATGAATGAAGTTGCAATTCCAAGACACTGGATGTCAGTAGTGTTTAGATTACAGTGTTTTGCCTGGTCGGGAAGTACCAGACTCTGCAGCATCGCGTGGACATCGGGGGCGGTACCTCTGGATCGGCAGACCGGGGTGGTGGTTCCTCTCTTTAAGAAGGGGAACCGGAGGGTGTGTTCTAACTATCATGGGATCACACTCCTCAGCCTTCCCGGTAAGGTCTATTCAGGTGTACTAGAGAGGAGGCTACGCCGGATAGTCGAACCTCGGATTCAGGAGGAACAGTGTGGTTTTCGTCCTGGTCGTGGAACTGTGGACCAGCTCTATCTATACTCTGGGCAGGGTCCTTGAGGGTGCATGGGAGTTTGCTCAACCAGTCTACATGTGCTTTGTGGACTTGGAGAAGGCATTCGACCGTGTCCCTCGGGAAGTCCTGTGGGGAGTGCTCAGAGAGTATGGGGTATCGGACTGTCTGATTGTGGCAGTCCGCTCCCTGTATGATCAGTGTCAGAGCTTGGTTCGCATTGCCGGCAGTAAGTCGGACACGTTTCCAGTGAGGGTTGGACTCCGCCAAGGCTGCCCTTTGTCACCCATTCTGTTCATAACTTTTATGGACAGAATTTCTAGGCGCAGTCAAGGCGTTGAGGGGATCTGGTTTGGTGGCTGCAGGATTAGGTCTCTGCTTTTTGCAGATGATGTGGTCCTGATGGCTTCATCTGGCCAGGATCTTCAGCTCTCACTGGATCGGTTCGCAGCCGAGTGTGAAGCGACTGGGATGAGAATCAGCACCTCCAAGTCCGAGTCCATGGTTCTCGCCCGGAAAAGGGTGCAGTGCCATCTCCGGGTTGGGGAGGAGATCTTGCCCCAAGTGGAGGAGTTTAAGTACCTCGGAGTCTTGTTCACGAGTGAGGGAAGAGTGGATGGTGAGATCGACAGGCGGATCGGTGCGGCGTCTTCAGTAATGCGGACGCTGTATCGATCCGTTGTGGTGAAGAAGGAGCTGAGCCGGAAGGCAAAGCTCTCAATTTACCGGTCGATCTACGTTCCCATCCTCACCTATGGTCATGAGCTTTGGGTTATGACCGAAAGGACAAGATCACGGGTACAAGCGGCCCAAATGAGTTTCCTCCGCCGGGTGGCGGGGCTCTCCCTTAGAGATAGGGTGAGAAACTCTGCCATCCGGGAGGAGCTCAAAGTAAAGCCGCTGTTCCTCCACATGGAGAGGAGTCAGATGAGGTGGTTCGGGCATCTGGTCAGGATGCCACCCGAACGCCTCCCTAGGGAGTTGTTTAGGGCACGTCCGACCGGTAGGAGGCCGCGGGGAAGACCCAGGACACGTTGGGAAGACTATGTCTCCCGGCTGGCCTGGGAACGCCTCGGGGTCCCACAGGAAGAGCTGGACGAAGTGGCTGGGGAGAGGGAAGTCTGGGCTTCCCTGCTTAGGCTGCTGCCCCCGCGACCGACCTCGGATAAGCGGAAGAAGATGGATGGATGGATGGAAGTACCGTATTTTCCGGACTACAAGGCGCACTTAAAATCCTTTTTTTCCCCTCAAAACTCGACAGAGCGCCTTATAACTTATAACTATTCTGGTTTTGCTCACCGACCTCGAAGCTATTTTGTTTGGTACATGGTGTAATGATAAGTGTGACCAGTAGATGGCAGTCACACATAAGAGATTTGTGTAGACTGCGATATGACTGAAGGAAAAAACACCAAAACTTTAAATGTTCCATTGAGAATATAGAACATTGCACACGGTGCTCAAAAATCTATCAAATTGTTTTAGTAGGACTTTGGTAAGCTATGAAGCCACACCGCTTGATGGATTGTACTGTGCTTCAACATAGGAGTATTATTATTGTGTGTGTATAAGGTAAGACATATTATCTGGCGTTTTGTTTCGCAATATTATGCAAAAGCAACTTTTCTTACCTTCTGGTACCTGCTGATCTGTATTTGGGATCTGCATAGGTCCTGAAAAATGTTGCGCGCATCCGCCTTTGTAGTCCGTAGTCTTCTTTTTCTCTATCTTCTTGTTATGGGACATTCATCCTCCGCTGTTGCCATTTCTAATATAAAGTAGTGTGAAGTTATTTGATTGATTGAAGTAAAGTCTGAATGTCATTAAAACAGTTAGCTCCATCTTTGGGCACTTTTTCCACTCCCGTCCAACAAAGAATAATAATCTATGCAACATTTGGACTAAAGAACCACAATTACATGTTATGTAGACCACAAGGAAGTATTTTACATTTAGAAAAATAAATAAATAATACCTTTAATGCGCCCTATAATCCGGTGCGCCCTATGGTCCGGAGAATACGGTATTTACCATAATTGGCGTAGCACACCCACACAGATCAATAGTTTACAAGCTCATATGTTGATAAAAATGTCACATGAGCACTGATAAATAAATATTTTTCCTACATACATTTATCTTTTGAGTAACCCTTTTTTCCATTTGCGTTCATCATGACCATAGAAATTTGACATCAAACTAAAGTGTGACTAACTTGATGAAACACAATATGAAGAATAAAAATGCAAAAGCAGTTTGGAGATGGTAATTCGTTCAATAATTGGCATAGCAACAAAACGTACACTTATCATGTACGTTTTGTTACATTAATGGTGTCGAAATAAAGCCATGGAACTACTAACATTCTGAACAGGCCAGTTGTAACTCTATAAATGCTCTGTCATGACTCCATTGCTGCTTCAAGTGTGTGGTTGAGGTTGACCGAAGGAATGATGTCAGGTTCAAACACTGATGACATCTATTAAACAGACAAAGAAGCAAGGAATTAAACAGAGACAGAATTAAATTTGGCTCAATGAGGAGAAACGCGTAGACCTGTACCCTTGCACAGTGTCCAACCACGCTCTGACGAAAGATTGTATGCCTCCTCTTTTATTTGGACTTTCCCTGATTACATGGCAACAGCTGTTTCTAAAGGGAGGGGGGGTCATAAACAGCCGTTGCCTTTGGTTACAAAACAGTTCAAAGAAAAATGTGTCTGGAGGCGGGTCAGGTCCTGCTTCCTCTCAAGAAGCTTTTGTCTGCTCACCGGAAACTCATTGAAGCACAAAGTTTTGTGATAACTTAGATACAATTATTCTGACAAATGACCTTTCGAGCGGCTATGAGGAAACCTCAATTTAAAAAAAATCTTCTTGGCTTTTTAAAGGTCCCTACTACTGTGGGGTGGGGGCGGACAAAGCCATTGGACGAGACATCGTGGAGAGTCACTACAAGGCGTGTCTCTACGCAGGGATCGAAATCTTTGGAACTAATGCTGAAGTGATGCCGTCCCAAGTAAGCACAGAGAAATACTGCATTGGTTGAGCTTGATGTCGTCATTCAGTCATTATTACATCTTCTTGTCCTTGTGTGTGTCCTTGCACACAGAAACTCTGCTACTACAGTAGATGCACAGGTAGCATACTTGCCAACCCTCCCGGATTTTCCGGGAGACTCCCGAAATTCAGCGCCTCTCCCGAAAACACATTTTCTCCCGAAAATCTCCCGAAATTCAGGCGCCCCCTCCAGCTCCATGCGGACCTGAGTGACGTGTTGACAGCCTGTTCTCACGTCCGCTTTCCCACAATTTAAACAGCTAACGATCGAGGGCCAGTTCTTGGTTTCTTATGTGGGTTTATTGTTAGGCAGTTTCATTAACGTCCTCCCAGCGTGGTAACAACACACAACAACAGCATTTCGTCTACTGTAAAGCAGTTCGTCTGCCGTAAACAGCAATGTTGTGACACTTTTAAACAGGACAATACTGCCATCTACTGTACATGCATATGTGACCCACCCATAATGTGTCACGTTTTTGTGTTGATTTATTTATTTTATTTTGTGGTTTGAATTCGTTTTTGGAGCTGTCATTCCACATTTATCAGTATTCACATTGGTCAGTAGGGGGCAGTAGGGCGTTTCTTCCCAATTGAATGTTATCACCTGCAGACCGGAAGTGTCTTGTCATTCTGATGAGCGCGACCAGTCTGTGAACAATTGAAACGTCCTGTGTGCTTTTTCCTCCTGTATAACAGGTTAGTTTTGGTGAATCAACTCACTGAATAATATCCATGTGATCTTTATAAGTTTAAGTACACATTCTGATGGTGGAGCCTAACTCTAAAGTGTTTGTGAGTTGTAGTTTGTATTTGTGAATGAATCCAGTGCGCAGCTGCAGTAATCAATACAAAATGGCGACTTGAGTACGCAATGTTTATATGGGAACTTCTGATCCTAATTCAGACTCCCAAATAAGAGCTCCCGTTTTCTTATTGATTTTATAATGTATATTTGTATAATGTCTGTGTTCTGAAATAGTGACAGAGAATAGAACAAGGATGGACAATTCAACCCTTAACTCAACAATGAGTAGAGGAGTGTTATGTGTGTGTTTATGTGTAAATAAATGAACACTGAAATTCAAGTATTTCTTTTATTTATTTATATATATATATAAATAAATAATAATGTATTATATATATATATATATATATATATATATATATATATATATATATATATATATATATATATATATATATATATATATATATATATATGTAATAAAATATATATATATATAGCTAGAATTCACTGAAAGTCAAATATTTTTTATATATATATATCTTAACCACGCCCCCCACCCCACCCCCGACCACGCTCCCCACCCCCCACCCCCACCTCCCGAAATCGGAGGTCTCAAGGTTGGCAAGTATGACAGGTAGTCTTGAACAAAAATGGATGGACCCATAAAAATCCCGAAAATACCTACTTTTGATCCTGTAAAACCTTATAATAGTGTAAGCCACTCCTGGTTTTTAAATGTCCTATCACGCATTAAGAAATGATCCCAGGCATTCTGTACAGACCACAGTATTGTACCGTATTCTTCGGACTAAAAGGCGCACTTAAAATCCTTTCATTTATCAAAACTCGACAGTGCTCCAACAACACCTTCATGTTGCTTCCCATCCTACACAGTGGAGTTTTACAAGCATTCTCCTTGGTAGGATCAAAGACAGCTTTTGTCTGCTCGCCGGGAACTCATTGAAACACAAAAGTTTTGTGATAACTTAGATACAATTATTCTGACAGTAACTTTTAGATTGACTAAGGTCTGACATGTTTAGTAACTTTACCAGTGGCAGTAGGTAGACAAAGGTGGCGGTGCGTAACCGGCAACCTGGATAATAATAATAATAACTGGGATTTATATAGCGCTTTTCTAAGTACCCAAAGTCGCTTTACATGTAGAACCCATCAATCATTCACACCTGGTGGTGGTAAGCTACTTTCATAGCCTCAGCTGCCCTGGGGTAGACTGACGGAAGCGTGGCTGCAATTTGCGCCAACGGCCCCTCCGACCACCACCTATCATTCATCATTCAATTCACCGGTGTGAGTGGCACCGGGGGCAAAGGGTGAAGTGTCCCGCCCAAGGACACAACGGCAGCGATTTTTTTTGGATGGTAAGAGACGGGGAGCGAACCTGCAACCCTCAGGTTTCTGGCACGGTTGCTCTACCCACTACGCCATGCCGCCCCGGATGTGACACACTCACAGACTTTCTAATTGGTTAAAACGGTGGAGGGCGGGGCATCGAAATGAAAACAATAACAAGATTTCGGGGCTGTAAATGTAATTTAGAAATGAGCATATCCCGGCTGAACTACTGTTATCAGTTACTGTCAGAGTTTGTAGGTGCCGAACCCCAAGATGCAGAGGAGGCGGAAGGCATTGTGCGAGAAAACATGATTTAATTAAACACTATGGCAAAAAAAACAAACAAAAGGGTAACAACAAAAGGCGGAGAACAAACTTGGCTATGAACTAAAATAGCACAGAGGCTAACTGTGGACAAGAAACAAAAACACCTACTGTGACACGAAGGAACTAGGACATGAGCGGAGTGAAACAAAAGTAGACAGAGCTACGACGACAAAGTATTAAGACAGGTAGTAATGACAATGACAAGAATCCAGCAGTGACTGGAAGGTAGGGCAGGTATAAATAGCAGCTGGCTGATTGACACCAGGTGTGGCCAGGTGCCAATCAGCCACAGCTGAGGGGACACAGTCCTCAGGGAGACAAACAGGAAACAGAACCAAAACAAGAGCGCTGACAGGAAATACTACAAACACAGAGGAAAAACTAAAACACAACCAAACTGTCAGGGGGAAAGCCTGACAGTTATAGAGGTATTGGAAAAGAAGATGATGCAATTCTTACATAAGGCTCCTTTAAAGCGGAGAAACTGAAACCATGAATTTGCGTATGAGTGCAAGCTAAACCGCAACTAGGCGAGGCTAAACTGGAATGCTTTTCATTGTCTTTGCAATAATGACAACAAAGTTCATTCTATTATATTCAGTGGGAGTTCCAGGTGGGTCCCTGTGAGGGCATTGAGGTGGCAGATCAACTGTGGGTCGCACGATTCCTGTTGGACCGCGTGTGCGAAGATTTTGGGGTCGTTGCCACACTGGACCCCAAACCCATGAAGGGGAACTGGAACGGGGCTGGGGCACACACTAATGTCAGCACCAAGCAGACCAGAGAAGAAGGAGGACTGCAGTGAGTAAACAATTCCTCATTAAAGTGTTTTACAATGGTACCTCACTTTTATAATATGTTTCCAAAGGTCAGATTTTTTCGGAAGTACAAAACTTGACTATAAATACAAAACTTGCACAACGGCAGAAATTATGAACAAAGAAACTAAAACTTGCAAACTATGGCATGAATAAAGAAAACTTACTTGGACAAGGCATGAAGTGTGCAGAGGTTAGCAGAGTGTGACAGGGGTATGAAGAGCTTAAATGCGGGATGTCGCCAGAAAGACAAACTGAAAACAATGAACTTAAATACTACAGACATGATTAACGAAAACAGGTGCGTGACTCAAAACGTGACGTGGCAGGTGAAAACTAATGGGTTGCTATGGTGACAAACAAGAGTGCACAATGAGTCCAAACGTGGAACAGGTGAAACTAATGGGTAGCCATGGAAACAAGACAAGGGAGTGAAAAGCCAGAAACTAAAGAGTCCAATAACTAAACAAAACAAAACGTGACTAAAACAAAACATGATTACACAGACATGACAATGATGTTTGACTCCGTTTCACCAATCAAATGCAGTCACTGGTGACGTTTGACTCCGTTTCACCAATCAAATACAGTCACTGGTGAAGTTTGACTCCGTTTCACCAATCAAATGCAGTCACTGGTGACGTTTGACTTCGTTTTACCAATCAAACAGAGCCAGGCGGTCACATGATTAACTGCACATAAAGTTTCAGCGGCAAACAACAACAAGCTTCAGCTTGAGGAAGCACATGGCGGTAAGTAACGTTAGTAGATATTTTGGCTGTCACCGTAAGGCTGATGTTAGCTTCCCTGCTATGAATCACTGTCAAATGTACATCGTGTGGGGACATTTATTAACGCACTGCAGCCTCATACACACACACACACACACACACACACACACACACACACACACGCATGCATACAAACACCAATCAGAAGTGCACAGTGTGTTCCCAGGTGCAGCCCACACCTATCAGTTTATGGTTTGCGTAAAGGCTAACTTGTTATTTTCCTTTGTAATCTCTGCCTACTGAGCCTATGGTGCTGTTAAGTTATTGTGGCTCAATTTGCCTTAATTTTTTTATGTTAATGTATTATTATTTATTATATATTATTGTTTTTGTTGCATTCATTAAACGAACAGGCTACTCATCAGTTACTCAGTACTTGAGTAGTTTTTTCACAACATACTTTTTACTTTTACTCAAGTAAATATTTGGGTGACTACTCCTTACTACAATTTATTTTTAATTTTTGTAAAAATTTTCACTTTTTTTTAAAAAATTTAATTTTTTTTTTTAATTTTTTAATTTTTAAATATTTTTAAATTTTTTAATTTTTTTAAAATTTTTTAACTTTTTTTTAACTTTTTTAAAACTTTTTTTTAACTTTTTTAAACTTTTTTTTAACTTTTTTTTAACTTTTTTTTAACTTTTTTTAACTTTTAAAAAAATTTTTTACCCTAACCCTAATCTTAACCCTAACCCTAACCCTAATCTTAACCCTAACCCTAACCCTAATCTTAACCCTAACCCTAACCCTAACCCTAAAAAAAATATTAATTGTTAAAATTGTTTAAAAAAATTAAAAACATTTAAAATTGTTTAAAATTGTTTTAAAAAAATTTACAAATTAAAAAAAAGTTTAAAACATTTTACAAATTAAAAAAAATAAAAAAAATAAATAAATTTAAAAACATTTTTTAAAAATTAAAAAAATTTGAAAATCATTTTTTACCTTGAAAAAAAAATTTGACCTTGAAAATTTTTTGGGACCTTGAAAATCATTTTTTACCTTGAAAAAAATGTTTTACCTTGAAAAAAAAATTTTACCTTGAAAATTTTTTTGTACCTTGAAAATCATTTTTTACCTTGAAAAAAAAATGTTACCTTGAAAAAATTTTTTTACCTTGAAATTGTTTTTTTACCTTGAAAATCATGTTTTAACTTAAAACATTTTTTTTTAATTTTTTAAGTTTTTTTAAGTTTTTTTAATTTTTGTAAAAAATTTAGCTTTTTAAAAAAAATGTAAATTAAAAAAAAAAAATTTACAATTTTTTTTTAATTTTTTAAATATTTTTTTTAATTTTTAAATATTTTTAAATGTTTTAAATTTTTTTAACTTTTTTTTAACTTTTTTAACTTTTTTTTTAAAACTTTTTTTTAACTTTTTAAAACAATTTTTACCCAAACCCTAACCCTAATCTTAACCCTAACCCTAACCCTAATCTTAACCCTAACCCTAACCCTAACCTTAACCCTAATCTTAACCCTAACCCTAACCCTAACCCTAATCTTAACCCTAACCCTAACCCTAACCCTTATTGAGTAATAAATCTCTAAAGTAACAGTACTCTTACTTGAGTACAATTTCTGTCTACTCGACCCACCTGTGGTCGTGTGTTTCACGGTAAACGTGACTGATGTACCTTGTGGTGACAGGTACATCGAGAAGGCCATTGAGAGGCTGGCCCAAAGACACATGGAGCACATCATGCTGTATGACCCACGCGGCGGTCAGGACAACATGCGACGTCTCACAGGTAAACACGAGACCGCCAACATCAACGAGTTCACCTCCGGCGTCGCCAACCGAGGCGCCAGCGTCCGCATTCCTCGCCAGGTGGGCCAAGACAAGAAAGGCTACTTCGAGGACCGCCGCCCCGCGGCAAACTGCGACCCCTACCTGGTGACCAGAGCCATAGCCAGCACCTGTCTGCTTGATGACGTGGAGCAGGTCAACAGCACTTAGATCAGACGGCGAGTCTCAACCTTTTGTGTCTTCTTGAAGAAATAGTGATGTCATGTGTTTTGTGTATTATTTATAGTTTATAAAGCATGCATAAAAACCTTGAAGACACGTGCAATGTGTTGATTCCTGTGTAAGATCCATGTTTGTATTGAATGCTATTGATTTATTGTTGGGCATTAGCTATTTTCTATTGTATTGAAAAGTGGGAATTATAACTCTGATAGACGTTTGGGTTTATTTCCAACATGCGAGCATACAACATGATGCATCACACTGCAAAAACTGAAATCTAAGTAAGATGAAATATGTCAAATAAGGGTGATATTTGCTCATTTTCTGTCTGATAAGATAATTCTTCTCACGAAGCAGATTTTATGTTAGAGTGTTTTACTTGTTTTAAATGATCTCAGTAAGATATTACAGCTTGTTGCTGAGATTTGATGACCTATATTGAGTAAAACGTTGCACATTTTATGGTCAAATTTCAGCAGCTAAACTTTACTCTAAAATCTACAAATTTTTCTTACAGTGTATATAAAAATATATAACAATAAATAGTTGTGTAATGAAGCAATTTAAAATGTATATATTATTCAGTTACAAGTGGCTCCCAATGAAAACCAGTTTAACACCCCTGTTATAGATCATACTTGCCAACCTTGAGACCTCCGATTTCGGGAGGTGGGGGGTGGGGGCATGTTCGGGGCGTGGTTAAGAGGGGAGGAGTATATTGACAGCTAGAATTCACCAAGTCAAGTATTTCATACATATTATATATATATTAGAGATGCGCGGATAGGCAATTATTTCATCCGCAACCGCATCAGAAAGTCGTCAACCATCCGCCATCCACCCGATGTAACATTTGATCAGAACCGCACCCGCCCACCATCCGCCCGCACCCGCCCGTTGTTATATATCTAATATAGACGATGCAAGGCATTAGTGAGGTTATAAAGCTTTTGCCTGTTAAAGAAAGGAGACTGATCCAATGCAGCACAGACATTCGCGTGCCACGCTGTCACGACCCAGACGCACACCAGTGCGCAATCATATGGGAGCCGCGCTGAGCGCACCTCCAAGCGCGTCTCGCTGCCGGCGACGGCCGGGTATGGGCCCGACGCTCCAGCGCCATCCATTTTCAGGGCTAGTTGATTCGGCAGGTGGGTTGTTACACACTCCTTAGCGGGTTCCGACGTCCATGGCCACCGTCCTGCTGTCTATATCAACCAGGGTGAGCCCCTCCCCTTTCGTGAGCGCACTGCGCGCGGAGTGACCCCTGTTACGCGCCCCCGGCAACAGGGGTGGCGGGCAGGTAAGCTGCGCGGGCGGAGCGCGCGGAGTGACCCATGTTACGAGCCCCCGGCCACGGGGGTGGCGGGCAGGTAAGCTGCTTACCCGCTGCGCGTGACGCCGGCCGCGGCGAAGGCGGACGAGGCGGGGTGTCGGTGCGGTGGGCGCGGTGGTGACCCTGGACGTGCGTCGGGCCCTTCTCGCGGATCGCCTCAGCTACGGCTCCCGGTGGGGCCCTCTCGGGGGAAGGGGCCTCGGTCCCGGACCCCGGCGAGGCGTCGGGGGCCTTCTCCGCTCCGTAAAAGTGTCCATCTCTTTTCTTTTTTTTTCTTCTGTTGTGGCATATGCTGCAGGTGCCTGCTCGTTTTTCGTATGTGGGTAACAACATTTAACTATGTATATATATTTACCAATTGGTTTAACTGCCACCCGCCTGAATCTATTTAAAATCTAATTTTTTTTTATTTCAACCGCCCGACCCGACCCGCGGATAAAATCTAATTTTTTTAAATTTCATCCGCCCGATCCGCGGTTGTGCCCGCAAACCGCGCATCTCTAATATATATATATATATATATATATATATATATATATATATATATATATATGTAGATATCTACATCCTGAAAATATGCAAACAAAACTGTGTTTAGATAATTGATACTTCAAACTTGCATAAATAAACATTAAGGAATATAACATAACTTGGCTTCTGAGAGCTTCAAAATGTAATGAATAAAATGCTAAAGTTGTTGATAAACAAGCAATTATTTTAATAATTAAATATGGTCATTTTAAATGAATTATTATGATCATTTAAAATCAATTATTTGAAATATGTTTATTTTAGTGTATAATTCTATGGCTGGATGTAATAAGGAGTCACGAAAAAATACAAATAAAAATACAATACATTTTGATGTTTTTAGCAAAATATAGTAAAAATGCATGTAGTTTTTTTAATTTTTTTTTTATTAATAAATATATTTATTTTTAGGTAAAATAAACATAATAATACAATGTATCTCTAGTCTGGATGATTTAGTTCTTGTCACCCTGTTGTCCTCCCGTCACGAAAAAAAGGCTGTCCTCACTCAGGTCCGCATGGAGCTGGAGGGGGCGTGGCCTCCAGCTCCGGCTGAAAATCGGGATAATATTTGTCCCGGGAGTTTTTCGGGTGAGGCGCTGAATTTCGGGAGTCTCCCGGAAAATTCGGGAGGGTTGGCAAGTATGTTATAGATTGTTCTAATGAGCTACTCTAACGATGCAACAAAAAAAAGGATCTGCGTAGAAAGAAATAACATTTTATTATACAAATTATTTATCGATTTCGGTGAGTTTTAAAGAATCTTTTGAAGGCTCTTTTAAAAGATCGACGGTTGTCCTTTTCCACGTTGCCTTTGCTCTCATTAGAGGTCCGATGGAGCTCTGCAGAGACAAAACGAACACAATTTTAATTCATTGAGATCCAACATAAAATAAGATGTTAGCGGGCAGCAGGTTGACTTACCTTTTTCGGTGAAGACTGGTGTTGTGATGATGTAATGGAGGACGATGTCATCTCTGCTGAATGGACAGACGGACTGACGCCACAGCACGAAGTCACCGACCGGCTTTGCAATTTCCCAAAGTTTCTAGAAAGAGTGAAACACTTAGCAAGAGTAAAATCAAAGTATATATATATATATATATACAGTCGTGGTCAAAAGTGTACATACACTTGTAAAGAACATCATGTCATGGCTGTCTTGACTTCACAATCATTTCTACAACTCTTATTTTTTTTTTGAGAGAGTGACAATCTACCTTAAAGATCCCAAAAATCCCGAAAAAAGGACCATCTTCTCTAAATGTCCCAAAACCCCCCAAAAAGGACCATCTTCCCCTTACATATCCTAAAGTACCCCAAGTAGGATCATGTTCCCAAAGGTCCCGAAACCCCGAAATAGGACCATGTGCCCCAAAAAGTCCCAAAGTACCCCGAATAGGACCATAATATCCTAGAAGTCCCAAAAGACCCCAAATAGGATCATATTCTCTTAAAAGTCTCAAAGTAACCCAAGTAGGAATCTTTAAAACCTCTAAAGACTTAGTGGCCACATGTGTGGACAGCACCTTTTCGATCTTATTTCCAAAATTGTGTACACTACTGAATTGGGGTCTTATGGCCACTTATGTGGACACTTATACTGCCATCTGGTGGTGTCAGAAGAGTATAACATACAATGGAATTTGGGAAAAAAAAGTGTAAAAATAAGAATTAGCATGTCACTAAACATGAAGTACACGTTTGTGTACTTATGGACTAAGTACAGTAGCAAAAGATGATTCTTAGTTTTTATTCTAATTAGGGTCCAATAAGCCCAAATAGCAAAGAGAAATACAAAAACGCATGTAAACAAACAGCTTGGGCCTTAAGAGGTTAAAGGTCCCAAAACTCACCAAAAGGGACCATCTTCCCCCTAACTGTCCCAAAATACCACAAATATCAAATCCCAACCACCCTAAAGGATAATCTTCCCCTTAAAGATCCCAAAGTACCCCAAGTAGGGCTATGTTCCCAAAGGTCCTAAAAACCCCAAATCTGACCCTGGGCCCCAAAAGGACCCCAAATAGGACCATATTCTCCTACAGGTCCCAAAAGAACTCTCATAGGACCATATTCAATTAAAGGTTCCACAGTAATCCAAATAGGAAAATCTACCTTAAAGATCCCAAAAATCCCGAAAAAAGGACCATCTTCTCTAAATGTCCCAAAACCCCCCAAAAAGGACCATCTTCCCCTTACATATCCTAAAGTACCCCAAGTAGGATGATGTTCCCAAAGGTCCCGAAACCCCGAAATGGGACCGTGTGCCCCAAAAAGTCCCAACGTACCCCGAATAGGACCATAATATCCTACAAGTCCCAAAAGACCCCAAATAGGATCATATTCTCTTAAAAGTCTCAAAGTAACCCAAGTAGGAATCTTTAAAACCTCTAAAGACTTAGTGGCCACATGCGTGGACAGCACCTTTTAGATCCTATTTCCAAAATTGTGTACACTACTGAATTGGGGTCTTATGGCCACTTATGTGGACACTTATACTGCCATCTGGTGGTGTCAGAAGAGTATAACATACAATGGAATTTGGAAAAAAAAAAGTGTAAAAATAAGAATTAGCATGTCACTAAACATGAAGTACACGTTTGTGTACTTATGGACTAAGTACATCATAGCAAAAGATGATTCTTAGTTTTTATTTTAATTAGGGTCCAATATAGCAAAGAGAAATTAAAAAAAAGCCTGTAAACAAACAGCTTGGGCCTTAAGAGGCTAAAGGTTCCAAAACTCACCAAAAGGGACCATCTTCCCCCTAACTGTCCCAAAATTCCACAAATATCAAATCCCAACCACCCTAAAGGATAATCTTCCCCTTAAAGATCCCAAAGTACCCCAAGTAGGGCTATGTTCCCAATGGTCCTAAAACACCCAAATCTGACCCTTGGCCCCAAAAGGACCCCAAATAGGACCATATTCTCCTACAGGTCCCAAAGGAACCCTCATAGGACCATATTCAATTAAAGGTTCCAAAGTAATCCAAGTAGGACAATCTACCTTAAAGATCCCAAAAATTCCGAAAAAAGGACCATCTTCTCTAAATGTCCCAAAACCCCCCAAAAAGGACCATCTTCCCCTTACATATCCTAAAGTACACCAAGTAGGATCATGTTCCCAAAAGTCCCGAAACCCCGAAATAGGACCATGTGCCCCAAAAAGTCCCAAAGTACCCCGAATAGGACCATAATATCCTAGAAATCCCAAAAGACCCCAAATAGGATCATATTCTCTTAAAAGTCTCAAAGTAACCCAAGTAGGAATCTTTAAAACCTTAAAAGGCTTAGTGGCCACATGCGTGGACAGCACCTTTTAGCTCTTATTTCCAAAATGGTGTACACTACTGAATTGGGGTCTTATGGCCACTTATGTGGACACTTATACTGCCATCTGGTGGTGTCAGAAGAGCATAACATACAATGGAATTTGGAAAAAAAACAAACTGTAAAAATAAGAATTAGCATGTCACTAAACATGAAGTACACGTTTGTGTACTTATGGACTAAGTACATCATAGCAAAAGATGATTCTTAGTTTTTATTTTAATTAGGGTCCAATATAGCAAAGAGAAATAAAAAAAAGTATGTAAACAAACAGCTTGGGCCTTAAGAGGCTAAAGGTCTCAAAACTCACCAAAAGGGACCATCTTCCCCCTAACTGTCCCAAAATACCACAAATATCAAATCCCAACAACCCTAAAAGATAATCTTCCCCTTAAAGATCCCAAAGTACCCCAAGTAGGGCTATGTTCCCAAAGGTCCTAAAAACCCCAAATCTGACCCTGGGCCCCAAAAGGACCCCAAATAGGACCATATTCTCCTACAGGTCCCAAAAGAACCCTCATAGGACCATATTCAATTAAAGGTTCCAAAGTAATCCAAGTAGGACAATCTACCTTAAAGATCCCAAAAATCCCGAAAAAAGGACCATCTTCTCTAAATGTCCCAAAACCCCCCAAAAAGGACCATCTTCCCCTTACATATCCTAAAGTACCCCAAGTAGGATGATGTTCCCAAAGGTCCCGAAACCCCGAAATGGGACCGTGTGCCCCAAAAAGTCCCAACGTACCCCGAATAGGACCATAATATCCTACAAGTCCCAAAAGACCCCAAATAGGATCATATTCTCTTAAAAGTCTCAAAGTAACCCAAGTAGGAATCTTTAAAACCTCTAAAGACTTAGTGGCCACATGCGTGGACAGCACCTTTTAGATCCTATTTCCAAAATTGTGTACACTACTGAATTGGGGTCTTATGGCCACTTATGTGGACACTTATACTGCCATCTGGTGGTGTCAGAAGAGTATAACATACAATGGAATTTGGAAAAAAAAAAGTGTAAAAATAAGAATTAGCATGTCACTAAACATGAAGTACACGTTTGTGTACTTATGGACTAAGTACATCATAGCAAAAGATGATTCTTAGTTTTTATTTTAATTAGGGTCCAATATAGCAAAGAGAAATTAAAAAAAAGCATGTAAACAAACAGCTTGGGCCTTAAGAGGCTAAAGGTCTCAAAACTCACCAAAAGGGACCATCTTCCCTCTAACTGTCCCAAAATACCACAAATATCAAATCCCAACAACCCTAAAGGATAATCTTGCCCTTAAAGATCCCAAAGTACCCCAAGTAGGGCTATGTTCTCAAAGGTCCTAAAAACCCCAAATCTGACCCTGGGCCCCAAAAGGACCATATTCTTCTACAGGTCCCAAAAGAACCCTCATAGGACCATATTCAATAAAGGTTCCAAAGTAATCCAGGTAGCACAATCTACCTTAAAGATCCCAAAAATCCCGAAAAAAGGACCATCTTCTCTAAATGTCCCAAAACCCCCCAAAAAGGACCATCTCCCCCTTACATATCCTAAAGTACCCCAAGTAGGATCATGTTCCCAAAGGTCCCGAAACGAGACCATGTGCCCCAAAAAGTCCCAAAGTACCCCGAATAGGACCATAATATCCTAGAAGTCCCAAAAGACCCCAAATAGGATCATATTCTCTTAAAAGTCTCAAAGTAACCCAAGTAGGAATCTTTAAAACCTCTAAAGGCTTAGTGGCCACATGTGTGGACAGCACCTTTTTGATCTTATTTCCAAAATTGTGTACACTACTGAATTGGGGTCTTATGGCCACTTATGTGGACACTTATACTGCCATCTGGTGGTGTCAGAAGAGTATAACATACAATGGAATTTAGAAAAAGAAAGTGTAAAAATAAGGATTAGCATGTCACTAAATATGAAGTACACGTTTGTGTACTTATGGACTAAGTACATCATATCAAAAGATGATTTTTAGTTTTTATTCTAATTAGGGTCCAATAAGCCCAAATAGCAAAGAGAAATAAAAAAAAGCATGTAAACAAACAGCTTGGGCCTTAAGAGGTTAATTGTGTGGACAATGCTGAAGAAACAAGTCAGAAAACCAACACATTTAGCTGAACTGCACCAATTTTGTCAAGAGGAGTGGTCAAAAATTCAAGCAGAAGCTTGTGGATGGCTACCAAAAGCGCCTTATTGCAGGTAAACTTGCCAAGGGACATGTAACTGTCATGATCTGTGGTCTGGATCATGTTTTGGACTCCCTTAGTTCCTGGTTGTGCACCTCCTGAGTTTGTTTACTCACAATGGTTACGTATTATTTTCACCTGCCTGTTATTCGGGAAGCTCACCTGTTTCCAATCAGAGACAATATTTAAGCCTGCCTTTGCCGGTCACTCGTCCTGGCTTCTTTGTTTGCGTCACGCTACTGTTACGTGTCATGTCTTTTGATCATCTTTTGTTTGGCTATGTTCTGTTTCGTTTTTGGACTCCCCTAGTTTCTGTTTACGCTCCATTGTTTTTGTCACCATAGCAACCCATTAGTTTTCACCTGATTCATTTTGACTCACGCACCTGTTGCCAATCATGTCACTATTATTTAAGCCTGTCATTTTCTGTTGGTCGTCCTGGCGACATTACCTCTACTACCCATGCTACCTGATGATACCCTTAGTACTCATGCTTGTATTCCATACTTGTTTATTCACGCCACAGTTTAGTGCGTTTTAGTTCATGTTTCATGTCCTAAGTTTGTTTTTTTTGCCTCCGCCTTGTGCGCACCTTTTGTTTATTCTTTTGATAGAAATTAAACATGCCTTTACCTTCACGCCGTGTCCAGTCAAGTCGTTTTGCATCTTGGGAAAACAATCCACGCAGTAATTTCCGTCACCACAGTCCACGTTAGGGATGTCCCGATCCAGGTTTTTGCACTTCCGATCCGATACCGATATTGTTTTTCCGATCCGATACCGACCGATACCGATACTGACCGATACTGGCCTATCCGAGCATGTATTAAAGTTTAGAGTTATTTAGCCTACTTAGTTGTCAGAATCATGTTGAAAAGGGTTTTAGTACTCTTGATAACAACTAGCCAGCTGAATTAGGGGAGTTTGAATAATACACAATGGTTGGTAACAAGAAACTGACCTGTTTATTCAAGGATAAACACAAAATAGACAAAATTATACATGACAAACAGAAATGGCATCATTGAACTAGGGCTGGGCGATATGGCCTTTTTTTAATATTGCGATATTTTAAGGCCATATTGCGATACACGATATATATCTCGATATTTTGCCTTAGCCTTGAATGAACACTTGATGCATATAATCACAGCAGTATGATGATTCTATGTGTTTTGATTGATTGATTGAGACTTTTATTAGTAGGTTGCACAGTGAAGTACATATTCCGTACAATTGACCACTAAATGGTAACACCCGAATAAGTTTTTCAACTTGTTTAAGTCGGGGTCCACTTAAATTGATTCATGATACAGATATATACTATCAGATATATACTATCATCATAATACAGTCATCACACAAGATAATCACATTGAATTATTTACATTATTTATAATCCAGGGTGTGGAGGGGGGCGCCGGATGTAAGTGTCAAAAAGACAGCCAAAAGAGTTTGATATGAGAATAAATCTAAAGTTAAAATATAGGGTAGAAATGCACCCATTTGCAGGAAATGTAGTCTTGATTTTCAAAATGTTCTTTCAAGGCTTGCATGTCTACATTAAAACATTCTTCTTCATACTGCATTAATATATGCTACTTTTAAACTTTCATGCAGAGAAGGAAATCACAACTAAAAAAAATCACTAATTTTTTCATACGGTGTTGATGTGGAAATTTTTGCCTCTGCATTTTGATGGTGTGGGCGTGTGGCACCGAATGGAGATAAGCGTCTCGACAGACGTCACAATATTTGAACAATGATGACGACAACGGTTTTCTCTGTCGTGTTCGTGTGTCGAAAATTGTTATGCGCTTATTTTTTTATTAGATTTTGTGCGTGGCATAGATTTGCTGTGCGCAGAGGACGCTTAAACAGTGCGCAATTGCACAGGCGAGCACCTTAGAGGGAGTGTTGCTCGCACGGCTGCGCTAGCATCACAGCTAGCGTTAGCCATGCTGCTACCTCTATGCTCGGGGAGGACGTATACGTATGTGACGTATGACGTGACAGTATGTGACGTGTGTAAGAAGGTGCACTTGCTGTCTGTGAGAGGGAGACACAGGAAAGAGTGAGAAGAGCCTGCCGTGTAATACCAGCAGCTAAAAGCAACTGCGTGAGAATCCACAGACCTGTGGATGTGTTGAAGGTGTGCTGGAAAATGCGGAACGGAAATTAGGGAGCAGCAGAAAAGTGGAATGTATTATTTAAATCGGTGCGTTGGAAAACACGGACCAGAGTTTTTTTTTAAACTGGATCTGGATCGGCATTTTCCCATGCCTTGCCAATACGCAATTTTTGGCAAATATCGGCAGCCGATCCGATCCAAATATCGGATCGGGACATCCCTAGTCCACGTCATGACATTACGTAAGTTTTGCTTGTCTTTTAGCCCCTGCTAGTGATCTCTAGTCTGTGCTAAGTAGTAGCCTTAGCTCCAGGTGCGATCGGCACCTTGTTCCGTTGGTTAGTTTTCTGCTTTGTACCTCTTTGAGTGTTAATTTACGATGAAATCATGTTCCTACCTGCACGTCCTGTCCGGAGTCGTCCGTTTGCATCCTGGGAGAACAAACCTCGCAGAAAGCTGCAACCCCATCGTAACAGTAAGCAAATATTAACATTGCTGTATGTATACTTTTGACCCAGCACATTTTCAGTAGACCCATAATAAACTCATAAAAGAAGCAAACTTCATGAATGTTTTCTTGTGACCAACAAGTATGTGCTCCAATCACTACATCACAAAAAAATAAGAGTTGTAGACATGATTGTAAACTAAAGACAGCCATGACATGATGTTCTTTACAAGTGTATGTACCAGTGACGTGCAGTCACTAGAGGCAGGTGAGGCTCTCCGCCTCACCTGCCATCATGGAAAGAAAAAAAAAGTAAAAAGAAAAAAAAAAAATTAAATTGTTAAATGTATCCAGTGATTATACTATAAAGTTATTTTCCATTTAACTTCACCAGTTTTAGATTATTTTTATTCAAAATCGCTGAATTTTCACATTTGCCGTTCAAATACTGAGAAGAGACGGTGCGGTGAACAGCAGCCAGTTGAGGCACGTCACTCAGTGCCTCAACATGGACGGACTCAGCTAACTGCTGGCCTGCTGTGCAGTGAGACCGTATTGCTATATGAATTATATTATACATTTCCATAGTTTAGTTAGCTGAGGTATATAATGTACAGTGTATTTTGTCAACAACTGTATGTGTGTAACGTATTTCTTGTGCTGAGCGATCATAAAACTGCTGCAAAAGACGCACTGGCTGAGGCTCGCCTCCTGCACCCCCGCCGTAGAATTGTTATATCAACTAAAGCCCACACTTAAACTTTCCACGCGCAAGATTGAATCTATTTAAAAAAATTATTTCATAAGAAGCCAAAAAGTGCAAAAACAATAATGTTGGTGTTGGAGGAGTTGTGAATGACTGCAGGGACACAACATTAGATACACCTGCAGTCTGCAGGTGTACCTAATTCACAACTCCTCCAACACAAACATTGTTTTTGCACTTTTTGGTTTCTTATTAAATAACTTTTGTAACCTATTTTCATGGGCTTTCCTCTTTGTGATGTTAAGTTCCTGTTATGCGCTGTTATACAGTATATGCCTTGAGCTCTTATTTTGAAGGCGCTAAGAGCGGAAGTGACGACACGTTGCGGAGGTTTTTGAAAGAAGGTAAATAAAGTGGTCCTCGTGTAAACTGGAGCCTCCGTGTTTGTTATTTTGTAGTTTCATACAGTATAGGCGACATTTATAAACCCTCGGTTACACTTTTTTAAATAGATTCTATCTTGCACGTGGAAAGTTGAAGTGAGGGCTTTAGTTGTGGATTTCATTTCGAAGTAAAAGTAAGACCATAATAACGTTTTTTTTTTATTAAATGTGCTTTTTTGTGTGCTACAGTTTGTATGTGTAAAGTTAAAGTTAAGTTAAAGTAGCAATGATTGTCACACACACACACTAGGTGTGGTGAAATTTGTCCTCTGCATTTGACCCATCCCCTTGTTCACCCCCTGGAAGATGAGGGGAGCAGTGGGCAGCAGCGGCGCCGCGCCCGAGAATAATTTTTGGTGATTTAACCCCCAATTCCAAGCCTTGATGCTGAGTGCCAAGCAGGGAAGAATGCTGGTATGAGCTTTTAAACATAACCCGTTAACTGCTGCCAATCAAATGGTGAATAAGATACTCTTTAGGGTTCATATGTTTGTAAATCTGACTGTGATGAAGTCAGTGCCTCACCAGCCATCAACCTCACCGCACGTCACTGGTATGTACACTTTTGACCACCACTGTACATGCACGCTATTTATCCACGTGTGCGCGTCTCTAATTGTGGACCAACCTCAATGTGTTGGTTATTACGACGCCTGTTGGCAAAGTCTACATCCAAAAGGAGGAAGTCTTCAATGAGAAGACTGAAGAAAGGTATGAACATGTTGTCAAGGAAGCTGTCTGCATGGTTGGACTCCTCAGCAGCGTCACACAGCACGCTGCGGTACTTCTCAAAGTTGTTGGACGGGTCCATCTGGTGCTGGAAGAGAGCAGACACAGGTGGTTAGACCAGCAAGCAGACTGTAAGGCACTGGTAGAGACATATAGTACTTGCTGATGTGGTTTTTCCCTCACCTCTAGGAGTTGAAACTTTTTAATGTAGACTTTATTGCAGTTATTTTTCATCTTGGAAACACAGTTCATGTTCATTCCAGCTGAAAGACAGAATCACAGATTTAGTGCAGGCCCATATTATCCTCGCCTAACATAACCAGAGATCATGATCATAATTAAAGGCCTACTGAAATGCCGTGGAACTGTGGACCAGCTCTATACTCTGGGCAGGGTCCTTGAGGGTGCATGGGAGTTTGCCCAACCAGTCTACATGTGTTTTGTGGACTTGGAGAAGGCATTCGACCGTGTCCCTCGGGAAGTCCTGTGGGGAGTGCTCAGAGAGTACGGGGTATCGGACTGTCTTATTGTGGCAGTTCGCTCCCTGTATGATCAGTGCCAGAGCTTGGTCCGCATTGCCGGCAGTAAGTCGGACACGTTTCCAGTGAGGGTTGGACTCCGCCAAGGCTGCCCTTTGTCACCCATTCTGTTCATAACTTTTATGGACAGAATTTCTAGGCGCAGTCAGGGCGTTGAGGGGATCTGGTTTGGTGGCTGCAGGATTAGGTCTCTGCTATTTGCAGATGATGTGGTCCTGATGGCTTCCTCCGGCCAAGATCTTCAGCTCTCACTGGATCGGTTCGCAGCCGAGTGTGAAGCGACTGGGATGGGAATCAGCACCTCCAAGTCCGAGTCCATGGTTCTCTCCCGGAAAAGGGTGGAGTGCCATCTCCGGGTTGGGGAGGAGATCTTACCCCAAGTGGAGGAGTTCAAGTACCTCGGAGTCTTGTTCACGAGTGGGGGAAGAGTGGATCGTGAGATCGACAGGCGGATCGGTGCGGCGTCTTCAGTAATGCGGACGCTGTATCGATCCGTTGTGGTGAAGAAGGAGCTGAGCCGGAAGGCAAAGCTCTCGATTTACCGGTCGATCTACGTTCCCATCCTCACCTATGGTCATGAGCTTTGGGTCATGACCGAAAGGACAAGATCACGGGTACAAGCGGCCGAAATGAGTTTCCTCCGCCGAGTGGCGGGTCTCTCCCTTAGAGATAGGGTGAGAAGCTCTGTCATTCGGGGGGAGCTCAAAGTAAAGCCGCTGCTCCTCCACATCGAGAGGAGCCAGATGAGGTGGTTCGGGCATCTGGTCAGGATGCCACCCGAACGCCTCCCTAGGAAGGTGTTTCGGGCACGTCCGATCGGTAGGAGGCCACGGGGAAGACCCAGGACACGCTGGGAAGACTATCTCTCTCGGCTGGCCTGGGAACGCCTCGGGATCCCCCGGGAGGAGCTGGACGAAGTGGCTGGGGAGAGGGAAGTCTGGGCTTCCCTGATTAAGCTGCTGCCCCCGCGACCCGACCTCGGATAAGCGGAAGAAGATGGATGGATGGATGGATGGATAAAAAAGCCTTGCCTGTACCGGAAGTAGCAGACGAGTAGCGTGACGTCACAGGTTGTGGAGCTCCTCACATCTGCACATTGTTTACAATCATGGCCACCAGCAGCGAGAGCGATTCGGACCGAGAAAGCGACGATTTCCCCGTTAATTTGAGCGAGGATGAAAGATTCGTGGATGAGGAAAGTGAGGAAAGTGAGAGTGAAGGACTAGAGGGCAGTGGGAGTGATTCAGATAGGGAAGATGCTGTGAGAGGCGGGTGGGACCTGATATTCAGCTGGGAATGACTAAAACAGTAAATAAACACAAGACATCTATATACTCTATTAGCCACAACACAACCAGGCTTATATTTAATATGCCACAAATTAATCCCGCATAACAAACAACCAATACAACTCAGACACCTGCACAACACACTCAATCCCACAGCCCAAAGTACCGTTCACCTCCCCAAAGTTCATACAGCACATATATTTCCCCAAAGTCCCCAAAGTTACGTACGTGACACGCACATAGCGGCACGCACGTACGGGCAAGCGATCAAATGTTTGGAAGCCGCAGCAGCATGCGTACTCACGGTACCGCGTCTGCGTATCCAACTCAAAGTCCTCTTGGTAAGAGTCTCTGTTGTCCCAGTTCTCCACAGGCCAATGGTAAAGCTTGACTGTCATCTAAACAATGAAACACCAGCTGTGTTATCCGGCACAACAGTCAGGGGGTGCATTCTACGGCGGGGGTGCGTTACACCTGCCGCAATACACCGCTTCCCACCTACAGCTTTCTTCTTTGCTGTCTACATTGTTCATTGAACAAATTGCAAAAGATTCACCAACACAGATGTCCAGAATACTGTGGAATTTTGCGATCAAACAGACAACTTAATAGCTGGCCACCATGCTGTCCCAAAATTGTCCTCTACAATCCGTGACGTCACGCGCTGACGTCATCATACCGAGACGTTTTCAGCAGGATATTTCGCGCGAAATTTAAAATTGCACTTTAGTAAGCTAACCCGGCCGTATTGGCATGTGTTGCAATGTTAAGATTTCATCATTGATGTATAAACTATCAGACTGCGTGGTCGGTAGTAGTGGGTTTCAGTAGGCCTTTAAAGATAAAAGTATTGTTTTTATTTACTTTCCCTAAATATCTAAAAGTATTCATATTCTCTTCATGTCATATTATGCTCCTTCCAGTGCTGTTGTTTTTAGGTTAGAGTTTTTATCCAATCAGAATTCAGCTAGCTTATGTTGCCATGCTGTACCAAATCTGCCTTCAGAATCAACAATGTGTGTGCACTGTAAGTGAACGGGCACATACAGTTGATAGATAATTGCCATAGCCAATCAGATCACAAGTTGTTGTCAGTAAGGCCTTCTAGCTGGCCTCACTCTGTGATTGGATACTCACTTGGGAGTCCCAAGTGAGTCGTCCATTGCATCCGGGAGACCGGATGCAATGGACGTCGAGTGGGTCTGACATAATATTGTAAAAGTCCAGTCCATAGTGGATCTAACATAATAGTGTGAGTCCAGTTCATAGTGGATCTAACATAATAGTGATAGTCCAGTCCATAGTGGATCTAACATAATAGTGTGAGTCCAGTCCATAGTGGATCTAACATGTCGGAGGCAGATATTTACATATATCCATATTTAAGTGTTACTTCTTTATTTTCATAGTCATATTACAAAACAGCTAGTGTTCTTCCATTTGTTCTCTTTTGGTTGTCTGCAAGTACTGTGTGCCAACCTTGAAGCTTAGGAATGTAAGGAGGAATTCTATCTGCTTCCCGTCTCAGGCCGGCTCTAGATAAGGGGCACTATGGGCTTGTGTTAAGGTGAGAGAGATGAGGGCGGGGGGGGGGGGGGGGGGGGAGATAGGAGAAGAGAGTGTTTTTCCATTTTCTTTTCTTTCTGGTTATCCTCAAGTCCACTGTGAGTTACCTTGACTTTAGGAATGCAGGGAGTAGCTATAACTCCTTTTCTTATCTGTTCCTGTGTCCAGCTGAGGAGGACAATGGGCATGTGTTCGGTCTGGAGGGAGGGAGAACGAGGGTGGGGGCGAGAGACACACTATAGAAGAGAAGTTTTTCCGTATTTTAGGTTAGACCATTTTAGCTGCGCGAGTGAACGCTTCTGTACTGGATTGGTCTCACGTTTATTTCCAAGGCTTTGGAAATAAATTACAAAATACCTATTCTGTCTCTGGTGGTCCTTCTTACTCAACTTATGTGTCATCAAAAGAACTTGGGATTGACCAGCAACTTAAATTTCCTGGGAGGAACATCTGGTCCAAACGCAACAAACCTAATAGTGAGAGTCCAGTCCATAGTGGATCTAACATAATAGTGAGAGTCCAGTCCATAGTGGATCTAACATAATAGTGAGAGTCCAGTTTATAGTGGATCTAACATAATAGTGAGAGTCCAGTCCATAGTGGATCTAACATAATAGTGTGAGTCCAGTTCATAGTGGATCTAACATAATAGTGATAGTCCAGTCCATAGTGGATCTAACATAATAGTGTGAGTCCAGTCCATAGTGGATCTAACATGTCGGAGGCAGATATTTACATATATCCATATTTAAGTGTTACTTCTTTATTTTCATAGTCATATTACAAAACAGCTAGTGTTCTTCCATTTGTTCTCTTTTGGTTGTCTGCAAGTACTGTGTGCCAACCTTGAAGCTTAGGAATGTAAGGAGAAATTATCTGCTTCCCGTCTCAGGCCGGCTCTAGATAAGGGGCACAATGGGCTTGTGTTAAGGTGAGAGAGATGAGGGCGGGGGGGGGGGGGGGGGGGGGGGGGGATAGGAGAAGAGAGTGTTTTTCCATTTTCTTTTCTTTCTGGTTATCCTCAAGTCCACTGTGAGTTACCTTGACTTTAGGAATGCAGGGAGTAGCTATAACTCCTTTTCTTATCTGTTCCTGTGTCCAGCTGCGGAGGACAATGGGCATGTGTTCGGTCTGGAGGGAGGGAGAACGAGGGTGGGGGCGAGAGACACACTATAGAAGAGAAGTTTTTCCGTATTTTAGGTTAGACCATTTTAGCTGCGCGAGTGAACGCTTCTGTACTGGATTGGTCTCACGTTTATTTCCAAGGCTTTGGAAATAAATTACAAAATACCTATTCTGTCTCTGGTGGTCCTTCTTACTCAACTTATGTGTCATCAAAAGAACTTGGGATTGACCAGCAACTTAAATTTCCTGGGAGGAACATCTGGTCCAAACGCAACAAACCTAATAGTGAGAGTCCAGTCCATAGTGGATCTAACATAATAGTGAGAGTCCAGTCCATAGTGGATCTAACATAATAGTGAGAGTCCAGTTTATAGTGGATCTAACATAATAGTGAGAGTCCAGTCCATAGTGGATCTAACATAATAGTGTGAGTCCAGTTCATAGTGGATCTAACATAATAGTGATAGTCCAGTCCATAGTGGATCTAACATAATAGTGTGAGTCCAGTCCATAGTGGATCCAACATGTCGGAGGCAGATATTTACATATATCCATATTTAAGTGTTACTTCTTTATTTTCATAGTCATATTACAAAACAGCTAGTGTTCTTCCATTTGTTCTCTTTTGGTTGTCTGCAAGTACTGTGTGCCAACCTTGAAGCTTAGGAATGTAAGGAGAAATTATCTGCTTCCCGTCTCAGGCCGGCTCTAGATAAGGGGCACAATGGGCTTGTGTTAAGGTGAGAGAGATGAGGGCGGGGGGGGGGGGGGATAGGAGAAGAGAGTGTTTTTCCATTTTCTTTTCTTTCTGGTTATCCTCAAGTCCACTGTGAGTTACCTTGACTTTAGGAATGCAGGGAGTAGCTATAACTCCTTTTCTTATCTGTTCCTGTGTCCAGCTGCGGAGGACAATGGGCATGTGTTCGGTCTGGAGGGAGGGAGAACGAGGGTGGGGGCGAGAGACACACTATAGAAGAGAAGTTTTTCCGTATTTTAGGTTAGACCATTTTAGCTGCGCGAGTGAACGCTTCTGTACTGGATTGGTCTCACGTTTATTTCCAAGGCTTTGGAAATAAATGACAAAATACCTATTCTGTCTCTGGTGGTCCTTCTTACTCAACTTATGTGTCATCAAAAGAACTTGGGATTGACCAGCAACTTAAATTTCCTGAGAGGAACATCTGGTCCAAACGCAACAAACCTAATAGTGAGAGTCCAGTCCATAGTGGATCTAACATAATAGTGAGAGTCCAGTCCATAGTGGATCTAACATAATAGTGAGAGTCCAGTCCATAGTGGGTCTAACATAATTGTGAGAGTCCAGTCCATAGTGGGGCCAGCAGGAGACCATTCCGAGCAGAGATGGGTCAGCAGCACAGAGGTATTGGCATCTACATCAACAGAGTTGACGATAGAGAAATACTCACAAATGATAGCCATTAGGGAGTTAAAGTTGCCGATGTCCAAACACTGCTGAGCCACGTCCATGAAGAACTCTGCCACCTTCACTCGCTGTTTCTTCTTCATTGGCTGCAATGCAAGAACACCAGTGTGAGACTCCACGACAACATGCAGGAACTCTATGAAATGTTTGCACAATAACTCCGTGGAAACAGCTGTGACAGCAATGAGTGAACCTACCATAGAGATCTCAGTGGCCACAAGAGAACTTAGTGTGTGGAACCACTCCAGGTACGACTCAACACTGCGGCTCTGACCTTTAGCCTGAAAGCATGTTAGAGAGAGAGAAAAAAGGGTCAAGGGTCATGCATGTGTGACCTATAACAGCCACTATTATTGTCCTTGTCAGAGTCTGTAAGAACACACACGTCATCATCACAATATTCAACTCACTTTCTAATAGGGTTGTCTCAATACCAATATTGTATTTCGATACTTTTCTAAATAAAGGGGACCACAAAAAAATGGCATTCTTGTCTTTATTTTAACAAAACATCTTAGTGTACATGAAACATATGTTTATTATTGCAATTTAGTCCTTAAATAAAATAGTGAACATACTAGACAACTTGTCTTTTAGTAGTAAGTAAACAAACAAAGACTCCTAATTAGTCTATGCAGTAACATATTGTGTCATTTATACACCTATTATTTTGTACACATTATGAGGGACAAACTGTAAAAAATTATTATTAATCTACTTGTTCATTTACTGTTAATATCTGCTTATTTTGTCTTTCAACATGTTCTATCTACACTTCTGTTAAAATGTAATAATCACTTATTCTTCTGTTGTTTGATACTTTACATTCATTTTGGATGATACCACAAATGTAGGTATCGATCCGATACCAAGTAGTTACAGGATCATACATTGGTCATAATTTAAAGTCCTCATGTGTGCAGGGACGTATTTCCTGAGTTTATAAAAATAATATGAATTTTTTTTTAAACGAAAAACAATTTTGTGATGCTAAAAAAATATAGTAGTATCGACTAGATACGCTCCTGTACTTGGTATCATTACAGTGGATGTCAAGTGTAGATCCACCCATGGCGTTTGTTTACATTTTGATACCGGTGAGCTATTGTATCCTCCTACGGTGTGTAGTGAAGCATGTTTAGCTATTCCTCGTCCTGCAGTGATAATGATACTTATAAGAAACTTACTTTATTTGTCACCATGGAGGCGAGGATTTAGAAGTAGCTAAAATAAAAATTGGAAAACTATGGCATAAGAGGTGTTTCACAAGAGTGGTTAAGTAGTTATTTAAGTAATAGATCTCAATATGTGGAAATCAATAAGACTAAATCACAGCCAAGAAGAGTAACTTGTGGGGTTCCACAAGGCTCGGTATTGGGACCTAAGTTATTTATACTATATTTAAATGATATTTGTTCAGTATCTAATAAATTGAAATTTATTATGTTTGCAGATGATACAAATGTATATTGTTCAGGAGAAGACTTGAAGGAAGTGTTGAGGGTAATAGAGGTTGAGTTGATTCAGCTAAAAAAATGGTTTGATATCAATAAGTTATCATTAAATGATAAGAAAACTACATTTATGGTGTTTAGTGGTGCAAGAACAAATCGTGAAGTAAAACTAAAATTAAATCAAGTGGAAATTGATAGAGTATATGAAACTAAATTCTTGGGAATAATAATTGATCATAAATTATGTTGGAAACCGCATATTGAATATATAAAGGGAAAAATATCCAAATCCATTGCCATTCTTTATAAAGTAAAAAACATGCTGAATAAGAAATGTCTAAATATGTTATATTATTCTTTTATTTTTCCATATTTAACATATTGTGTTGAAGTTTGGGGAAATGTTTATAGGACAAACATAGACCCAATAATTAAACTTCAAAAAAGGGTAATTAGAATAATACACAAAGCGTGCTACTATGAACATACCAATCCATTATTTATAAGTTCTAATGTGTTAAAATTTTCAGATATTGTGTTTTTAAAAACAATGGAAATTATGTTTCGAGTAAAGAACAACAGCCTTCCAGCTTGTATTCTTAGCTTATTTCAATTAAGAGGAGAAACCCATAATTTACGGGGGGTATTGATTTTTGAAATAGGTAAAGCAAGAACGAATATTAAATACAAATGTATTTCAGTTTTAGGAGTTAAATGGTGGAATAAGCTCAGTGATGAGTTGAAGACATGTACTTCTTTGTTAAGGTTTAAGAAAACATTGAAAGGTGAGATAATTGAAAATTATAAAATATAGTAACAATTACTTTCATCCCATTGATTATTATTTTTTTTTTTAACATTGATGATCCAGGTAATCTTATTTTCAGTGAAGGTATAGGATAGGCAAATATAAGCTTTGGCTTCAGCCTATTCCTTTTTCGGTCATGCTTTTTCTTTTCTTTTCTTTTCCTTTTGTGTGTAAATGTGTATGATTGTTATACTGTATATGTATAGTCTGTACTTTTAAACTGGTCACACAAAATGGTTAATGGTTGATTATATGACCGAAATAAACTTATTTCATTCATTCATTCAAAGTACTGCTGATTACGGATGGACATTAGCCGCTAACTTGCTAGCCATGTTTTAAAGCACCTCTTCCTGAGGGTGTTTCAGTGTTATAACTTCACCTTTATCTTTACTTTTTAAGCCAAAATGCGTCCGTTCTCCCTTTTCTGTCTACACAATGTGTGTGCTTGTAAGTACTCTGTGTGTGTGCGCTGCCGAACATGCTCCTCTGCTTGTAAAAGCAGCAATGTCACGACATGACAACGCACCATCATGCCTGTAAAAAAATAATATGGCGAAACGGTATTTTTCAAACAGAGTATAGTACTGTTTTTGATCATTAGTACCGCCATACTATACTAGTACCGCTTACTTTCTAAGTAGGCTAGGTCATATGTTACCGTCAGAACAATCTTCTGGTGCAATAAATACATATGGAGATCTTGTTAGTGAAATGTGGACGCTATAGGTCCTTTAACCCAGGTGACCACGATAATACTGTAAATAACAACTACTGCACTTCGCTGTTTTTAGTTTGTGAGGGAAAGTATTGCAACCACCAACATTTCAATGTGAACATCATCCCATGCTGAGTCAGTTCAAATCTCGGTGTATTTTTGTTTCGGATGGAGGACTTAGACCGGAGCCCGCCTTTTTGTAATGACTGCTTTAGGAAGGCAGGGTGTCCCAGGCCACCACCGGTTGTTGCTGTTGAGAATAACACACGTTAAGTCAAGATGATTGAAGTCACGCGTGGTTGTAATGTCGTGTTAAGTGCGGACGCACAGAGACGTAATACGTAACAGTCACTGCAACACCTACCATAGGTATCTTCCTGGCGAATGACTGGAGGAATTCCTCAGGTCCAATAAAACTCATCTTGTCCTATGAGGGGAAGAACAAAATAAAAGAATTAACCAACTGCATGAGGCAATTCCTGAAGGGATTGCGTGTGAATGCTCCAATGCTGAAGTTGAACTGAAATGCTGACAGAATGTAGTATGACTGTAAGAATTATGGATGTCCCGATCCAGATTTTTGCACTTCCGATCCGATACCGATATTGTTTTTGCATTTCCGATCCGATACCGATACTGACCGATACTGGCCTATCCGAGCATGTATTAAAGTTTAAAGTTATTTAGCCTACTTAGTTGTCAGAATCATGTTGAAAAGGGTTTTAGTACTCTTGATAACAACTAGCCAGCTGAATTAGGGGAGTTTGAATAATACACAATGGTTGGTAACAAGAAACTGACCTGTTTATTCAAGGATAAACACAAAATAGACAAAATTATACATGACAAACAGAAATGGCATCATTGAAACAAGGGCTGGGCGATATGGCCTTTTTTTAATATTGCAATATTTTAAAGGCCATATTGCGATACACGATATATATCTCGATATTTTGCCTCAGCCTTGAATGAACACTTGATGCATATAATCACAGCAGTATGATGATTCTATGTGTTTTGATTGATTGATTGAGACTTTTATTAGTAGGTTGCACAGTGAAGTACATATTCCGTACAATTGACCACTAAATGGTAACACCCAATAAGTTTTTCAACTTGTTTAAGTCGGATTCATGATTCATGATACAGATATATACTATCAGATATATACTATCATCATAATACAGTCATCACACAAGATAATCACATTGAATTATTTACATTATTTATAATCCAGGGTGTGGAGGGGGGCGCCGGATGTAAGTGTCAAAAAGACAGCCAAAATAGTCTGATATGAGAATAAATCTAAAGTTAAAATATAGGGTAGAAATGCACCCATTTGCAGGAAATGTAGTCTTGATTTTCAAAATTTTCTTTCAAGGCTTGCATGTCTACATTAAAACATTCTTCTTCATACTGCATTAATATATGCTACTTTTATACTTTCATGCAGAGAAGGAAATCACAACTAAAAAAATCACTAATTTTTTCATACGGTGTTGATGTGGAAATGTTTGCCTCAGCATTTTGATGGTGTGGACGTGTGGCACCGAATGGAGATAAGCGTCTCGACAGACGTCACAATATTTGAACAATGATGACGAAAACTGTTTTCTCAGTCGTGTCTGTGTGTCGAAAATTGTTATGCGCTTATTTTTTTATTTGATTTTGCGCGTGGCATAGATTTGCCATGCGCAGAGGACGCTTAAACAGTGCGCAATTGCACAGGCGAGCACCTTAGAGGGAGCGTTGCTCGCACGGCTGCGCTAGCATCACAGCTAACGTTAGCCATGCTGCTACCTCTCTGCTCGGGGAGGACGTATACGTATGTGACGTATGTCGTGACAGTATGTGACGTATGACGTGACAGTATGTGACGTATGACGTGACAGTATGTGACGTGTGTAAGAAGGTGCGCTTGCTGTCTGTGAGAGGGAGACACAGGAAAGAGTGAGAAGAGCCTGTCGTGTAATGCCAGCAGCTAAAAGCAACTGCGTGAGAATCCACAGACGTGTTGGATGTGTTGAAGGTGTGCTGGAAAATGCGGAACGGAAATTACGGAGCAGCAGAAAAGTGGAATGTATTATTTAAATCGGTGCGTTGGAAAACACGGACCGGAGTTTTTTTTTTAAACTGGATCTGGATCGGCATTTTCCCATGCCTTGCCGATACGCAATTTTTGGCAAATATCGGCAGCCGATCCGATCCAAATATCGGATCGGGACATCCCTAGTAAGAATAGTTTGAATGTTGAAGAGTTTGAATATCCAGGGAAAATGGAATTTGGTTTGGAACTTGGGAAAGTGTTAGTTGGATGAATTGAATATGTTGAAGGTTTGAGTCGGTTGAAGAATGTGCAACTTGTGGAAGTTAGAAAAATGGACAATTCATTTTGAATGGGGAAAATGTCCCTGAAAACTGGGAATTCTTGTTGAAAGAGAGCACACAGTTCTGAACAGGCTGAATATTTTGAAGTTGGAACAGTTTGAATCGGATGAAAAATGTGGGAATTGTGGACCTTTGAAAAAAGTTCAATTCATTTCAAAGGGAATTTTATGGAAATTTGGGAATTTTGGGAAAAGCGGGATTTTTTTTGGGAAAATGTGAAAAGACTTGAATGTTCTGAATGAGCTGAAATGGTTGGTGTTGGAATTTTTCAAATCGGTCGAGAAATGTTGAAGTAGCAACACTTTTATTTGAGAAATGATATTATGGAATTTCTGGAAAACTGGGAATTTTTCCAGTTCAAAAAACAATTGAGTTATTTGTCCTGATTGAGAGGAATGTTTGGACGCTGGAACGGTTAAAGTGGGTTTGAAAAATGTGGAAGGAGTAGTTGCCAGAAAATAAGAGTCAAGAAAGGGTTTGAAAAAATGGGAATTCCTGGAATTTTTTTGAACTTGTAAAAATGATAGTTTGAATGTCCAGGATGAGTGGAATGTGTTGAGGTGGAATGGTTGGAATCGGTTGAAAAATTTGGAAATGGTGGAACTTTGAAAAATGGCCAATTCATTTCAATGGGAATTTTATGGAAATTTGGGAAAAGAAGAACTTTTGGGGGAAAATGTTAAAAGACTTGAATGTTCTGAATGAGTTGAAATGGTTGGTGTTGGAATTTTTCAAATCGGTCGAGAAATGTTGAAGTAGTAACATTTTTAATTGAGAAATTATATTACGGAATTCCTGGAATTTCGGGAAAAACGGGAATTTTTCCAGTTCAAAAAACACTTGCGTTTTTTTGTCCTGATTAAGAGGGATGTTTGGACGGTGGAACGGTTAAAGTGGGTTGAAAAATGTGGAATGGAGTAGTTGCCAGAAAAAAGGGTTTGAAAAAAAAAAATCCTGGAATTTTTTCGAACTTGTAAAAATGATAGTTTGAATGTCCAGGATAAGTGGAATATGTTGAAGGTGGAATGGTTTGAATCATTTGAAGAATGTGGAAATGGTGGAAGTTTGAAAAATGGCCAATTCATTTTGAATGGGAAAAATGTCCCGGAAAATTGGAAATTCTGGGAATTTTTGGAAATTGTCAAGGGAAAGCCCAAGATTCCCGCATAGGCTGAACAGTTTGAAGTTGGAACGGTTTGAATCAGATGAAAAATGTTGGAATTGTGGAACTTTGAAAAATGTACCATTCATTTCAATGGGAATTTTCGGATTTTCGGGAAAAGCGGGAATTTTTTTGGAAAATGTGAAAAGACTTGAATGTTCTGAATGAGTTAAAATGGTTGTTGTTGGAATTTTTCAAATTGGTCGAGAAATGTTGAAGTAGTAACACTTTTATTTGAGAAATGATATTATGGAATTTCTGGAAAACTGGGAATTTTTCCAGTTCAAAAAACAATTGAGTTATTTGTCCTGATTGAGAGGAATGTTTGGACGGTGGAACGGTTAAAGTGGGTTGAAAAATGTGGAAGGAGTAGTTGCCAGAAAATAAGAGTCAAGAAAGGGTTTGAAAAAATGGGAATTCTGGGGATTCCTGGAATTTTTTTGAACTTGTAAAAATGATAGTCTGAATGTCCAGGATGAGTGGAATGTGTTGAAGGTGGAATGGTTTGAATCGGTTGAAAAATGTGGAAATGGTGGAACTTTGAAAAATGGCCAATTCATTTCAATGGGAATTTTATGGAAATTTGGGAAAAGAAGAACTTTTGGGGGAAAATGTTAAAAGACTTGAATGTTCTGAATGTGTTGAAATGGTTGGTGTTGGAATTTTTCAAATCGGTCGAGAAATGTTGAAGTAGTAACATTTTTAATTGAGAAATTATATTACGGAATTCCTGGAATTTCGGGAAAAACGGGAATTTTTCCAGTTCAAAAAACACTTGCGTTTTTTTGTCCTGATTAAGAGGGATGTTTGGACGGTGGAACGGTTAAAGTGGGTTGAAAAATGTGGAATGGAGTAGTTGCCAGAAAAAAGGGTTTGAAAAAAAAAAATCCTGGAATTTTTTCGAACTTGTAAAAATGATAGTTTGAATGTCCAGGATAAGTGGAATATGTTGAAGGTGGAATGGTTTGAATCAGTTGAAGAATGTGGAAATGGTGGAAGTTTGAAAAATGGCCAATTCATTTTGAATGGGAAAAATGTCCCGGAAAATTGGAAATTCTGGGAATTTTTGGAAATTGTCAAGGGAAAGCCCAAGATTCCCGCATAGGCTGAACAGTTTGAAGTTGGAACGGTTTGAATCAGATGAAAAATGTTGGAATTGTGGAACTTTGAAAAATGTACCATTCATTTCAATGGGAATTTTCGGATTTTCGGGAAAAGCGGGAATTTTTTTGGAAAATGTGAAAAGACTTGAATGTTCTGAATGAGTTGAAATGGTTGTTGTTGGAATTTTTCAAATTGGTCGAGAAATGTTGAAGTAGTAACACTTTTATTTGAGAAATGATATTATGGAATTTCTGGAAAACTGGGAATTTTTCCAGTTCAAAAAACAATTGAGTTATTTGTCCTGATTGAGAGGAATGTTTGGACGGTGGAACGGTTAAAGTGGGTTGAAAAATGTGGAAGGAGTAGTTGCCAGAAAATAAGAGTCAAGAAAGGGTTTGAAAAAATGGGAATTCTGGGGATTCCTGGAATTTTTTTGAACTTGTAAAAATGATAGTCTGAATGTCCAGGATGAGTGGAATGTGTTGAAAGTGGAATGGTTTGAATCGGTTGAAAAATGTGGAAATGGTGGAACTTTGAAAAATGGCCAATTCATTCCAATGGGAATTTTATGGAAATTTGGGAAAAGAGGAAATTTTGGGGGAAAATGTTAAAAGACTTGAATGTTCTGAATGAGTTGAAATGGTTGGTGTTGGAATTTTTCAAATCGGTCGAGAAATGTTGAAGTAGTAACATTTTTAATTGAGAAATTATATTACGGAATTCCTGGAATTTCGGGAATTTTTCCAGTTCAAAAAACAATTGAGTTATTTGTCCTGATTGAGAGGAATGTTTGGACGCTGGAACGGTTAAAGTGGGTTGAAAAATGTGGAAGGAGTAGTTGCCAGAAAATAAGAGTCAAAAAAGGGTTTGAACAAAAGGGAATTCTGGGGATTCCTGGAATTTTTTTGAACTTGTAAAAATGATAGTTTGAATGTCCAGGATGAGTGGAATGTGTTGAAGGTAGAATGGTTTGAATCGGTTGAAAAATGTGGAAATGGTGGAACTTTGAAAAATGGCCAATTCATTTCAATGGGAATTTTATGGAAATTTGGGAAAAGAAGAAATTTTTGGTGAAAATGTTAAAAGACTTGAATGTTCTGAATGAGTTGAAATGGTTGGTGTTGGAATTTTTCAAATCGGTCGAGAAATGTTGAAGTAGTAACATTTTTAATTGAGAAATTATATTACGGAATTCCTGGAATTTCGGGAAAAACGGGAATTTTTCCAGTTCAAAAAACACTTGCGTTTTTTTGTCCTGATTAAGAGGGATGTTTGGACGGTGGAACGGTTAAAGTGGGTTGAAAAATGTGGAAGGAGTAGTTGCCAGAAAATAAGAATCAAGAAAGGGTTTGAAAAAATGGGAATTCTGGGGATTCCTGGAATTTTTTTGAACTTGTAAAAATGATAGTTTGAATGTCCAGGATGAGTGGAATGTGTTGAGGTGGAATGGTTGGAATCGGTTGAAAAATTTGGAAATGGTGGAACTTTGAAAAATGGCCAATTCATTTCAATGGGAATTTTATGGAAATTTGGGAAAAGAAGAACTTTTGGGGGAAAATGTTAAAAGACTTGAATGTTCTGAATGAGTTGAAATGGTTGGTGTTGCAATTTTTCAAATCGGTCGAGAAATGTTGAAGTAGTAACATTTTTAATTGAGAAATTATATTACGGAATTCCTGGAATTTCGGGAAAAACGGGAATTTTTCCAGTTCAAAAAACACTTGCGTTTTTTTGTCCTGATTAAGAGGGATGTTTGGACGGGGGAACGGTTAAAGTGGGTTGAAAAATGTGGAATGGAGTAGTTGCCAGAAAAAAGGGTTTGAAAAAAAAAAATCCTGGAATTTTTTCGAACTTGTAAAAATGATAGTTTGAATGTCCAGGATAAGTGGAATATGTTGAAGGTGGAATGGTTTGAATCAGTTGAAGAATGTGGAAATGGTGGAAGTTTGAAAAATGGCCAATTCATTTTGAATGGGAAAAATGTCCCGGAAAATTGGAAATTCTGGGAATTTTTGGAAATTGTCAAGGGAAAGCCCAAGATTCCCGCATAGGCTGAACAGTTTGAAGTTGGAACGGTTTGAATCAGATGAAAAATGTTGGAATTGTGGAACTTTAAAAAATGTACCATTCATTTCAATGGGAATTTTCGGATTTTCGGGAAAAGCGGGAATTTTTTTGGAAAATGTGAAAAGACTTGAATGTTCTGAATGAGTTAAAATGGTTGTTGTTGGAATTTTTCAAATTGGTCGAGAAATGTTGAAGTAGTAACACTTTTATTTGAGAAATGATATTATGGAATTTCTGGAAAACTGGGAATTTTTCCAGTTCAAAAAACAATTGAGTTATTTGTCCTGATTGAGAGGAATGTTTGGACGGTGGAACGGTTAAAGTGGGTTGAAAAATGTGGAAGGAGTAGTTGCCAGAAAATAAGAGTCAAGAAAGGGTTTGAAAAAATGGGAATTCTGGGGATTCCTGGAATTTTTTTGAACTTGTAAAAATGATAGTTTGAATGTCCAGGATGAGTGGAATGTGTTGAAGGTGGAATGGTTTGAATCGGTTGAAAAATGTGGAAATGGTGGAACTTTGAAAAATGGCCAATTCATTTCAATGGGAATTTTATGGAAATTTGGGAAAAGAAGAACTTTTGGGGGAAAATGTTAAAAGACTTGAATGTTCTGAATGTGTTGAAATGGTTGGTGTTGGAATTTTTCAAATCGGTCGAGAAATGTTGAAGTAGTAACATTTTTAATTGAGAAATTATATTACGGAATTCCTGGAATTTCGGGAAAAACGGGAATTTTTCCAGTTCAAAAAACACTTGCGTTTTTTTGTCCTGATTAAGAGGGATGTTTGGACGGTGGAACGGTTAAAGTGGGTTGAAAAATGTGGAATGGAGTAGTTGCCAGAAAAAAGGGTTTGAAAAAAAAAAATCCTGGAATTTTTTCGAACTTGTAAAAATGATAGTTTGAATGTCCAGGATAAGTGGAATATGTTGAAGGTGGAATGGTTTGAATCAGTTGAAGAATGTGGAAATGGTGGAAGTTTGAAAAATGGCCAATTCATTTTGAATGGGAAAAATGTCCCGGAAAATTGGAAATTCTGGGAATTTTTGGAAATTGTCAAGGGAAAGCCCAAGATTCCCGCATAGGCTGAACAGTTTGAAGTTGGAACGGTTTGAATCAGATGAAAAATGTTGGAATTGTGGAACTTTGAAAAATGTACCATTCATTTCAATGGGAATTTTCGGATTTTCGGGAAAAGCGGGAATTTTTTTGGAAAATTTGAAAAGACTTGAATGTTCTGAATGAGTTGAAATGGTTGTTGTTGGAATTTTTCAAATCGGTCGAGAAATGTTGAAGTAGTAACACTTTTATTTGAGAAATGATATTATGGAATTTCTGGAAAACTGGGAATTTTTCCAGTTCAAAAAACAATTGAGTTATTTGTCCTGATTGAGAGGAATGTTTGGACGATGGAACGGTTAAAGTGGGTTGAAAAATGTGGAAGGAGTAGTTGCCAGAAAATAAGAGTCAAGAAAGGGTTTGAAAAAATGGGAATTCCTGGAATTTTGTTGAACTTGTAAAAATGATAGTTTGAATGTCCAGGATGAGTGGAATGTGTTGAAGGTGGAATGGTTTGAATCGGTTGAAAAATGTGGAAATGGTGGAACTTTGAAAAATGGCCAATTCATTTCAATGGGAATTTAATGGAAATTTGGGAAAAGAGGAAATTTTGGGGGAAAATGTTAAAAGACTTGAATGTTCTGAATGAGTTGAAATGGTTGGTGTTGGAATTTTTCAAATCGGTCGAGAAATGTTGAAGTAGTAACATTTTTAATTGAGAAATTATATTACGGAATTCCTGGAATTTCTGGAAAAACGGGAATTTTTCCAGTTCAAAAAACACTTGCGTTTTTTTTCCCTGATTAAGAGGAATGTTTGGACGGTGGAACGGTTAAAGTTGGTTGAAAAATGTGGAATGGAGTAGTTGCCAGAAAAAAGGGTTTGAAAAAAAGAATTCCTGGAATTTTTTCGAACTTGTAAAAATGATAGTTTGAATGTCCAGGATAAGTGGAATAAATTGAAGGTGGAATGGTTTGAATCGGTTGAAGAATGTGGAAATGGTGGAAGTTTGAAAAATGGCCAATTCATTTTGAATGGGAAAAATGTCCCGGAAAATTGGAAATTCTGGGAATTTTTGGAAATTGTCAAGGGAAAGCCCAAGATTCCCGCATAGGCTGAACAGTTTGAAGTTGGAACAGTTTGAATCGGATGGAAAATGTGGAAGGTAGAGCGCGCCAAAATCTGGAGAGGAAGAAGAACAATAAAAAAACATATGTGTGAATGCTTTGTAGCATTCACACAATTATTAACAAGAAAAACATAAACAATATTTCAAAGTTGTTTTTGTTACCCACATTCTCATATTTACTTTGGTTAAAAAGTGTGGTTATTATACAACTGTATACACTGTGAAGTTTATTATGATACTATGAATAGAATAGATTAGAAAGTACTTTATTGATCCCTGGGGGAAATTCAGCACCACGGTTTGCTCACAATAGACAATAAACACTTAAGTATTTTTTTATATGTGAATAATATAAATACAATCTATTATACAGCATTATTCACATGTAAATAACATAAATACAGTCTATTATACAGCATTATTCACATGTGAATAATATAAATACAGTCTATTATACCGCATCATTCACATGTGAATAATATAAATACAGTCTATTATACAGCATTATTCACATGTGAATAATATAAATACAGTCTTATTATACAGCATTATTCACATGTAAATAATATAAAGACAGTCTATTATACAGCATTATTCACATGTGAATAATATAAATACAGTCTATTATACAGCATTATTCACATGTGAATAATATAAATACAGTCTATTATACAGCATTATTCACATGTGAATAATATAAATACAGTCTATTATACAGCATTATTCACATGTGAATAATATAAATACAGTCCATTATACAGCATTATTCATATGTGAATAATATAAATACAGTCTATTATACAGCATTATTCACATGTGAATAATATAAATACAGTCTATTATACAGCATTATTCACATGTGAATAATATAAATACAGTCTATTATACAGCATTATTCACATGTGAATAATATAAATACAGTCTATTATACAGCATTATTCACATGTGAATAACATAAATACAGTCTATTATACAGCATTATTCACATGTGAATAATATAAATACAGTCTATTATACAGCATTATTCACATGTGAATAATATAAATACAGTCTATTATACAGCATTACTCACATGTGAATAATATAAATACAGTCTAATATACAGCATTATTCACATGTGAATAATATAAATACAGTCTATTATACAGCATTATTCACATGTGAATAATATAAATACAGTCTATTATACAGCATTACTCACATGTGAATAATATAAATACAGTCCATTATACAGCATTATTCACATGTGAATATCATAAATACAGTCTATTATACAGCATTATTCACATGTGAATAATATAAATACAGTCTATTATACAGCATTACTCACATGTGAATAATATAAATACAGTCCATTATACAGCATTATTCACATGTGAATAATATAAATACAGTCTATTATACAGCATTATTCACATGTGAATCATATAAATACAGTCTATTATACAGCATTATTCACATGTGAATAATATAAATAGAGTCTATTATACCGCATCATTCACATGTGAATAATATAAATAGAGTCTATTATACAGCATTATTCACATGTGAATAATATAAATACAGTCTATTATACAGCATTATTCACATGTGAATAATATAAATACAGTCCATTATACAGCATTATTAACATGTGAATAACATAAATACAGTCTATTATACAGCATTATTCACATGTGAATAATATAAATACAGTCTATTATACAGCATTATTCACATGTGAATAATATAAATACAGTCTATTATACAGCATTATTCACATGTGAATCATATAAATACAGTCTATTATACAGCATTATTCACATGTGAATAATATAAATAGAGTCTATTATACCGCATCATTCACATGTGAATAATATAAATAGAGTCTATTATACAGCATTATTCACATGTGAATAATATAAATACAGTCTATTATACAGCATTATTCACATGTGAATAATATAAATACAGTCCATTAAACAGCATTATTCACATGTGAATAATATAAATACAGTCTATTATACAGCATTACTCACATGTGAATAATATAAATACAGTCTATTATACAGCATTATTCACATGTGAATAATATAAATACAGTCTATTATACCGCATTATTCACATGTGAATAATTTTAAATACAGTCTATTATACAGCATTATTCACATGTGAATAATATAAATACAGTCTATTATACAGCATTATTCACATGTGAATAATAATAATACATGTACAATTCCCCCTACTCCCCCAAAAAAATACAAATAACAAATTGGTGCTTACCAGTTCAATGTGTGTGAGCTGTTGGGCGAGGATGATGGGGTCATGGCACACACTGAGGATGCCATTTGGCTTGGCTGCCAGGTTCAGTGCAGCTTCTTCATACAGGTCAAGTGCTGACAGGCGTTTGGTAAGACGCCGGGTCGTTTGCATCATGTCTCGCCACGAATACTGGTGAAAAAACATAAAACATACAGAATATGTTCCTCTTTGTTCCGGAGGACACCACGTCCACAGTTTCCAAAAACAATTTGAAATGTGGACTCGTCAAACCACAGAACACTTTTCCACTTTGCATCAGTCCATCTTGGATGAGCTCGGGCCCAGTGAAGCTGGCGGCGTTTCTGGGTGTTGTTGATAAATGGCTTTGGCTTTGCATAGTAGAGTTTTAACTTGCACTTACAGATGTCGCGACAAACTGTAGTTACTGACAGTGGTTTTCTGAAGTGTTCCTGAGCCCATGTGGTGATATCCTTTACACACCGATGTCTCTTTTTGATGCAGTACCGCCTGAGGGATCTAAGGTCCGTAATATCATCGCTTACGTGCGGTGATTTCTCCAGATTCTCTGAACCTTTTGATGATATTACGGAGCGTAGATGGTGAAATCCCTAAATTCCTTGCAATTGCTTCGTGCGAAATGTCGTTCTTAAACAATTTGCTCAGGCATTTGTTGACAAAGTGGTGACCCTCGCCCCCGTCCTTGTTTGTGAATGACTGAGCATTTCGTGGAAGCTGCTTTTATACCCAATCATGGCACCCACCTGTTCCCAATTTGCCTGTTCACCTGTGGGATGTTCCAAACAAGTCTTTGATGAGCGTTCCTCAACTTTCTCAGTCTTTTTTTGCCACTTGTGCCAGCTTTTTTTAAACATGTCGCAGGCATTAAATTCCAAATGAGCTAATAATTGCAAAAAATAACAACAACTTTACCAGTTTGAACATTAAATATCTTGTCTTTGCAGTCTATTCAATTGAAAATAAGTTGAAAAGGATTTGCAAATCATTGTATTTTGTTCTTATTTACCATTTACACAATGTGACAACTTCACTGGTTTTGTATATATAGACTTATTATTAGGGCCCGCATGGCCCATTGCATAAGGACTCCCACAGGGAGTCCTTATGCAATGGGACATAAGGACCTATTGAATTTGTAAGGTTTTATTATTCTTTTTTCTTCCGCCGCCACATTAAACTCTAATTTGACCCCCTTAACATGCTTCAAAACTCACCATATTTGACCCACACATCAGGACCTGCGAAAATTACCTTTTTTTAAAAAAACCGAACCCCAAAACTCAAAATTGCGCTCTAGCGCCCCCTAGAAAAAAACAAAACTAGACTGCCTATATCTCCCACTAGGAAGATCGGAGAGACATGAAACAAAAACCTGTATGTAGGTCTGACTTAGACCTAGTTTTCATAATTGTATATCATCGGGCAGAAATCAACAGGAAGTTGGCAATTCCCCCTTCAAGACAAAAAAGTACTAAAAACAGTCACTTTTGCCTCTTTGAGCTGTAATTTGACCCCCTTAACATGCTTCAAAACTCACCAAACTGAACGCACACATCAGGACTGGCAAAAATTGTGATCTAATAAAAAAACCTAACCCCAAATCTAAAAACTGCGCTCTAGAGCAATTTTTGAAGAAAACTGAGAAAAAACTGCTCCTCGGAAGAAAAAAAATGACAAAACTGCCTGTAACTCCCACTGGGAAGGTCGGAGAGACATGAAACAAAATCCTCTCCGTAGGTCTCACTTAGACCTACATTTCATAAATTGACAACCCCCAGCAAAAATCTACAAGAAGCTTGCTATTCCCCCTTCAACACAACATTTTTGTAAAAACCGGTCACCTTTCTTCAAACATTACCTCCTCTGAGCGTGTTTGTTGTTTCGGCTTCAAACTAACACAGGAGAGAGATTCAGCTTTTTTGATTAAAAGTTATCGAAAGAGTTTTAATACCGGCTCCGGTTTTGATTTTATGACCCTTCAAAGAGCCACTGCGCTGATGCTGCTGTTTTTTCAAGAAGGCTGCTTAAAAGCAGGAAGCACCAGCGTGCCCACACAATGCAGACAAGGTAGGTACACTACACAAAAGTATTGGGACAATTCGGACTAAAAGTAGACAAAAGTATTGGGACACTTATGACGAAAACTGAACAAAAGTATTGGGACACTTAGGACTAGCACCTGCCAAATACGCGGGCCCGACCAATGCTGCTTGCAGCTTTAATTTTGGTTGTTTTTGTCACAAAACTAACTTCAAAACGACAATTGCATGCATCTGGGCATAGCTGCACACGTCATTGGTAGCAATGATGGCTCCTGTTGTTTAGTTGTCCATACTCTCTTTATACACGACTCTGGGCCAAAATTAATGCCAGAGAAGCATTTCAGAGCTATCTCTAAACTGAAAGAACCATCAGGCAATTTAAAGGGCTAAAAAGGCATGCATGTGCCATCTCCTGGATAGAAAGCAGTGATTTAGTGGACTATAATATAATTTTTTCGAACAAATTGGCAAATCTGTGCTTGATACTCATCAGATTGTTTCCGAAGGTTTGACGTACGCAGAAAATGTGACACTAACCTCGTCCTTGCCGGCCAGGTCGTGCGTCATGTTTCTCAGACAACGCATCATTCGCTTATCTTTGAAGTCATACGGGAACTTTTCGGTCCACTCGGTCAGCAGCTGCAGCAACTTCTTCGCCACTTCGTAGAAACGTATCTGAACAAACATCACATGTGAATAGTTTGCCTGTTGGTGTCGGTCATCATCTTGTGAGGACACAAATGTAAAAGTGCTAACAATGCGTGGACAGAAAAATGTACATGTCAGCAGTATTGTGGACCGTATTTTTCGGACTGTAAGGTGCACTTAAAATCCTTTAATTTTCTCAAAACTCGACCGTGCGCCTTATAACCCGGTGCTGGGTGTGCTTACCAAACTTGAAGCTATTTTATTTGGTACATGGGGAAATGATAAAGTGTGACCAGTAGATGGCAGTCACACATAAGAGAAACGTGTAGTAGAGATGCGCGGATAGGCAATTATTTCATCCGCAACCGCATCAGAAAGTCGTCAACCATCCGCCATCCACCCGATGTAACATTTGATCACAACCGCACCCGCCCGCACCCGCCCGTTGTTATATACCTAATATAGACGATGCAAGGCATTAGTGAGGTTATAAAGCTTTTGCCTGTTAAAGAAAGGAGACTGATCCAATGCAGCACAGACATTCGCGTGCCACGCTGTCACGACCCAGACGCACACCAGTGCGCAATCATATGGGAGCCGCGCTGAGCGCACCTCCAAGCGCGTCTCGCTGCCGGCGACGGCCGGGTATGGGCCCGACGCTCCAGCGCCATCCATTTTCAGGGCTAGTTGATTCGGCAGGTGGGTTGTTACACACTCCTTAGCGGGTTCCGACTTCCATGGCCACCGTCCTGCTGTCTATATCAACCAGGGTGAGCCCCACCCCTTTCGTGAGCGCACTGCGCGCGGAGTGACCCCTGTTACGCGCCCCCGGCAACAGGGGTGGCGGGCAGGTAAGCTGCGCGGGCGGAGCGCGCGGAGTGACCCCTGTTACGAGCCCCCGGCCACGGGGGTGGCGGGCAGGTAAGCTGCTTACCTGCTGCGCGTGACGCCGGCCGCGGCGAAGGCGGACGAGGCGGGGTGTCGGTGCGGTGGGCGCGGTGGTGACCCTGGACGTGCGTCGGGCCCTTCTCGCGGATCGCCTCAGCTACGGCTCCCGGTGGGGCCCTCTCGGGGGCAGGGGCCTCGGTCCCGGACCCCGGCGAGGCGTCCCTTCTCCGCTCTGTAAAAGTGTCCATCTCTTCTTTTTTTTTTCTTCTGTTGTGGCATATGCTGCAGGTGCCTGCTCGTTTTTCGTATGTGGGTAACAACATTTAACTATGTATATATATTTCCGAATTGGTTTAACTGCCACCCGCCTGAATCTATTTAAAATTTTTATTTTTTTTATTTCAACCGCCCGACCCGACCCGCGGATAAAATCAATTTTTTTTTAATTTCATCCGCGGACTCTGCGGTTGTGCCCGCAAACAGCGCATCTCTAACGTGTAGACTGCAATATGACTCAAGTAAACAACACCGACATGTTATATGTTCCATTGAAAATATAGAACATTACACACCGCACTCAAAAATCCATCAAAATGTTTTAGTACGACTTCGGTAAACTATGAAGTCACACCGCTTGATGGATTGTACTGTGCTTCAACATAGGAGTATCATTATGGTGTGTGTATAAGGCAAGACATTATCTGGCGTTTTGTTTCGCAATATTATGCAAAGGCCACTTTTCTTACCTACTGGTACCTGCTGATGTGTATTTGGGATCTGCATAAGTCCTGAAAATTTCCGCAAATCCGCCTTTGTAGTCCGTAGTCGATAAGTTTCTTCTTTTTCTCTATCTTCTTGTTATGGGACATTCATCCTCCGCACCAACATTTTATATGTTCCATTGAAAATACAGAACATTACACACGGCGCTCAAAAATCTATCAAAATGTTTTAGTACGACTTTGGTAAGCTATGAAGCCCCGCCGCTTGATGTATTGTCGGAGCATTACAACTACCATAGTCAGACGTACTGTGCTTCAACGTACGGTATTATTATGGTGTGTGTATAAGGTAAGGCATATTATCTGGCGTTTTGTTTCGCAATATTAAGCAAAAGCAACTTTTCTTACCTTCTGGTACCTGTTGATTTGTATTTGGGATCTGCATAAGTCCTGAAAATGTGCGCGTGTTCGCCTTTGTAGTCCGTGTCAACACCGTAGTCAATAAGCTTCTTCTTTTTGTCTATTTTCTTTTTATCTGACATTCATCCTCAGCTGTTGCCATTTCTAATATAAAGTAGTGTAAAGTTCTTACTTATATCTGTCAGTAGACTCACCATGAAAGCACTAAAACATACCGGTATAGTGAGTTTACATTATTCACCCAAGGAACTTTAGTTATTAGGGGGGTTCCGGTCGGACGTTTTTTTTCACGGGACACATTTCCGGTGTTGTTGTTGCACGAGTGAGCCACGGATGAGGAGATGCTTGCTCCGTTATTGATTGAAGTAAAGTCTGAATGTCATTAAAACAGTTAGCGCCATCTTTTGACACTTCTTCCACTCCCGTCCTTGCACGCTACACCGCTACAACAAAGATGACGGGGAGAAGACGCTGTCGAAGGTGAGGAACGTAAATAAGACCGCCCTCAAAACGGCGCATCCGACTTGAAGATGATGTGTAAAACATCATCTTTGCAACATTTTGACCAAAGAACTACCATTACATGTTATGTAGACCACAAGGAAGTCTTTTACATTTAGAATTTTTTTTAAATAATTTGACTCCTTTAATGCGCCTTATAATCCGGTGCGCCTTTTGTATGAAAATAGACCTGACTAGACCCGCTCATCGGCAGTGCGCCTTTTAATCCGGTGAGCCCTATGGTCCGGAAAATACGGTACATGTCAGCAATATTGTGTATGTGTTAGAGATGCGCGGTTTGCGGACACAACCGCGTAGTCCGCGGATAATCCGCGGGTCGGGCGGGTGAAATAAAAAAAAAAAAGATTTTAAATAGATGCGGGCGGGTTGCGGTTAAACCAATTCGGAAATACATATGTTATTGTATAATTTAAGTTTGTGCGCGGTTGGTTAAGTAGTCGTCCCTCTCATCAGTGCCGGGTGTGTTGATTGAAGATGGAACGCAGCTGCCTGCAGCAGTTTGAGTGACGCGCGCGCGAGTGCGCTTGGAGGTGCGCTCAGCGCGGCTCCCAGATGATTGCGCACTGGTGTGCGTCTGGGCCGTGACAGCGTGGCACGCATTGAATGTCTCTGCTGCATTGGATCAGTCTCCTTTCTTTAACAGGCAAAAGCTTTATAACCTCACTAATGCCTTGCATCGTCTGTATTAGATATATAACAACGGGCGGGTGCGCTTTTGATAAAATGTTGGTTCGGGTGGATGGCGGATGGTGGACGACTTTTGTGATGCGGTTGCGGATGAAATAATTGCCTATCTGCGCATCTCTAGTATGTGTGTGTATAATCCACTGACCTCATCTAGCAGGTGGTCTACAGGACGCTTCTGCTGCTCACACATGTGACACACTTGTGTCATGAGTTCATACGGCTGCAGGAGGAGGCGTGAACTCAACAGGAAGTTGAAGACGTACGGCTTCTGATGACGTGTAGGACACAGAACGGGAAGGTTGAGGACAAGTGGGGGATGACAAGCACAATAAGGAAAAAAACAAAGGGTGCGGTGCCCCACAGGGTTGTGTGCTAAGCCCTGTGCTCTTCACCCTCTTCACACATGACTGCATAGCCTCTTCAACATCCAATCTCACTGTCAAATATGCCGACGACACCACGGTGCTTGGGCTCATCGGTAATAATGATGAGACAGCGTACAATGCAGAGGTCCAACAGCTGGCTTCATGGTGTGCTAACAATAACTTGGTTCTTAACACTAACAAAACCAAAGAACTAATTGTAGACTTCCGCATGAAAGGGCAGAACAAACACCCTCCACTTTTAATTAATAACAATCTAGTAGAAAGGGTCAAGCATTTCAAATTCTTAGGGGTGAACATAACAGAAGATCTATGCTGGGACATTAACACCGCTTCTACAGTCGGAAAGGCCCAACAAAGTCTTTTTTTGTTGTTGAGGAAACTAAAATGCGCAAACATTCCTGCAGAAATCAATGGTAAACTTTTACAACTGTGCCATCAGCGGTGTTCTCACTTACGGCTTTTTAGTGTGGTTTGCCAGCTGCACTAAAGCGAACCAACAGGCCCTCCAGCGAGTGGTTAAAGCGGCGGGGGAAAATTACAAGGACGGTACTCCCAGAGATGAGTGCCATGTACACAACTCGCTGCCTAAAGTGAGTACACAACATCCTGAAGGACAGATGCCACCCAGCACATGGCCTCTTCAACCTGCTACCCTCTGGAAGGAGGTATAGATCGATTCGCGCCAGGATGTCTCACAGTCTGTATCCCCAGGCTGTGAGACTGCTAAATGAACAGCCTGACCCTTTGCTGCCCCGGACTAGGGATGTCCCGATCCAGGTTTTTGCACTTCCGATCCGATACCGATATTGTTTTTGCACTTCCGATCCGATACCGATACTGACCGATACCGATACTGGCCTATCCGAGCATGTATTAAAGTTTAAAGTTATTTAGCCTACTTAGTTGTCAGAATCATGTTGAAAAGGGTTTTAGTACTCTTGATAACAACGAGCCAGCTGAATTAGGGGAGTTTGAATAATACACAATGGTTGGTAACAAGAAACTGACCTGTTTATTCAAGGATAAACACAAAATAGACAAAATTATACATGACAAACAGAAATGGCATCATTGAAACTAGGGCTGGGCGATATGGCCTTTTTTTTAATATTGCGATATTTTAAGGCCATATTGCGATACACGATATATATCTCGATATTTTGCCTTAGCCTTGAATGAACACTTGATGCATATAATCACAGCAGTATGATGATTCTGTGTGTTTTGATTGATTTATTGAGACTTTTATTAGTAGGTTGCACAGTGAAGTACATATTCCGTACAATTGACCACTAAATGGTAACACCCCAATAAGTTTTTCAACTTGTTTAAGTCGGGGTCCACTTAAATTGATTCATGATACAGATATATACTATCAGATATATACTATCATCATAATACAGTCATCACACAAGATAATCACATTGAATTATTTACATTATTTATAATCCAGGGTGTGGAGGGGGGCGCCGGATGTAAGTGTCAAAAAGACAGCCAAAAGAGTTTGATATGAGAATAAATCTAAAGTTAAAATATAGGGTAGAAATGCACCCATTTGCAGGAAATGTAGTCTTGATTTTCAACATTTTCTTTCAAGGCTTGCATGTCTACATTAAAACATTCTTCTTCATACTGCATTAATATATGCTACTTTTAAACTTTCATGCAGAGAAGGAAATCACAACTAAATAGATCACTATTTTTTTCAGACGGTGTTGATGTGGAAATTTTTGCCTCAGCATTTTGATGGTGTGGACGTGTGGCACCGAACGGAGATAAGCGTCTCGACAGATATTACAATATTTGAACAATGATGACGAAAACGGTTTTCTCTGTCGTATCCGTGTGTCGAAAATTGTTATGCGCTTATTTTTTTATTTGATTTTGTGCGTGGCATAGATTTGCCGTGCGCAGAGGACGTTTGAGCATGCGCGCACCTTAGCGGCTGTGCTAGCATCACAGCTAACGTTAGCCATGCTGCTACCTCTCTGCTCGGGGAGGACGTATACGTATGTGACGTATGTCGTGACAGTATGTGACGTGTGTAAGAAAGTGCACTTGCTGTCTGTGAGAGGGAGACACAGGAAAGAGTGAGAAGAGCCTGTCGTGTAATGCCAGCAGCTAAAAGCAACTGCGTGAGAATCCACAGACGTGTGGATGTGTTGAAGGTGTGCTGGAAAATGCGGAACGGAAATTAGGGAGCAGCAGAAAAGTGGAATGTATTATTTAAATCGGTGCGTTGGAAAACACGGACCGGAGTTTTTTTTTAAACTGGATCTGGATCGGCATTTTCCCATGCCTTGCCGATACGCATTTGTTGGCAAATATCGGCGGCCGATCCGATCCAAATATCGGATCGGGACATCCCTACCCCGGACCATCTTATTATCTCACTCTTCACCACCTCAATAATTGTGCTCTGGACATTGCATTGCTGCAACATCAACGTAACACCCATCAGACATCCGACTGTTCGTCCCTCTATTCGCCATCTTCCTAACAATGCTAAACTGTAAACTATGGTCAACCTGCACTTCAATGCAGTTTCTATGCCGCTGGACAAAGCTCAAACAAAATCTTGTTGACATGTATGACTTAAGTGTTATTAGGACAATGACAATAAAGGAATTGATTGATTGATTGACTTACATCAGGGTAGTAATCCAAGTGTTGGATCAGCACCTCAAGAGATGCTGAAACCAAACGGTTTTCCACTTCCTTGTTGCTGAACATGATCACCTGGACGGAGGAGACAACAAACTATTATTTGCATTTCTCGTCATGCCTCATACTTCTTTTCCACAGGAAACTTCACTGCAACTCAAAGTAGAGCTCAAAGAAATATATTCCACTCAAAGTAAAAAAGCAACTGATGTCAAACGTACTCTTTGACATGTAAAGAAGATGGAAAATGTAGCGAATTACAACATTTTAAAGCACCTTTTTGGCTGAGAGAGCCATGAAAGACAAATATTTAAAAATGCATTTCCGTGAGAGGCATATCATATTTTTTTAACAACGAATACAACTAAATGCGTGCATTTTTAAGTAAGACCAACATTTTTAGAGTGTAACAAGTCTTTTATTCTTCTTAATAACATTGTTATTCTGAAGCTAGCCAATAATAAATAAAATACTCCTTCCCACTAATGCGACTTCTTGAACAGGTGCGGTAGCAAATGGATGGATGGATTGAAATGCATGAGGATTAGAGATGCGCGGATAGGCAATTATTTCATCCGCAACCGCATCAGAAAGTCGTCAACCATCCGCCATCCACCCGACCTAACATTTGATCAGAACCGCACCCGCCCGCACCCGCCCGTTGTTATATATCTAATATAGACGATGCAAGGCATTAGTGAGGTTATAAAGCTTTTGCCTGTTAAAGAAAGGAGACTGATCCAATGCAGCACAGACATTCGCGTGCCACGCTGTCACGACCCAGACGCACACCAGTGCGCAATCATATGGGAGCCGCGCTGAGCGCACCTCCAAGCGCGTCTCGCTGCCGGCGACGGCCGGGTATGGGCCCGGCGCTCCAGCGCCATCCATTTTCAGGGCTAGTTGATTCGGCAGGTGGGTTGTTACACACTCCTTAGCGGGTTCCGACTTCCATGGCCACCGTCCTGCTGTCTATATCAACCAGGGTGAGCCCCACCCCTTTCGTGAGCGCACTGCGCGCGGAGTGACCCCTGTTACGCGCCCCCGGCAACAGGGGTGGCGGGCAGGTAAGCTGCGCGGGCGGAGCGCGCGGAGTGACCCCTGTTACGAGCCCCCGGCCACGGGGGTGGCGGGCAGGTAAGCTGCTTACCTGCTGCGCGTGACGCCGGCCGCGGCGAAGGCGGACGAGGCGGGGTGTCGGTGCGGTGGGCGCGGTGGTGACCCTGGACGTGCGTCGGGCCCTTCTAGCGGATCGCCTCAGCTACGGCTCCCGGTGGGGCCCTCTCGGGGGAAGGGGCCTCGGTCCCGGACCCCGGCGAGGCGTCCCTTCTCCGCTCCGTAAAAGTGTCCATCTCTTTTCTTTTTTTTTTCTTCTGTTGTGGCATATGCTGCAGGTGCCTGCTCGTTTTTCGTATGTGGGTAACAACATTTAACTATGTATATATATTTCCGAATTGGTTTAACTGCCACCCGCCTGAATCTATTTAAAATCTAATTTTTTTTTATTTTAACCGCCCGACCCGACCCGACCCGCGGATAAAATCTAATTTTTTTTAATTTCATCCGCCCGATCCGCGGATAATCCGCGGACTCCGCGGTTGTGCCCGCAAACCGCGCATCTCTAATGAGGATGTTTTATATTTTGTACGTTATTTTTAACACCGTGATTATGCTGATTATCCCCGATGTGGGATCTGAGCCGAGGATGTCGTTGTGGCTTGTGCAGCCCTTTGAGACACTGGTGATTTAGGGCTATATAAGTAAACATTGATTGATTGATTACCAGCGGAATTATTCATTACTTATCGTGCTAAGCAATGTCAGCTAAGATTGATCTGCGAGCCACAAAAGCCACATCTGGCTCGAGAGCCATAGGTTACCAACCCCTGCTTTAAAGACACTTTAAAAGAGAACAAGTACATTTTATTAAAAAAAATACTTTTAAAAAGTACAAATACCCACAAAAACTACTCCATTAAAGTAAAGCGGGTAAATGTTATTTGTTAGAATCACATATATTAACTAGATGAGGCAATTCCTGAAGGAATTGCATGTGAATTATCCATTGCTGAAGTTGAAGTGAAATGCTGACAGAATGTAGTGTGAATGTAAGAATCGTTTGAATGTTGGAATGGTTTGAATTTCCAGGAAAAACGGAATTTGGTTTGGAACTTGGGAAAGTGTTAGTTTGAATGTCCAGGATGAGTGGAATGTGTTGATGTTGGAATGGTTTGAATTGGTTGAAGAATTGTGCAACTTGGAAAAATGTCCCGTTCATTTCAATGGGAACTTCCAGGAAATTTGGGAAAAGCGGGATTCTTTGGAAAATGATTAGGAGCATGAATGTCCTGAATGAGCTGAATTGGTTGGTGTTGGAATTGTTTAAATCGGTCAAGAAATGTTGAAGGAGTAAATGGTATTAGGGAATTTCGGGAAAATCAGGAATTTTTTTGAAAATGGTAGAAAACTTAATGATCAGAATGGTTGGTGTTGGAATTTGTCAAATTGGCCGAGAAATGTTGAAGTAGTAACATGTTGAATTGAGAAATGGTATTACGGAATTCCTGGAATTTCAGGAAAACCGGGAATTTTTCCAGTTCAAAAACAACTTAGTTTTTTGTCCTAATTAAGAGGAATGTTTTGACGGTGGAACGGTTGAAGTGGGTTGAAAAATGTGGGAGGAGTAGTCGCCAGAAAAAAGGGTGGAAATAGGGCTTTGGAAAACCAGGAATTCTGGAAAATCATGGAACTTTTTTGAACTTGGAAAAAAGTGTCGTTTGAATTTCCAAGATGGTGGGAATGTGTTGAAGGGGGAATGGTTTGAATCGATCGAAAAATGTGGAAATGGTGGAAGTTTGAAAAATGGCCAATTCATTTTGAATGGGAAAAATGTCCCGGAAAACCGGGAATTCTAGGAAATCTGGGAATTTTTGGAATTTGTCAAGGGTATAGGCCCGCGATTCCCGAATAGGCTGAACAGTTTGAAGTTGGAACGGTTTGAATCGGATGAAAAATGTGAAGAAGAAGAAATTGAAAAAAACCACATTGTGTGAATGCTTTGGAGCATTCACACAATAAGAAAGCCCGTAGATACAAAGATAGCATTTACAGTATTAAGATAATAAAAAGTATTTCCGTTTTCCAACTTAAACTCTTTTTTAGCAGTTTTCCTGAGAAATTACAATCTGCTAAAATATCGTCATTCAAATAAGCATCAGTTCGACAAAGTAACAACCACTAGTTTTTAGTTTTTGCTGCAGGTGTATTTTTCTTACAGTGTACCTGCAGCTCAACGTTTAACCGTTACAAAATGGTTTAGCCCTAATTCCAAGCAATGCTATCCAAACTGTTTGTCCGGTGTACTTTATTTTGAAAAACTTATTAACAATAAATACATAAACTGTATCCGGTGTTAAAATTTGAACTTGATGTCGTAAAAACAATTAGAACGTCACACTTACCTTTCCAATGATGCAGCTCAACGTTCCGTCAGCGTTCAAAAGTACAACTCGAGAGTCTTTACACACAAATCGCACAAAAGTGACCAGGAAAATTTTTTAGGTAATCTCAGCTCCGTCGTCTTTATCGTCTGATTGTTAAATTGACGAAGTAACGGTTTCGAGAAGCAAGCAGCAACCTGACCGTTAGAAGACCGGGAAATTCAACCAATGATTGCTCGGACGTCCGGTACGACTGACCAATCATCGCTTGGATATTTGTACCACGTGGTACCATGAGGACCAATTGCAGCAGTCGTGCTAGTTGGGTACCAATACATTTAAAATCTGTAAATACAGATACAATCCATACATAATTACAAAATTCATTTTAAAATCATATCGAAAGTCATTACCAACAAACCAAATAAAATGAACAAGGCCAAATATAAGTACGTGTGGTTTTAAAAGTGTAAACATAATGTATCGGTTTTTACATATTTCAAATCAAGACAACCAGCAAAGATATGAAATCCCCTGCTCTGATTGGTCACCCTGCTTCCACCTGAGACCAATCTCTGAGCAGTGATTGGTCAAACTTCCTGGCCCTTCGACCAATCGGGTCAGATTTTCCGGCCTTCCAGAAGAAGTCAAATCGTTGCTAAAAAGCAAGTCAATAAAGCCGACTATAAGAACTTAGAGAAAAGACTCGATAAAGGTGAGCGAAACAAGAATAACTTGCTGAAAGAATGACGACTTTTGGTAATGGTTCAACATTGGAAAGGTACACAGTAAAAAAAAAAATCGTACGCTATCTTAAAAATGGCAATAATTTGCATTCAATATATTTAAGTGGCACACCCCGAAAGGGACAAGCGGTAGAAATTGATGGATGGGTGGATATATTATAGAATAGAAAAAATGATATGCATCACGGCGCGTTTTTTTATGTTATTACGGCTTCTTTGGCCAGAGGTGGGTTGCATTCTGTCTCGTATGAACCGCCGGAGTCCCACCCGCAGCACAGGTGCTATACAACACAAGCACCACCGGGCCGAACGGTAGCTAAATCGAACGCACACAGCAGTGTAACACGGAAGAGCGAATTTCTCTTGACTCCTCAATTGCTCTCAACCAAGAAGTCAGATCGATGTAAGGTAAGAAAGTTAGAAACATTTGTCAAAGCATAAGAAAGCAATAAACTCTCAACATATATTATGTAACACATTCTTCACATTTAGCGACGATGTGTGCGGATTTTGCAGTGTGTTAATTTTTTTTTTTTAGATAATGTTTATTTATTCATTTGATAGAGAAATCATAATACAGGTACTGAGAAAACAGACACTTTTTTTGTGTCCCCCACCAAAAAAAAAAAAAAAAAAAAGTTAATAAAGAAAAAAAATAAATACAAAAAATTACACACACACCAAAAAAAATTCATTACAAAATAAATAGACTCTGCGTGGACATCGGGGGCGGTACCTCTGGATTGGCAGACCGGGATGGTGGTTCCTCTCTTTAAGAAGGGGAACCGGAGGGTGTGTTCCAACTATCGTGGGATCACACTCCTCAGCCTTCCCGGTAAGGTCTATTCAGGTGTACTGGAGAGGAGGCTACGCCGGATAGTCGAACCTCGGATTCAGGAGGAACAGTGTGGTTTTCGTCCTGGTCGTGGAACTGTGGACCAGCTCTATACTCTCGGCAGGGTCCTTGAGGGTGCATGGGAGTTTGCCCAACCAGTCTACATGTGTTTTGTGGACTAGGAGAAGGCATTCGACCGTGTACCCCGGGAAGTCCTGTGGGGAGTGCTCAGAGAGTATGGGGTAACGGACTGTCTTATTGTGGCAGTCCGCTCCCTGTATAATCAGTGTCAGAGCTTGGTCCGCATTGCCGGCAGTAAGTCGGACACGTTTCCAGTGAGGGTTGGACTCCGCCAAGGCTGCCCTTTGTCACCGATTCTGTTCATAACCTTTATGGACAGAATTTCTAGACGCAGTCAGGGCGTTGAGGGGATCTGGTTTGGTGGCTGCAGGATTAGGTCTCTGCTATTTGCAGATGATGTGGTCCTGATGGCTTCCTCTGGCCAAGATCTTCAGCTCTCGCTGGATCGGTTCGCAGCCGAGTGTGAAGCGACTGGGATGGGAATCAGCACCTCCAAGTCCGAGTCCATGGTTCTCTCCCGGAAAAGGGTGGAGTGCCATCTCCGGGTTGGGGAGGAGATCTTGCCCCAAGTGGAGGAGTTCAAGTACCTCGGAGTCTTGTTCACGAGTGGGGGAAGAGTGGATCGTGAGATCGACAGGCGGATCGGTGCGGCATCTTCAGTAATGCGGACGCTGTATCGATCCGTTGTGGTGAAGAAGGAGCTGAGCCGGAAGGCAAAGCTCTCGATTTACCGGTCGATCTATGTTCCCATCCTCACCTATGGTCATGAGCTTTGGGTCATGACCGAAAGGACAAGATCACGGGTAAAAGCGGCCGAAATGAGTTTCCTCCGCCGAGTGGCGGGGCTCTCCCTTAGAGATAGGGTGAGAAGCTCTGTCATTCGGGGGAAGCTCAAAGTAAAGCCGCTGCTCCTCCACATCGAGAGGAGCCAGATGAGGTGGTTCGGGCATCTGGTCAGGATGCCACCCGAACGCCTCCCTAGGAAGGTGTTTCGGGCACGTCCAACCGGTAGGAGGCCACGGGGAAGACCCAGGACACGCTGGGAAGACTATCTCTCCCGGCTGGCCTGGGAACGCCTCGGGATCCCCCGGGAGGAGCTGGACGAAGTGGCTGGGGAGAGGGAAGTCTGGGCTTCCCTGCTTAAGCTGCTGCCCCCGCGACCCGACCTCGGATAAGCGGAAGAAGATGGATGGATGGATGGACAAAATAAATACAAATAAAATAAGGATAGCTCGGGCAGTTTAGTTAAATTAACGTCCATCCATCCATCCGTTTTTCTACCGTTTGTCCCTCTTGGGGTCGCAGAGGGGTGCTGGAGCCTATCCCAGCTGCATTCGGGCGGAAGGCGGAGTACACCCTGGACCAGGTCCAGAGGTGGGTAGTAACGCGCTACATTTACTCCGTTACATCTACTTGAGTAACTTTTGGGATAAATTGTACTTCTAAGAGTAGTTTTAATGCAACATACTTTTACTTTTACTTAAGTATATTTATAGAGAAGGAACGCTACTTTTACTCCGCTACTTTTATCTACATTCAGCTCGCTACTCGCTACTAATTTTTATCGATCTGTTAATGCACGCTTTGTTTGTTTTGGTCTGTCAGACAGACCTTCAAAGTGCCTGCCTTACTGGTGACGTTTCACTTCGTTCCACCAATCAGATGCAGTCACTGGTGACGTTGGACCAATCAAACAGAGCCAGGGGTCACATGACCTGACTTAAACAAGTTGAAAAACTTATTCGGGTGTTACCATTTAGTGGTCAATTGTACGTAATATGTACTGTACTGTGCAATCTACTAATAAAAGTTCCAATCAATCAATCAATCAAAACTGTGAAGGAAAAAAGACAATTTTTGATTTCAACCGTACATCCCGTCAAAAGCCTAAAGACTGACTGCACAGTTCCTGTCTTCACAATAAAAGTGCCGCTCCATTGCGCCTGCGCTTTCAAAATAAGAGTCTCCGAAAGCCAGCGCAAACAAGCTAGCAAGCTACGGAGTTTGCCGCCAATGTATTTCTTGTAAAGTGTATAAAAACGAATATGGAAGCTGGACAAATAAGATGCCAAAAACCAACCACTTTCATGTGGTATTAGACAGAAAGGAGGAACTTTTTTTCTCCTCCATTTGAAAACGTGGACGTTATCATCAATACTGTCTGATTACAATCAATGCAAGTCATCAGAATCAGGTAATACACCAACTTATATTCTTGTCTTCATGAAAGAAAGTAATCTATATGTGTTAAACATGCATGTATATTCATTAAAACACCTTTAACATGTAAACAAAAGCGGCAAAATAAATAAATATAAATTATATACTGTATATATCAATGTATGTGTATATATATATATATATATATATATATATGTATATGTGTGTGTGTGTGTGTGTGTGTGTGTGTATGTATATATATATATATATATATATATATATATATATATATATATATATATATATATATGATATGTGTGTGTATGTTACTCAGTACTTGAGTAGTTTTTTCACAACATACTTTTTACTTTTACTCAAGTAAATATTTGGGTGACTACTCCTTACTTTTACTTGAGTAATAAATCTCTAAAGTAACAGTACTCTTACTTGAGTACAATTTCTGGCTACTCTACCCACCTCTGACCAGGTCGCCCAGGTGAATTATGAAAATTGCATAAAGAAAACAGTCCTGATCGTGCACTGAACAATATAAACCAGGTGTGTCCACACTTTTTCTGCAGGTGAGTTACTTTCCAATTGACCCAGTGGAGGGGATCTACATCATTCATACATATCATTTATGTTTATTTATTTATGAAAGAGAGGTTTTTGTTGAGTTAAAGGTGTTTAATGATAATACAAGCACGCATGTTTAACATTCCTTATTTTATTATTTTTAATATTATTATTTCTTCGGTCAGTGGTCAACAAAATAAACAAACAGTTGTACATTCATAAATTGAAAATGTTGTAGACTGAAAGGGTTTAGGCTGAAGTTGAACACTTATTGTGCCTAACCCTATAAACCAGGGGTCCTCAAGTACAAATCTTGAAGGTCCACAAATGTTTTTTTGAAACAAGCTGGGTCCGTTTATTATCGGTCAAGCTTATATAATAGCAGGAGGTAGGTAGTTTAACATTTTCTTAAAATTAACAAAAATAAAATAAATATCCAATAAAATACATGAAATATTTTCTTTGAAACAAAAATAAATAAGAACTTTGAAAAAATGTGTCCTCTGCATTTGACCCATCCCTTGATCACCCCCTGGGAGGTGAGGGGAGCAGTGGGCAGCAGCGGCGCTGCACCCGGGAATCATTTTTGGTGATTTAACCCCCAATTCCAACCCTTGATGCTGAGTGCCAAGCAGGGAAGAATGCTGGTATGAGCTTTTAAACATAACCCGTTAACTGCTGCCAATCAAATGGTGAATAAGATACTCTTTAGGGTTCATATGTTTGTAAATCTGACTGTGTTGAAGTCAGTGCCTCACCAGCCATCAACCTCACCGCACGTTACTGCTCTGTTGCTATTTGTTGTTGTGTCATAGATTTAACAAAAATCTTGCTTGATGTTTCATATGGCTTTTTCAGCCTCGTGATTTCTTTTTTTCTTAGCTCTGAATCATGAGGAAATGTCTCTTCAAATTCGCGGTGCTCTTTCAGATAGTGACGTTTCAGATTTTCACTTTTCACCAGAGCAACAGTAGTGTTGCATAGTAGACACATTGGTCTGGTACTTGCAGTAGGTAGGATGAAAACATATTGCTCTGTCCATTCTTCCTTGAAACGTCGGTTTTCCCTGTCCACCTTTCTTTTACCAGCCTGAGCCAACTTGGAGCATGCCATTGTGATTTGATTCACATTCAGTGACTGACAAGTGAACAGTTAGCGAAGTAGCGATACGAGACAACTGTGTGCCTGCAGCGAAAGGTTCCATGCACTGTGCACATGACCCAGGTGGTAACAGCCTATCAGCGCGTCGTTGTGAAAGAGATGACAACCCATACCCCGGAATTAGCCAATCAGAGTGGCGTTCTCTCGCTCTCACTCCGTCTCTCTCTCTTTCTCTCTCTGAGAGAGAGGGAGAGAGAGAGAGAGACAGAGTGAGTGAGACACGAGAAGTGTAAACGAAACGTGGAGAAATTTGACTAAAAACAACAAAGAACGTTGACTTGCGCTAGCGATAACTCACAGATAAATACAATTATTATATTTTTTTATAATAATTATAATTATAATAATAAAAAAAACATTTTTTTTTAATTTATTTTTTTTTTTTTACTATAATTCGTGCTGGGTCCGGACGGACACGTCGCTGGGTGCGGACATGGACCGCAGTCCGCCTGTTGAGGATCACTGCTATAAACAATGTCAAATCCAAGATGAGCTTCCAAAAATTATGAAATTTCCTTTGCACAACATATTATAAATACACTTTGTACACAACATAAACACTGTTCAATTATATACACAGTAAAGACATGTGAAATATCCTTGTACACGTGTTGGTTAAACCTTTGTACCAATTATATACTATATACAAACAATTATACTTCCATTATTATTTACATCCCACATTTAGTTTGTAATTAACATTGATCATAGTATTAACTACTGTGTTGATTCAAGAGTGATGTCATGAAGACAAGAATATAAGTTGGTGTATTACCTGATTCTGATGACTTGCATTGATTGGAATCAGACAGTAGTGATAATAAAGTCCACATTTTCAAATGGAGGAGAAAAAAAAGTCCTCCTTTCTGTCCAATACCACATGAAAGTTGTTGTTTTTGCCATCTTATTTGTCCACCTTCCCTACTCCTTTGTATATGTCACGTTCAAACACTGAGGACATCTATTAAACAAGACAAAAGGCAAGGAATCAAACAGAGACAGAATTCAATTTGGACTCAATATGGAGGAGAGACATGGCCACTGCACTCTCTGTACAGTCCTGCACCACGCTCTGACGAAGAAGGTTTTCGTCTCCTCATTTATTCAGATGTTCAATGTTCACGCACCAACACATGTCACAGCAGGAATAGGAAGTATGTAAAACAGTCATTGTTTTCGGTCTCATTGAAGTCCAAGAAAAGGATGTCTCGGGCTGGGCTCTTCCTGGATCCAGCTGGGGCAGGTGTTGGAGGACAATGGATAACCCCTCCCGTCTCCTGACCACGGCAACTTCAAGAGGGCAGCGGGTCGTAAATAGCGTTGACCTCGGTTACCAAATAGTTGGAAGAGAGTTTGTGAAATACTTCAGAGAGAGTTCGTTTAACACTTCAAAGAGAGTTCCTCTGGAAGTTGAGCAGATCCTGCCATCTGTCCGTGTTGAAATCACAGTGGAGTTTTACGAGCCTTCTTCCTCTTGTTTGGCCTCGAAAGACAGCATTCATAATACAACGTTTCTTTTGTGATAACTTACAAACAATTATTCCAACAATATACACTTTACAAGGAATACATTGGCGGCAAACTCCGTAGCTTGCTAGCTTTCTAAGACTCTTATTTTGTTAGCGCCGGCAGGATGACGCAGCGCTTTTATTGTGAAGACAGGAACTGTGCGGTCGGCCTTTCGAGGTTTGACGGCGGGTACGGCGCGAGAGTCTGTTGAAATAAAAAAAAGTGTTTCTCGCCTTCCTGTCAGTCGTTTTTTCTTAATAATGATCTGGCAGCAGCCAGCGTCATCTCACAAGACACCCGGGTGCCGTGAATGTCAATCAAGTGACATCATAGTGAAGATTGATGATCGCTAATTTTTAGGTGTATTTTTTTAATGCCTGGCGATGGACTGACACACCCTCCACCAATCGACCGCTAGCTCGCCGTCCACGTAATGGGCACCCCTGATTTACACCGTCTGCATTCACAACTTTTTTTTTACCATTAAAGTGCACATATGGACACTAGGGGTGTGGGAAAAAATCGATTCGAATTCAAATCGCAATTCTCACTTTGTACGATTCAGTATCGATTCTCATTTTTCAAAAATCTATTTTATCCATCCATCCATCTTCTTCCGCTTATCCGAGGTCGGGTCGCGGGGGCAGCAGCTTAAGCAGGGAAGCCCAGACTTCCCTCTCCCCAGCCACTTCGTCCAGCTCTTCCCGGGGGATCCCGAGGCGTTCCCAGGCCAGCCGGGAGAGATAGTCTTCCCAGCGTGTCCTGGATCTTCCCCGTGGCCTCCTACCGGTCGGACGTGCCCGAAACACCTTCCTAGGGAGGCGTTCGGGTGGCATCCTGACCAGATGCCCGAACCACCTCATCTGGCTCCTCTCGATGTGGAGGAGCAGCGGCTTTACTGTGAGCTCCCCCCGAATGACAGAGCTTCTCACCCTATCTCTAAGGGAGAGCCCCGCCACTCGGCGGAGGAAACTCATTTCGGCCGCTTGTACCCGTGATCTTGTCCTTTCGGTCATGACCCAAAGCTCATGACCATAGGTGAGGATGGGAACATAGATCGACCGGTAAATCGAGAGCTTTGCCTTCCGGCTCAGCTCCTTCTTCACCACAACGGATCGATACAGCGTCCGCATTACTGAAGACGCCGCACCGATCCGCCTGTTGATCTCACGATCCACTCTTCCCCCACTCGTGAACAAAAAAAATCGATTTTATTTTATTTTATTTTATTGTTATTTGATTTTTTAAATTAATCAATCCAACAAAACAATACACAGCAATACCATAACAATGCAATCCAATTCCAAAAGCAAACCCGAGCCAGCAACACTCAGAAGTGCAATAAACAGAGCAATTGAGAGGAGACACAAACACGACACAGAACAAACCAAAAGTAGTGAAACAAAAATGAATATTATCAACAACAGTATCAATATTAGTTACAATTTCAACATAGCAGTGATTAAAAATCCCTCATTGACATTATCATTAGACATTTATAAAAAATAAAAAAAGAACAATAGTGTCACAGTGGCTTACACTTGCATCACATCTCATAAGCTTGACAACACACTGTGTCCAATATTTTCACAAAGATAAAATAAGTCATATTTTTGGTTCATTTAATAGTTAAAACAAATGTACATTATTGCAATCAGTTGATAAAATATTGTCCTTTACAATTATAAAAGCTTTTTACAAAAATCTACTACTCTGCTTGCATGTCAGCAGACTGGGGTAGATCCTGCTGAAATCCTATGTATTGAATGAATAGAGAATCCTTTTGAATCGGGAAAATATCGTTTTTGAATCGAGAATCGCGTTGAATCGAAAAAAATCGATTTATAATCGAATCGTGACCCCAAGATTTCTGATGCGTCATCTATGTTGCTGCTTCTTGATCTTTGCGCTGCTTTCGATACTGTTGATCATAATATTTTATTAGAGCGTATCAAAACACGTATTGGTATGTCAGACTTAGCTTTGTCGTGGTTTAACTCTTATCTTACTGACAGGATGCAATGCGTCTCCCATAATAATGTGACCTCGGACTATGTTAAGGTAACGTGTGGAGTTTCTCAGGGTTCGGTTCTTGGCCCTGCACTCTTTAGTATTTACATGCTGCCGCTAGGCGACATCATACGCAAATACGGTGTTAGCTTTCATTGTTATGCTGATGACACCCAACTCTACATGCCCCTAAAGCTGACCAACACGCCGGATTGTAGTCAGCTGGAGGCGTGTCTTAATGAAATTAAACAATGGATGTCCGCTAACTTCTTGCAACTCAACGCCAAGAAAACGGAAATGCTGATTATCGGTCCTGCTAAACACCGACATTTATTTAATAATACCACCTTAACATTTGACAACCAAACAATTACACAAGGCGAATCAGTAAAGAATCTGGGTATTATCTTCCACCCAACTCTCTCCTTTGAGTCACACATTAAGAGTGTTACTAAAACGGTCTTCCTTCATCTCCGTAATATCGCTAAAATTCGTTCTATTTTATCCACTAGCGACGCTGAGATCATTATTCATGCGTTCGTTACGTCTCGTCTCGACTACTGTAACCTATTATTTTGGGGTCTCCCTATGTCTAGCATTAAAAGACTACAGTTGGTACAAAATGCGGCTGCTAGACTTTTGACAAGAACAAGAAAGTTTGATCATATTACGCCTATACTGTATATACATTTATATACATATATACATATATATATACCTATACTGGCTCACCCGCACTGGCTTCCTGTGCACTTAAGATGTGACTGTAAGGTTTTACTACTTACGTATAAAATACTACACGGTCTAGCTCCGTCCTATCTTGTCGATTGTATTGTACCATATGTCCCGGCAAGAAATCTGCGTTCAAAGAACTCCGGCTTATTAGTGATTCCCAGAGCCCAAAAAAAGTCTGCGGGCTATAGAGCGTTTTCTATTGGGGCTCCAGTACTATGGAATGCCCTCCTGGTAACAATTAGAGATGCTACCTCAGTAGAAGCATTTAAGTCCCATCTTAAAACTCATTTGTATACTCTAGCCTTTAAATAGACCCCCTTTTAGACCAGTTGATCTGCCGTTTCTTTTCTTTTCTTTTCTCCTCTGCTCCCCTTTTCCTTGTGGAGGGGGGGGGGGGGCACAGGTCCGGTGGCCATGGATGAAGTGCTGGCTGTCCAGAGTCGGGACCCGCTCGCCTGTGCATCGGCTGGGAACATCTCTGCGCTGCTGACCCGTCTCCGCTCGGGATGGTGTCCTGCTGGCCCCACTATGGACTGGACTCTTACTATTATGTTGGATCCACTATGGACTGGACTCTCACAATATTATGTCAGACCCACTCGACATCCATTGCTTTCGGTCTCCCCTGGGGGGGGGGGGTTACCCACATATGCGGTCCTCTCCAAGGTTTCTCATAGTCATTCACATCGACGTCCCACTGGGGTGAGTTTTTCCTTGCCCTTATGTGGGCTTTGTACCGAGGATGTCGTTGTGGCTTGTGCAGCCCTTTGAGACACTTGTGATTTAGGGCTATATAAATAAACATTGATTGATTGATTGATTGAAGAATCGATATTGAATTGAATCGTGGGACACCCAAAGATTCACAGCCCTAATGGACACCCTTATATTTGAACATTGTGTTCCTTATGGACAATCTGTGACAAGCACAAAACGGTTCAGATCCGGGCGACTCTCCAGCACTCCCTCCATGGAATCCAAAAAGGGCGGTTACTCTGACCTGCCACCAGGCGCTCGCCATCAAGCCCTACCTCCGGGCCTGGCTCCAGAAGGTTGACCCGCATCAGGGCGAGGGTAATCACAATCCTCGTTTTCTTCTTCTTTCTAAACGTATTTGAGCTGCTCTTTATCTGATCTCTCACCTAGGACCTGTTTGTCTTAGGAGACCCTACCAGAACATTGGGACACGCAAACTCCTCTACCACGATAAGTTGGCAGCTCAGAAAGGAGCTGTTAAAAACCCCTGTGTGCATTTTGCACTCTGTCTAATTATATGGCTGCGTGTTTAGTGTTATCTTAAAGTACGTAATGATGCTGATAACGACAATCACACTGATATGTTTTATTCTGAGCATGGGACATTCAGACTCTAGGACAGAATATCCGCTGTTGATTTATTGCCCAGCCAATGACACTCTCTAAGTCCAAAGATTGCTTTGTTGTTTACCAAGCTCTCTGCAGGAAGACCCACAGGGATCTCAGCTCGCTGTTTCCGAACCCGAAACCTTGACTGCAGGAATGCCAGTTTTCTGCCCAGGCTCAAGTGTGACAATCTGAAGTGAGTGCATTCAATGATCTGCTTATAGTAAAGTATGTTACTGTATATTGTATTGCTTTTTTTTCTTAGGGATAATACTGTACTATTTTAATAGGAATTAGACACAAATACATGTATCAGGTTAAACTTGTCATGACGTGGATTTCGCTTACTGCGGGGTCGTTCTCCCAGGAAGGCAAACGGACGACTCCGGACAGGACTTGCAGGTAGGAACATAATTTAATTTTAATAATAATAATAATAATAACTGGGATTTATATAGCGCTTTTCTAAGTACCCAAAGTCGCTTTACATGTAGAACCCATCAATCATTCACACCTGGTGGTGGTAAGCTACTTTCATAGCCACAGCTGCCCTGGGGTAGACTGACGGAAGCGTGGCTGCAATTTGCGCCAACGGCCCCTCCGACCACCACCTATCATTCATCATTCAATTCACCGGTGTGAGTGGCACCGGGGGCAAAGGGTGAAGTGTCCCGCCCAAGGACACAACGGCAGCGATTTTTGGATGGTAAGTTAAAGTTAAAGTCCCAATGATTGTCACACACACACTAGGTGTGGTGAAATTTGTCCTCTGCATTTGACCCATCCCCTTGATCACCCCCTGGGAGGTGAGGGGAGCAGTGGGCAGCAGCGGTGCTGCGCCCGGGAATCATTTTTGGTGATTTAACCCCCAATTCCAACCCTTGATGCTGAGTGCCAAGCAGGGACGTAATGGGTCCCATTTTTATAGTCTTTGGTATGACTCGGCCGGGGTTTGAACTCACAACCTACCGATCTCAGGGCGGACACTCTAACCACTAGGCCACTGAGTAGGTAGGGAGCGAACCTGCAACCCTCAGGTTTCTGGCACAGTTGCTCTACCCACTACGCCATGCCGCCCCTATAAGCATTTAAGAAACAATCAACGAGATACAAAACAGAAAACAACCCGAAGGCAAGCGTGCCTATCGCACGCAGAAGCTAAGGCAAAAACTTAGGACATGAAACTATAGACATGAATCTCACGGAACTGTGGCATGAAACAAACACGAAACAGTGGCATGAAACAACTAGCATTAACTACGGCATAGAACAAATACGAAACTGTGGCATGAAACAAACACGAAACTGTGGCATGAAACAACTAGCATTAACTACGGCATAGAACAAACACGAAACTGTGGCATGAAACCAATAATGACGCCAGGACGACTGACTGGCAAAGGCAGGCTTAAATAGTGTCTCTGATTAGAATCAGGTGCGCGTCCCGAACACCAGAGGCAGGTGAAAATCATAAGTAGCCATGGTAACAAAAACAAACTAAGGTGTCAAACGGGAACTAAAAGAGTCCAAAACTAACAGAACATAACAAAAACATGATCCGGACCATGGATCATGACAAAACTAAAGTTAAAAAAAACAAAACATTCTTTTTTTTTTTTATGGTCATTTGTATATTCTAATCTGACATAACTTGCATATTATACAAGTACTTCTCAACAGGTTGGGAAGGAAGACCCTGTCATGATAAAAAGATGACAGGTCCTAAACCAAACATGCAATATGTCTAATAATGCCTGAATTAATGTATCTTTGTGAATTTTAATAGAAACATGTGCTTTTGTAAGGTTTGCAAACACAAAAATTATTTTTTTACTCAATATGACAGTAATGTTCTTAGAATCCTGAGAAAATGCATATGAAGCAATAGAACATTGTTTCTGTTAAGTCTTGGCAAAAATGAAGAGAGACAATTGACTCAGACTTTATTTAATTCGTTTTCTTTGCTATCTCTTGGACAGAGTGATTAAACAAACTGGCTACAAAATCTATCTATTATATACTAGAGCAACAAGAGGATGTGTAGCATAGGACATAAGGCAATAAACAGAAAATCACTCCTTAAGGAGGAAAAAGACAATAGCAAAAGCTCAATACGAATCTAATAACAAAAAAAACAACAATCTATGATAATCTACAAAAAAGGTAATTTCACTCATGAAAAGAAGTCGAGAAGCTATAAACAGAAAATATGTTATAAAGAGTTGAGAAGCCTGCAAACTAAAAGCGCTCCAGAAGGAGGGAAAAAAAAAGGAAGACAAGGCACTATGAAAATTGATACAAAAAGACTTGACCGAAAAAACTTTAGCAAAAGAAAATCACTCTCTCAGAGGAAACAAAGAAATCAATAAATAAAGCGAGACAATACTTATCAAGACTGTGGACAAGGCTGTGGACAAGGCTGGAGATACGTAGCGAGACGATATCTGTCAAGACTAGGACTTTGACGTGGTTTGTTCTCCCGAGGTGCAAGTGAATTGGACTGGTCATGGCGTGAAGGTAAATACATTTTTAATAATAACACTCAAAAGAACAAAAGGCGCGCTCGAGGCGGATGTACAAACTTGACTAACGAAAACAAAAGACTTGCACGGGGGCAAAAAACTATGAACAACATAAAACACTAACTATGGCAATAATAAACAAAACTTACTTGGCGTGGACATGAAGTGCGCAGAGGGGATGTCGTCAGGACGAACAACAGAAAATGAAAAGCTTAAATAACACAGACATGATTAACGAAAACAGGTGCGTGACTCAAAACGTGAAACAGGTGCGTGACGTGACAGGTGAAAACTAATGGTTGCTATGGTGACAAACAAGAGTGCACAATGAGTCCAAACGTGGAACAGGTGAAACTAATGGGTAATCATGCAAACAAGACAAGGGAGTGAAAAGCCAGAAACTAAACAAAACATGACTTAAAACAAAACTTGATTACACAGACATGACAGTTTCAAGCATAACTCCTAAACCATCCATCCATCCATCCATTTTCTACCGCTTTTTCCCTTTTGGGGTGGCGGGGGGCGCTGGAGCCTATCTCAGCTACAATCGGGCGGAAGGCGGGGTACACCCTGGACAAGTCGCCACCTCATCGCAGGGCCAACACAGATAGACAGACAACATTCACACTCACATTCACACACTAGGGCCAATTTAGTGTTGCCAATCAACCTATCCCCAGGTGCATGTCTTTGGAGGTGGGAGGAAGCCGGAGTACCCGGAGGGAACCCACACAGTCACGGGGAGAACATGCAAACTCCACACAGAAAGATCCCGAGCCCGGGATTGAACCCAAGACTACTCAGGACCTTCGTATTGTGAGGCAGATGCACTAACCCTTCTGCCACCGTGAAGCCCACTCCAAACATACATTATGTCTAAAAATGCCTGTATTAATGTATATTTGTGAGTTTTACTAGAAACATGTGCTTTTGTAAGGTTTGCAAACACAAAAAAATGTTTTTTTACTCAATATGAGAGTAATGTTCTAAAAATCCTGAGAAAATGTGTTTGAAGCAATAACACATTTATTCAAGCATAACTCCTAAACCAAGCATGCAATATGTCTAATAATGCCTGAATTAATGTATCTTTGTGAATGTTACTTGAAACATGTGCTTTTGTAAGGTTTGCAAACACAAAAAAAATGTTTTTTACTCAATGTGACAGTAATGTTCTTAGAATCCTGAAAAAATGTGGTTGAAGCAATACAAATTGTTTCAAGCATAACTCCTAAACCAAACATGCAATATGTCCAATAATGCCTGTATTAATGTATCTGTGTGAGTTTTACTAGAAACATGTGCTTTTGTAAGGTTTGCAAACACAAAAAAATGTTTTTTTACTCAATATGAGAGTAATGTTCTAAAAATCCTGAGAAAATGTGTTTGAAGCAATAACACATTTATTCAAGCATAACTCCTAAACCAAGCATGCAATATGTCTAATTATGCCTGAGTTAATGCATCTTTGTGAATGTTACTAGAAACATGTGCTTTTGTAAGGTTTGCAAACACAAAAAAATAGTTTTTTACTCAATATGACAGTAATGTTCTAAAAATCCTGAGAAATTGTGTTTGAAGCAATGCAAATTGTTTCAAGCATAACTCCTAAACCGAACATGAAATATGTCTAATAATGCCTGTATTAATGTATCTTTGTGAGTTTTACTAGAAACATGTGCTTTTGTAAAGTTTGCAAACACAAAAAAATGTTTTTTTTTACTCAATATGAAAGTAATGTTCTAAAAATCTTGAGAAAATGTGTTTGAAGCAATAACACATTTATTCAAGCAAAACTCCTAAACCAAGCATGCAATATGTCTAATAATGCCTGAATTAATGTATCTTTGTGAATGTTACTTGACACATGTGCTTTTGTAAGGTTTGCAAACACAAAAAAATTGTTTTTTATTCAATATGACAGTAATGTTCTAAAAATCCTGAAAAAATGTGTTTGAAGCAATACGAATTGTTTCAAGCATAACTCCTAAACCAAACATGCAATATGTCTAATAATGCCTGTATTAATGTATCTTTGTGAGTTTTACTAGAAACATGTGCTTTTGTAAGGTTTGCAAACACAAAAAAATGTTTTTTTACTCAATATGAGAGTAATGTTCTAAAAATCCTGAGAAAATGTGTTCGAAGCAATAACACATTTATTCAAGCATAACTCCTAAACCAAGCATGCAATATGTCTAATAATGCCTGAATTAATGTATCTTTGTGAATGTTACTTGAAACATGTGCTTTTGTAAGGTTTGCAAACACAAAAAAAATGTTTTTTACTCAATATGACAGTAATGTTCTAAAAATCCTGAGAAATTGTGTTTGAAGCAATACAAATTGTTTCAAGTATAACTCCTAAACCGAACATGCAATATGTCTAATAATGCCTGTATTCATGTATCTTTATGAGTTTTACTAGAAACATGTACTTTTGTAAGGTTTGCAAACACAAAAAACATTTTTTTACTCAATATGAGAGTACGTCTTACCTTATACACACACCATACTAATACTCCTATGTTGAAGCACAGTACAATCCATCAAGCGGTGTGGCTTCATAGCTTACCAAAGTCCTACTAAACACATTTTGATAGTTTTTTGAGCGCCGTGTGTAATGTTCTATATTTTCAATGGAACATATACAATTTTGGTGTTGTTTACTTGAGTCATATTGCAGTCTACACATATCTCTTATGTGTGACTGCCATCTACTGGTCACACTTATCATTACACCATGTACCAAATAAAATAGCTTCGAGGTCGGTAAGCACAACCAAAATCATTCCGTACATTAGGCGCACCGGGTTATAAGGCGCACTGTCCAGTTTTGAGAAAATGAAAGGTATTTAAGTGCTCCTTATAGTCCGGAAAATACGGTAGATGTCTTCCCCGTCCTCGACGGAAAGCACTGAGAGGCACATGATTCTCCATCTCTCCCACGAGTCTCTGGCGTACCCCGCAGCGATGGTTCCGTCAGAGCAGCCAGGCTCCCTCGGGCCTCTTTTCCTTGTCAAGTTGAGAGTCCAGCTTGTGAATTCCAGGTTTAGATGTTTAGATTTCAGAGGACAGCGCAGAAAAAGAGGCTCTTAAAAGTATAAACAAGACAAGACATAAAGGCAAGTGTGCTTTCACCCCCTCAGGTGTGCAAAATGAAGAAACAGAGCTAAAGATGGGGTCAGCAGTGTCATCCTTTGGTCAGCTGTGTGGGCGGCAGAAAAAGAAAGGTAAGTGTTTAAACTCTGTGTTGCTTTTTTTTTTGCAAAAATACTTGAATTGATCTTTTTCAACAGAGGAGGAGAGACACTTTCGAGCCAATGACAGACACTACAACCTGTCTCACCGTTATGCCGTGAGTCCGAGACATGGAGCAAATCCCGAAAGATTAATGTTAACGGTCACCTCTCACTTCTTTCTATTTCAGAATAACGCCATTAAGACCTCCAAATACAACATCTTCACCTTCCTGCCACTTAACCTCTTGCAGCAGTTTAGGAGGCTCGGAAACTGCTTCTTTGTCTTTCTCTTCATACTCCAGGTTAGCCTAATATTTACTTTCATAGTGTAGAGTGAGCTTTAGAACCCATGCACAACAGAACCTTAATGGGGACCTGTTATGATTTTTTTCCTACATTTAAAACACTTCCTTGTGGTCCACATACCATCTATTGATGGTTCTTTGGTCAGAATTTTGCATAGAATATTTTTGACGGGCCATCTTTAAGCTGCTTTTTGACAGTCTCTTCAGGAGGCGCCATTTAATGGGCGTTTATTTACGTACCTCCTCTTCGACTATGTCAGGGGTCGGCAACCCGCGGCTCCGGAGCCGCATGCGGCTCTTTGATCACTCTGATGCGGCTCAGCAGCTTACTTGCTGAACCTCCCAATTTTCCCGTGAGACTTCCGGATTTCAGTGCCTCTCGCAGAAAACTCCCTGGATCACTATCCGCCGATTTTCACCCTTATAGCTATAATAAGGGCGTGCCTTGATGTTACAACATTTGGCGCCCTCTACAATCTGTATTACCAGTGTGCCAGTCTAACACTTGTTATACAATATACATCTTCTGCTTGCACACGTACGTGACAGCAAGGCATACTTGTTCAACAGCCACACAGGTTACACTGACGGTGACCATATAAAACAACTTTAACACTCTTACTAATAATGCGCCACACTTTGAACCAAAACCAAACAAGAATGACAAACACATTTCGGGAGAACATCTGCATCTTAACACAACATAAACACAACAGAACAAACACCCAGAATCCCATGCAGCCCTAACTCTTCCGGGATACATTATACACCCCTGCTACCACCAAAGTTTATTTTGCATACGTGTCTTTTAATCTGTTTTATATCATCATCTAATGGACACAACAATGGTGTATGGTGTAAAATTGCATAATATCTGAATGTCTGAACACTAAGATTCCTTTTTTTATATAAACGTCAACCTGTTGGTAGGTTAGTATGAATTTGTAAATGGGTATTTGGTGGGTTTATTTTTAAAGTAATTGTATTATTGTACTGTATTTTGTATATTGTATGAGGATGTATATCTTAACTGTGGGTCCCTGTCCATAAGATGTGTGCTTCTAGGGATGACCTTTTTGCAGAACGGACTCTGATATCAACAAAAGAAACAATAATGTAAAACACAATTATGTCAGTCTGTATAAAAAAAAAAGTGTTCCCTTTAAACAATGGATACTCCAAACTTCTAAGTGTGTGTGTGTGTGTGTGTGTGTGTGTGTGTGTGTGTGTGTGTGTGTGTGTGTGTGTGTGTGTGCGTTTTGTGTGTTTTGACAGCTGATCCCACAAATTTCCTCGCTGGCCTGGTTCACCACGGCCGCCCTTCTCATCGTGGTCCTCTCTATAACGGCGGTCAAAGATGCCACTGATGACATAGTGAGCAAATATTTCAATCAATTGTATTAAATGAAGTTCATTTGTATTACAGTATATCATGTTCTTCCCATGTTTAATTCCCATAGAACAGACACAAGAGCGATAAACAACTGAATAACCGTGAAGTGAAGGTCCTCATCAATGGCGAGTGAGTCGTATCACTCTTTTCAAATAAATCATGTACAGCTGGGGGTCTTCAACGTTCTCCAGGCCATATTTAATGTTAGTATTTATTCACATTCAACCGCATGACAATTTGTTGGCTCAATGTTCATGTATACCGTATTTTCCGGAGTATAAGTCGCACCGGAGTATAAGTCGCACCGGCCGAAAATGCATAATAAAGAAGGAAAAAAACATATATAAGTCGCATTTTTGGGGAAATGTATTTGATAAAAGCCAACACCCAGAATAGACATTTGAAAGGCAATTTAAAATAAATGAAGAATAGTGAACAACAGGCTGAATAAGTGTACGTTATATGAGGCATAAATAACCAACTGGTATGTTAACGTAACATATTATGGTAAGAGTCATTCAAATAACCAGGGCCGGCCCGTGGCATAGGCCGTATAGGCAAATGCTAAGGGCGCCGTCCATCAGGGGGCGCCACGCCAGTGCCACAAATGTTGGAGAAAAAAAAAAAGTTGGTACTATTATTTCTAAATACAAAAAATAATCCCTCGTTAATTAAAATGCAAAGTAAAGCCTATATAATAGAAATATTATTTGTTACAACATTACACCCCCCCCCCCCCCCCCTCGCACGGTGCGCCCCTCCCTTCCCGTATCATGACTCTTTTTGGACGTCACCACATCAAAAAATCAACACAAGATGTCAAAACGGCCAAAACTGTCAGGTGCCCAGGGAAGAGAAAAGAAGAGGAGGAGAAACGAGAAAAAGACAGAGGTAGCAGGTAGGTAACGTTAGCCTACATGAAATTATTTGTCTGTTACAGAATGTGATAGTAACCTGGCTTTTTAGCATAAAGCTAATGTTACATGATTCGGCAATTGCTAATCAATAAATAGCTAGTTCTGTTTTAACGTCGGGTTAATATTGTGGAGGGGGCTGAATTGTTATGGAAAATAATAATGTAACGTTAGGTAATTACAGTACTCCCACCTTACATTCCTCAGGGACATTTGTATTAGATCTTTTAAGCAGGTGTTTTTTGTTTACAATGTTATTGCCTTCTGGTTAGCTAATGTTTGCCCTGCAGGTAATAGTCACTTTTCCACCCCTTTATATATTAGGTATAGTTGTAAGCCTAGTTGTTAAAGTGCACATCATTAATGTTAATTAAGCAATATGTATGTAAAGAATATTGTATTTCATATATTCATTTTTTATTTTTTGCATTCATTTATTTATTCATATTTTTTTTTATCTTGTTAACTATTCTGATTGTTAATTTGCTTTCTTTAAGTAAAAAAAAGGTCAAAGACAAAGCTATTCGGTTTCTTGTGAGTATATACACTTCACTGCCGATGTGGGGGGGCGCCACCTAAAATCTTGCCTAGGGCGCCAGATTGGTTAGGGCCGGGCCTGCAAATAACTATAACATATAGAACATGCTATACGTTTACCAAACAATCTGTCACTCCTAATCACTAAATCCCATGAAATCTTATACGTCTAGTCTCTTACGTGAATGAGATCAATAATATTATTTGATATTTTACGCTAGTGTGTTAATAATTTCACACATAAGTCGCTCCTGAGTATAAGTCGCACCCCCGGCCAAACTATGAAAAAAACTGCGACTTATAGTCCGAAAAATACGGTATTAGATATTTTTTAAATTTTTAGAAAAAAAAAATCAACCAAAAATTCACAAGAATCCCCTGCTGGGGGCCGAGACTCCTGTTGAAGACCTCTACTGTACAGTATTTTGGGATTCCACCTGGCACTGCCCAAATAGTTATTTTATTGATATATGTTAGGATCAACTATGTACTTAAACACAATAAATATATTTTTTTTCATTCTGGCAGACTTCAAAGTGAAAAATGGATGAATGTTCAAGTTGGAGACGTCATTAGGCTCGAAAATAACCAATATGTCACGGTAAGTGTCACAACCACGTAAAACTACAGTTCAGTATCCACTGAAATCCATAAAAACATCCTATTTTTAAAACCATATCCTTCTCTCATTCTTAAAATGCATACATCTAAATTCAGTTTCACACATTAAAAGATACACTGCAAAAAGTCAGTGTTCAAAAACAAGAAAAAATAATACAAAAATGAGGGGTATTTTATTTGAACTAAGCAAAATTATCTGCCAATAGAACAAGAAAATTTGGCTTGTCAAGACTTTCCAAAACAAGTAAAATTAGCTAACCTCAATGAACCCAAAAAACCTTAAAATAAGTTTATTCTCACTAATAACAACTGTACTACTATATGAGTACGTATTTTCTATTGTTTCATTGAAAATAAAACAGCAAAGTCCATTTGGCTGTCATCTGTTTTAATTATGAGACACAATTGCGTCAAAGTCATGATTTTTTTTTTCATGTTTGAAATAAGAAATGCTGACTTTAAAAAAGTAGTTTTATACTTGTGAGTGTTGTGAACACTTGATATTCTAGTTTCAAGCATGTTTTACTCAATATAGGTCATCAAATCTCAGCAACAAGCTGTAATATCTTACTGAGATCATTTAGGAGCAAAACACTTAAAACAAGTAAAACACTCTAACATAAAATCTGCTTAGTGAGAAGAATGATCTTATCAGACAGAAAATAAGCAAATATCACCCTTATTTGAGATATTTCATCTTACTTAGATTTCAGTTTTTGCAGTGTACTTACAGGCATACAGTTAATGTCTTTACAAAATATACGGTTACACCTGCTGTTTTGTCAAAGCATCTTCCTGCTGGAAAGGTTGTGTAAATTGACTTGTGAGCATACTTGCCAACCCTCCCGGATTTTCCGGGAGACTCCCGAAATTCAGCGCCTCTCCCGAAAACCTCCCGGGACAAATTTTCTCCCGAAAATCTCCCAAAATTCAGGCGCAGCTGGAGGCCACGCCCCCACCATGCTCCATACGGACCTGAGTCCGCTTTCCCACGATATAAACAGTGTGCCTGCCCAATCACATTATAACTGTAGAATGATGGAGGGCGAGTTCTTAGTTTCTTATGTGGGTTTATTGTTAGGCAGTTTCATTAACGTCCTCCCAGCGCGGTAATAACACACAACAGCAGCAGTCACGTTTTTTGTCTACCGTAAAGCAGTTCGTCTGCCGTAAACAGCAATGTTGTGACACTCTTAAACAGGACAATACTGCCATCTATAACATCAATAACATATACGGCTTTTAGAAAGTGCAGTGCACAACTGCGCACACAACAAGGAGACGAATCAGAATGCATCATCAGAGAGGGTGTTCAGCATGGTTAGAAAAATAGTGACGGAGAATAGAACAAGGATGGACAATTCAACCCTTAACTCAACAATGAGTAGATGAGTGTTATGTGTGTGTATATGTGTAAATAAATGAACACTGAAATTCAAGTATTTCTTTTATTTATATATACATATGTATATGTATATATATATATATATATATATATATATATATATATATATATATATATATATATATATATATATAGCTAGAATTCACTGAAAGTCAAGTATTTCTTAGATATATATATAGATATATATATATATATACAGGTAAAAGCCAGTAAATTAGAATATTTTGAAAAACTTGATTTATTTCAGTAATTGCATTCAAAAGGTGTAACTTGTACATTATATTTATTCATTGCACACAGACTGATGCATTCAAATGTTTATTTCATTTAATTTTGATGATTTGAAGTGGCAACAAATGAAAATCCAAAATTCCGTGTGTCACAAAATTAGAATATTACTTAAGACTAATACAAAAAAGGGATTTTTAGAAATGTTGGCCAACTGAAAAGTATGAAAATGAAAAATATGAGCATGTACAATACTCAATACTTGGTTGGAGCTCCTTTTGCCTCAATTACTGCGTTAATGCGGCGTGGCATGGAGTCGATGAGTTTCTGGCACTGCTCAGGTGTTATGAGAGCCCAGGTTGCTCTGATAGTGGCCTTCAACTCTTCTGCGTTTTTGGGTCTGGCATTCTGCATCTTCCTTTTCACAATACCCCACAGATTTTCTATGGGGCTAAGGTCAGGGGAGTTGGCGGGCCAATTCAGAACAGAAATACCATGGTCCGTAAACCAGGCACGGGTAGATTTTGCGCTATGTGCAGGCGCCAAGTCCTGTTGGAACTTGAAATCTCCATCTCCATAGAGCAGGTCAGCAGCAGGAAGCATGAAGTGCTCTAAAACTTGCTGGTAGACGGCTGCGTTGACCCTGGATCTCAGGAAACAGAGTGGACCGACACCAGCAGATGACATGGCACCCCAAACCATCACCCAACCATGCAAATTTTGCATTTCCTTTGGAAATCGAGGTCCCAGAGTCTGGAGGAAGACAGGAGAGGCACAGGATCCACGTTGCCTGAAGTCTAGTGTAAAGTTTCCACCATCAGTGATGGTTTGGGGTGCCATGTCATCTGCTGGTGTCGGTCCACTCTGTTTCCTGAGATCCAGGGTCAACGCAGCCGTCTACCAGCAAGTTTTAGAGCACTTCATGCTTCCTGCTGCTGACCTGCTCTATGGGGATGGAGATTTCAAGTTCCAACAGGACTTGGCGCCTGCACACAGCGCAAAATCTACCCGTGCCTGGTATACGGACCATGGTATTTCTGTTCTAAATTGGCCCGCCAACTCCCCTGACCTTAGCCCCATAGAAAATCTGTGGGGTATTGTGAAAAGGAAGATGCAGAATGCCAGACCCAATAACGCAGAAGAGTTGAAGGCCACTATCAGAGCAACCAGGGCTCTCATAACACCTGAGCAGTGCCAGAAACTCATCGACTCCATGCCACGCCGCATTAACGCAGTAATTGAGGCAAAAGGAGCTCCAACCAAGTATTGAGTATTGTACATGCTCATATTTTTCATTTTCATACTTTTCAGTTAGCCAACATTTCTAAAAATCCCTTTTTTGTATTAGCCTTAAGTAATATTCTAATTTTGTGACACACGGAATTTTGGATTTTCATTTGTTGCCACTTCAAATCATCAAAATTAAATGAAATAAACATTTGAATGCATCAGTCTGTGTGCAATGAATAAATATAATGTACAAGTTACACCTTTTGAATGCAATTACTGAAATAAATCAAGTTTTTCAAAATATTCTAATTTACTGGCTTTTACCTGTGTGTGTGTGTATATATATATATATATATATATATATATATATATATATATATATATATATATATATATATATATATATATATATGAAATACTTGACTTGGTGAATTCTAGCTGTAAATATCAATCAATCAATGTTTATTTATATAGCCCTAAATCACAAGTGTCTCAAAGGGCTGCACAAGCCACAACGACATCCTCGGTACAAAGCCCACATAAGGGCAAGGAAAAACTCACCCCAGTGGGACGTCGATGTGAATGACTATGAGAAACCTTGGAGAGAATATACTCCTCCCCTCTTAACCACGCCCTCGCCCCATCCACGACCCCCGCCCCACCTCCCGAAATCGGAGGTCTCAAGGTTGGCAAGTATGCTTGTGAGACAGTTCTTCCCTCTACTGTGGTGATTCTTAAACTGTGGAAATGTGGGTTCCATCTAGTGGCACGACAAAGAATCCCTTGATTAAAGTACAGCTTTTTATTTTCCTATATTTAATCTATGTGTAATGTTACAGTGGCCAAACATTTTAAATATACTTGTTAAATAAAACCTCTGCTTTTATTTATTTTAATGAATACTTAGAATACCAACTCTACTGTATTTTAATGTTAGTTACTAAGGTGGTACCAGGTTTTTCTGAGGTGGTACTTGTTGAAAAATGTTTGAGAACCACTGGATTCATAGCTGCATCACTCTTTCCCCCTGCAGATGGTGCCATCAAACCACTTTCTATTTGTATATGAATGCCAAATGGCAAACAAAAGACATGATCTACTGTACTGTTTATGCTGGAGCAGTGGTTCTCAACCTTTTGTCAGTGATGTACCCCCTGTGAACATTTTTTTAATTCAAGTACCCCCTAATCAGAGCAAAGCATTTTTGGTTGAAAAAAAGAGATAATGAAGTAAAATACAGCACTATGTCATCAGTTTCTGATTTATTAAATTATATAACAGTGCAAAAATATTGCTCATTTGTAGTGGTCTTTTTTTAACTATTTGGAAAAAAAGATATAAAAATAACTAAAAACTTGTTGAAAAATAAGCAAGTGATTCAATTATAAATAAAGATTTCTACACATAGAAGTAATCATCAACTTAAAGTGCCCTCTTTGGGGATTGTAATAGAGATCCATCTGGATTCATCAACTTAATTCTAAACATTTCTTCACAAAAAAAGAAATCTTTAACATCAATATTCATGGAACATGTCCACAAAAAACCTAGCTGTCAACACTGAATATTCCATCCATCCATCCATCCATCCATCCATCCATCTTCTTCCGCTTATCCGAGGTCGGGTCGCGGGGGCAGCAGCCTAAGCAGGGAAGCCCAGACTTTCCTCTCCCCAGCCACTTCGTCCAGCTCTTCCTGTGGGACCCCGAGGCGTTCCCAGGCCAGCCGGGAGACATAGTCTTCCCAACGTGTCCTGGGTCTTCCCCGTGGCCTCCTACCGGTCGAACGTGCCCTAAACACCTCCCTAGGGAGGCGTTCGGGTGGCATCCTGACCAGATGCCCGAACCACCTCATCTGTCTCCTCTCGATGTGGAGGAGCAGCGGCTTTACTTTGAGTTCCTCCCGGATGGCAGAGCTTCTCACCCTATCTCTAAGGGAGAGCCCCGCCACCCGGCGGAGGAAACTCATTTGGGCCGCTTGTACCCGTGATCTTGTCCTTTCGGTCATAACCCAAAGCTCATGACCATAGGTGAGGATGGGAACGTAGATCGACCGGTAAATTGAGAGCTTTGCCTTCCGGCTCAGCTCCTTCTTCACCACAACGGATCGATACAGCGTCCGCATTACTGAAGACGCTGCACCGATCCGCCTGTCGATCTCACGATCCACTCGTCCCTCAATCGTGTACAAGACTCCGAGGTACTTGAACTCCTCCACTTGGGGCAAAATCTCCTCCCCAACCCGGAGATGGCACTCCACCCTTTTCCGGGCGAGAACCATGGATTCGGACTTGGAGGTGCTGATTCTCATCCCAGTCGCTTCACACTCGGCTGCGAACCGATCCAGTGAGAGCTGAAGATCCTGGCCAGATGAAGCCATCAGGACCACATCATCTGCAAAAAGCAGAGACCTAATCCTGCAGCCACCAAACCAGATCCCCTCAACGCCTTGACTGCGCCTAGAAATTCTGTCCATAAAAGTTATGAACAGAATGGGTGACAAAGGGCAGCCTTGGCGGAGTCCAACCCTCACTGGAAACGTGTCCGACTTACTGCCGGCAATGTGGACCAAGCTCTGACACTGATCATACAGGGAGCGGACTGCCACAATCAGACAATCCGATACCCCATACTCTCTGAGCACTCTCCACAGGACTTCCCGAGGGACACGGTCGAATGCCTTCTCCAAGTCCACAAAGCACATGTAGACTGGTTGGGCAAACTCCCAAGCACCCTCAAGGACCCTGCCGAGAGTATAGAGCTGGTCCACAGTTCCACGACCAGGACGAAAACCACACTGTTCCTCCTGAATCCGAGGTTCGACTATCCGGCGTAGCCTCCTCTCCAGTACACCTGAATAGACCTTACCGGGAAGGCTGAGGAGGGATCACACTGAATATTGCATTGTTGCATTTCTTTTCACAGTTCTTTTTGACAGACATTTTAGTGAGGGTCAAACCATCATGGCATGGGGGAAACTCTGGGTTTATGGTAATGAATGGAATAGCCTACTTGATTTGATGTTCAGTTTATGAACTTACATTCATATTTTGTTGAAGTATTATTCAATAAATATATTTATAAAGGATTTTTGAATTGTTGCTATTTTTATAATATTTAAAAAAAATCTCACGTGCCCCTTGGCATACCTTCAAGTACCCCCCATTTGAGAACCACTGTGCTAGAGAGTAAATTGCCAATTTTAAATGTGAAGCTGAAATGATTGTGAATGCCATTATTTCATTTAGTATTTGCTGTGTTTTTAATGCTTCTTCTGTTCATCTCTGCAGGCGGACCTTCTTTTGCTCTCCAGCAGTGAACCTCTTCATTTAGTCTACGTAGAAACAGCAGAATTAGACGGGTGAGCAAATGCAATTGGCGTACGTTCTGAATCATTGCCTGACATCATGGTCTGCAGTGAAACCAACCTGAAAGTGAAACAGGCTCTGACTGTCACTGGAGAGCTGGGAGGCAGCATTGAAGCACTGGCCAACTTCAAGGGTGAGACGTTTATCGGACATTTTTTATAAGACTTTTTAGCATTGTATATAATATGTGGTAGTACAACTTACGTTGTCCTTTAGGAGAAGTAAGATGTGAACCTCCAAACAACCAGCTTGACAAATTTAAAGGCACACTAACAGCAGGTGGACAAATGTACTCTTTGGACCACGACAAAGTGCTTCTACGAGGATGCACTCTGAGGAACACAGAGTGGTGCTTTGGACTGGTTATCTTTGCAGGTAAACCACTGACACCTCAGGTGACTAACCCACATGTCAGTCTGGGTCAGGGGTCGGCAACCCGCGGCTCTTTGATCACTCTGATGCGGCTCAGCAGCTTACTTGCTGAACCCCCCAATTTTCCCGTGAGATTTAGGGATTTCAGTGCCTCTTGCAGAAAACTCCCGGGATTAATATTCACCGATTTTCACCCTTACAGCTATAATAAGGGCGTGCCATGATGGTACAACATTTGGCTCCCTCTACAATCTGTATTAACAGTGTGCCAGCCCAACATTTGTTATACAATATACATCTTCTGCTTGCACACGTACGTGACAGCAAGGCATTATTGGTCAACAGCCACACAGGTTACACTGACGGTGACCATATACCGTATTTTCCGCACTATTAGCCGCACCTAAAAACCACAAATTTACTCAAAAGCTGACAGTGCGGCTTATAACCCGGTGCGCTTTATATATGGATTAATATTAAGATTCATTTTCATAAAGTTTCGGTCTCGCAACTACGGTAAACAGCCGCCATCTTTTTTCCCCGTAGAAGAGGAAGTGCTTCTTCTTCTACGCAAGCAACCGCCAAGGTAAGCACCCGCCCCCATAGAACAGGAAGCGCTTCTTCTTCTACTGTAAGCAACCACCCGCCCCCGTAGAAGAAGAAGAAGCGCGCGGATATTACGTTTCATTTCCTTTGTGTGTTTACATCTGTAAAGACCACAAAATGGCTCCTACTAAGCGACAGGTTTCCGGTTCATGAAAAGACGCAATCTCTCCATCCGCACACGGACTACTATTTCACAGCAACTGCCTAAAGACTTTCAAGAAAAGCTGGCTACTTTCCGTGCATATTGTAAAAACAAGATAGCTGAAAAAAAGATCCGGCCAGAGAACATTATCAACATGGACGAGGTTCCACTGACTTTTGATATTCCTGTGAACCGCACTGTGGATACAACGGGAGCACGTACAGTGAATATTGGCACCACAGGGAATGAGAAGTCGTCCTTCACTGTGGTTCTAGCTTGCCATGCTAATGGCCAGAAACTTCCACCCATGGTGATATTCAAAAGGAAGACCTTGCCAAAAGAGACCTTTCCAGCCGGCGTCATCATAAAAGCTAACTCGAAGGGATGGATGGATGAAGAAAAGATGAGCGAGTGGTTAAGGTAAGTTTACGCGAAGAGGCCGGGTGGCTTTTTTCACGCAGCTCCGTCCATGTTGATATACGACTCCATGCGCGCCCACATCACGCTGGTTTTTAATATATTATTAAAGTTTGACTGACCTATCTGACTGTTTTTTTGACATTCCCTTTAGCGCAGTTAGATGCGGCTTATAACACGGGGCGGCTTATAGGTGGACAAAGTTTTGAAATATGCCGTTCATTGGAGGCGCGGCTTATAACCCAGGGCGGCTTATGGTGCGGAAAATACGGTAAAACAACTTTAACACTCTTACTAATAATGCGCCACACTTTGAACCAAAACCAAACAAGAATGACAAACACATTTCGGGAGAACATCTGCACCTTAACACAACATAAACACAACAGAACAAACACCCAGAATCCCATGCAGCCCTGACTCTTCCGGGCTATATTATACACCCTTGCTACCACCAAACCCCGCCCCCACCCCAAGCCTGCTCCCTCACACATCAAACCACCCCCCAACCCCCCTCTCTGTGCGTCGGTTGAGGTGGGCGGGGTTTGGTAGCGGGGGTGTATAATGTATCCCGGAAGAGTTAGGGCTGCATGGGATTCTGGGTATTTGTCCTGTTGTGTTACAGTGCAGATGTTCTCCCGAAATGTGTTTGTCATTCTTGTTTGGTGTGGGTTCACAGTGTGGCGCATTATTAGTAAGAGTGTTAAAGTTTTTTTTTTTTACCGCCACCGTCAGTGTAACCTGTGTGGTTGTTGACCAAGTATGCCTTGCTGTCTCCTACGTGAGCAAGCGGAAGCCCCATTCAACATGTGGCTGATCAGGCACGCTGGATGAAGTGGGCGCTATATGCTGTACCATCACGGCACGTATGACGTTGACACGTTTTATTCATTTAAAACCCGCGTGCCGCACCAGCTTAAAAGTTCCATATAAAGGTGTGGGCAGCGTGTCTGAGACCCCTGGTCAGGGCCGGCCCGTGGCATAGGCCGTATAGGCAAATGCTAAGGGCGCCGTCCATCAGGGGGCGCCACGCCAGTGCCACAAATGTTAGAGAAAAAAAAAAAAAAAAAAGTTGGTACTCAATATTTCTAAATACAAAAAATAATCCCACGTTAATTAAAATGCAAAGTAAAGCCTATTTAATAGAAATATTATTTGTTACAACATTACGCCCCCCCCCCCCCCCAGCACGGTGCGCCCCTCCCTTCCCGTATCATGACTCTTTTTGGACGTCACCACATCAAAAAATCAACACAAGATGTCAAAACGGCCAAAACTGTCAGGTGCCCAGGGAAGAAAAAAGAGAAAAGAAGAGGAGGAGAAACGAGAAAAAGACAGAGGTAGCAGGTAGGTAACGTTAGCCTACATGAAATTATTTGTCTGTTACAGAATGTGATAGTAACATGGCTTTTTAGCATTAAGCTAATGTTACATGATTCGGCAATTGCTAATCAATAAATAGCTAGTTCTGTTTTAACGTCGGGTTAATTTTGTGGAGGGGGCTAAATTGTTATGGAAAATAATAATGTAACGTTAGGTAATTACAGTACTCCCACCTTACATTCCTCAGGGACATTTGTATTAGATCTTTTAAGCAGGTGTTTTTTGTTTACATTGTTATTGCCTTCTGGTTAGCTAATGTTTGCCCTGCAGGTAATAGTCACTTTTCCACCCCTTTATATATTAGGTATAGTGTGTGAATGTGAGTGTGAATGTTGTCTGTCTATCTGTGTTGGCCCTGCGATGAGGTGGCGACTTGTCCAGGGTGTACCCCGCCTTCCGCCCGATTGTAGCTGAGATAGGCTCCAGCGCCCCCGCGACCCCAAAAGGGAATAAGCGGTAGAAAATGGATGGATGGATAGTTGTAAGTAAATAAAAAAGGTCAAAGACAAAGCTATTCGGTTTCTTGTGAGTATATACACTTCACTGCCGATGTGGGGGGGCGCCACCTAAAATCTTGCCTAGGGCGCCAGATTGGTTAGGCCCGGGCCTGCCCCTGGTATATACATAGCACAAAGCAAAAAAAAAACTTTCTATGCAGTGTTATTTCATTTAAAATTTCAAAAAAAATTTGCGGCTCCCATTGTTTTCTACAATTTGTGAAACTGGTCAAAATGGCTCTTTGACTGGTAAAGGTTGCCGACCCCTGGTCTGGGTGGACAGAAGGCACCCATGCGTTACAAAACAGAGCCATCTCTTTTTAATGTCCAAGATCCATTCAACATAAGACCGTACATTTTACAGGTCCTGACACCAAGCTAATGCAGAACAGCGGGAAAACGACGTTCAAACGGACCAGCGTTGATCACCTAATGGATGTCTTGGTGCTTTGTGTAAGTTTGTTTATTCCACCTTCTCCCCGTGACTGCGTGGGTTCCCTCCGGTTACTCCGGCCCTAGTGTGTGAATGTTGTCCGTCTATCTGTGTTGGCCCTGCGATGAGGTGGCGACTTGTCCAGGGTGTACCCCGCCTTCCGCCCGATTGTAGCTGAGATAGGCTCCAGCACCCCTCGTGACCCCGAAAGGGATAAGCGGTAGAAAATGGATGGATGGATTGATGTTTATTCCGCACATATACCATGCCATAATGCAACTACCATTGCGGTAAAAACGTCACCTACACTTTTCGCTCAATCTTCATGTGTATTTACATATTTTTCTTACAGTGAATACTATCATCATACTTGCCAACCCTCCCGGATTTTCCGGGAGACTCCCGAAATTCAGCGCCTCTCCCGAAAACCTCCCGGGACAAATTTCCTCCCGAAAAACTCCCGAAATTCAGGCGGAGCTGGAGGCCACGCCCCCTCCAGCTCCATGCGGACCTGAGTGACGTGTTGACAACACACAACAGCGTCTACCGTAAAGCAGTTCGTCTGCAGTAAACGGCAATGTTGTGACACTTTTAAACAGGACAATACTGCCATCTACTGTACATGCATATGTGACCCACCCATAATGTGTCACATTTTTGTGTTGATTTATTTATTTTATTTTGTGGTTTGAATTAGTTTTTGGAGCTGTCATTACACATTTATCAGTATTCACGTTGGTCAGTAGGGGGCAGTAGGGCGTTTCTTCCCAATTGAATGCTATCACCTGCAGACCGGAAGTGTCTTGTCATTCTGATGAGAGCGACCAGTCTGTGAACAATTAAAACGCTTTTTCCTCCTGTATAACAGGTTAGTTTTGGTGAATCAACTCACTGAATAATATCCATGTGATCTTTATAAGTTTAAGTACACATTCTGATGGTGGAGCCTAACTCTAAAGTGTTTGTGAGTTGTAGTTTGTATTTGTGAATGAATCCAGTGCACAGCTGCAGTAATCAATACAAAATGGCGACGTGAGTGCGCAATGTTTATATAGGAACTTCTGATCCTAATTCAGACTCCCAAATTAGAGCTTCCGTTTTCTTATTGATTTTATAATGTATATTTGTATAATGTGTGTGTTCTGAAATAGTGACAGAAAATAGAACAAGGATGGACAATTCAACCCTTAACTCAACAATGAGTAGATGAGTGTTATGTGTGTGTATATGTGTAAATAAATGAACACTGAAATTCAAGTATTTCTTATATATATATATATATATATATATATATATATATATATATAATATAGCTAGAATTCACTGAAAGTCAAGTATTTCTTATATATATATATATATATATATATCTCTTAACCACGCCCCCCGCCCCACCCCTGACCACGCCCCCGCCCCCACCCCCCACCCTCCACCTCCCGAAATCGGAGGTCTCAAGGTTGGCAAGTATGACTATCATTACACAATTTTTTAATGCATTTTATTAGTAGATATTTTTAAAACTCAAATGTAAAAAAAAAAATATGGTCAATTTCAATAATTTCACCTCAAAATGTAGTGTATATCACTGTAAATGCAAAAACTTTTATGGTTAAAAAAAAAGGCAGCTCAGGTGCCAAAATTTTACTGTAAAATTGCAGTTTTTTTTTAATTCACAGTAAAAAAAACTAATGTACATTTTACAGTAACATTCTGGCAACTGAGCTGCCTTTTTTTTTAACCATAAAAACAGCAGTAGTTTTTGCATTTACAGTAATATACACTACATTTTGAGGCGAAGGTATTGAAATTTACCACGGTTTTTTTTACATTTGAGTTTAAAAAAATAATCTACTAATAAAATGCGTTTAAAAAATTGTGTAATAATAGTGACATTACACAATTTTTTAATGCATTTTATTGGTAGATATTTTTAAAACTCAAATGTAAAAAAAAATATGGTAAATTTCAATAATTTCACCTCAAAATGTAGTGTATATTACTGTAAATGCAAAAACTTTTATGGTTAAAAAAAAGGCCGCTCAGGTGCCAAAATTTTACTGTAAAATTGCATTTTTTTTTCATTCACAGTAAAAAAAAACTAATGTACATTTTACAGTAACATTCTGGCAACTGAGCTGCCTTTTTTTTTAACCATAAAAACAGCAGTAGTTTTTGCATTTACAGTAATATACACTACATTTTGAGGTGAAGGTATTGAAATTTACCACGGTTTTTTTTACATTCGAGTTTTAAAAATGATCTACTAATAAAATGCGTTTAAAAAATTGTGTAATAATAGTGACATTACACAATTTTTTAATGCATTTTATTAGTAGATATTTTTAAAACTCAAATGTAAAAAAAAATACATTAGTAGATTATTTTTAAAACTCAAATGTAAAAAAAACCGTGGTAAATTTCAATACTTTCACCTCAAAATGTAGTGTATATTACTGTAAATGCAAAAACTACTGCTGTTTTTATGGTTAAAAAAAAGGCAGCTCAGTTGCCAGAATGTTACTGTAAAATGTACATTAGTTTTTTTTACTGTGAATTAAAAGAAAACTGCAATTTTACAGTAAAATTTTGGCACCTGAGCTGCCTTTTTTTTTAACCATAAAAGTTTTTGCATTTACAGTAATATACACTACATTTTGAGGTGAAATTATTGAAATTTACCACGTTTTTTTTTACATTTGAGTTTTAAAAATAATCTACTAATAAAATGCGTTTAAAAAATTGTGTAATAATAGTGACATTACACAATTTTTTAATGCATTTTATTAGTAGATATTTTTAAAACTCAAATGTACAAAAAAAAATATGGTCAATTTAAATAATTTCACCTCAAAATGTAGTGTATATTACTGTAAATGCAAAAACTTTTATGGTTAAAAAAAAGGCAGCTCAGGTGCCAACATTTTACTGTAAAATTGCAGTTTTTTTTTAATTCACAGTAAAAAAAACTAATGTACATTTTACAGTAACATTCTGGCAACTGAGCTGCCTTTTTTTTTAACCATAAAAACAGCAGTAGTTTTTGCAATTACAGTAATATACACTACATTTTGAGGTAAAGGTATTGAAATTTACCACGTTTTTTTTTTACATTTGAGTTTTAAAAATAATCTACTAATAAAATGCATTTAAAAAATTGTGTAATAATAGTGACATTACACAATTTTTTAATGCATTTTATTAGTAGATATTTTTAAAACTCAAATGTAAAAAAAAAAAAGGTAAATTTCAATAATTTCACCTCAAAATGTAGTGTATATTACTGTAAATGCAAAAACTTTTATGGTTAAAAAAAGGCCGCTCAGGTGCCAAAATTTTACTGTAAAATTCCAGTTTTTTTTCATTCACAGTAAAAAAAACTAATGTACATTTTACAGTAACATTCTGGCAACTGAGCTGCCTTTTTTTTAACCATAAAAACAGCAGTAGTTTTTGCAATTACAGTAATATACACTACATTTTGAGGTGAAAGTATTGAAATTTACCACGGTTTTTTTTTACATTTGAGTTTTAAAAATAATCTACTACCGTATTTTCCGCACCATAAGGCGCCCTGGGTTATAAGCCGCGCCTTCAATGAACGGCATATTTCAAAACTTTGTCCACCTATAAGCCGCCCCGTGTTATAAGCCGCATCTAACTGCGCTAAAGGAATGTCAAAAAAACAGTCAGATAGGTCAGTCAAACTTTAATAATATATTAAAAACCAGCGTGATGTGGGCGCGCATGGAGTCGTATATCAACATGGACGGAGCTGCGTGAAAAAAGCCACCCGGCCTCTTCGCGTAAACTTCCCTTAACCACTCGCTCATCTTTTCTTCATCCATCCCTTCGAGTTAGCTTTTATGATGACGCCGGCTGGAAAGGTCTCTTTTGGCAAGGTCTTCCTTTTGAATATCACCATGGGTGGAAGTTTCTGGCCATTAGCATGGCAAGCTAGAACCACAGTGAAGGATGACTTCTCATTCCCTGTGGTGCCAATATTCACCGTACGTGCTCCCGTTGTATCCACAGTGCGGTTCACAGGAATATCAAAAGTCAGTGGAACCTCGTCCATGTTGATAATGTTCTCTGGCCGGATCTTTTTTTCAGCTATCTTGTTTTTACAATATGCACGGAAAGTAGCCAGCTTTTCTTGAAAGTCTTTAGGCAGTTGCTGTGAAATAGTAGTCCGTGTGCGGATGGAGAGATTGCGTCTTTTCATGAACCGGATCCCTGTCGCTTAGTAGGAGCCATTTTGTGGTCTTTACAGATGTAAACACACAAAGGAAATGAAACGTAATATTCGCGCGCTTCTTCTTCTTCTACGCGGGCGGGTGGTTGCTTACAGTAGAAGAAGAAGCGCTTCCTGTTCTATGGGGGCGGGTGCTTACCTTGGCGGTTGCTTGCGTAGAAGAAGAAGCACTTCCTCTTCTACGGGGAAAAAAGATGGCGGCTGTTTACCGTAGTTGCGAGACCGAAACTTTATGAAAATGAATCTTAATATTAATCCATATATAAAGCGCACCGGGTTATAAGGCGCACTGTCAGCTTTTGAGAAAATTTGTGGTTTTTAGTTGCGCCTTATAGTGCGGAAAATACGGTAATAAAATGTGTTTAAAAAATTGTGTAATAATAGTATTCACTGTGAGAAAACAAACAACTGCGATGTGGCCCTCAGTGAAAACGACTTTGACACCTCTGTTCTAGATGAAGCATTTTCACACAACTTAATCCGCTATTTTCTCTCACCAATCAGGTATTTGTCTTCCTGCTGGTCATGTGCTCCATTCTGGCCATCGGTCATGCAACCTGGGAGACGCAGAAGGGTTCAGCGTTCCACGTGTTTGTCCCGGGCGAACCTGGCGTCGATGCTCCTCTCTCATCATTCCTCGCCTTCTGGTCCTATGTCATTCTTCTCAATACCGTGGTGCCGTTGTCTCTCTTTGTTAGGTATGTGCTGAGAAATGATCGAGAAAGATAAACACAATGAGATTTTGTTTTACACCTGACTCTGATGTGTGAAAGCGTGGAGGTCATCCGTCTGGGGAATAGTTTCTACATCGACTGGGACAGGAAGATGTATTACCCCAAGTGTGACACTCCCGCCCAGGCCAGGACCACCACTCTGAACGAGGAGCTGGGTCAGATCAAATACATCTTCAGTGACAAGACGGGCACCCTGACGCAGAACATCATGACCTTCAATAAGTGCTCCATCAATGGCAACAATTATGGTGCGCAGATCACTAAGAAGTCGGCTGATACATACAGACCAAATAAGGTTTTGTTTGCCTTTTTTTCAGGAGACCTGTTTGGCTGTTCAGGACAGAGGATGGAATTAAATGAGGTGAGATAAGCCCACATTCAATCCAAAGAGTAAAACAAATCAGCCATTTAAAAGATTATATAAAGTTCAAGTACCAATGATTGTCACACATACACTGTAAAAAGTCAGTGTTCAAAAACAAGGGGAAAAAAATACAAAAATGAGGTGTATTTTACTTGAACTAAGCAAAATTATCTGCCAATAGAACAAAAAAATTTGGCTTGTCAAGACTTTCCAAAACAAGTAAAATTAGCTAACCTCAATGAACCCAAAAATAGCTTAAAATAAGTATATTCTCACTAATAACAAGTGCACTTTTCTTGATAGAAAAAACAAATTCAAGGCCTTTCTTTTTTCAATATGTTGAAAAATATTCTTAAATGAAGTAAACGCTAGTGCCATTATCTTGACATAATGATATGCACTCGGCATTACATTTCTTGAAACCAGCAAATTTATACTAAAAACTAATTTATTTTTCTTAATGGAAAGGCAACAAGGCAACTGCTTGTTACTCTCGGGGTCTCCTAGCCGCTCAGGCAAATCATATTGTCTAAAAAGGCATTTTTCCATCGATAACATGACATCATCGCGCCAAGTGCGTGCTCTTTCAGTCAATTAGTGCGCAAGGAATATACATATATATATAAAATTGGCCCGGGGCCGGGCTGTAAATAAATATATATATATATATATATATATATATATATATATATATATATATATATATATATATATATATATATTCAGATAAATTCTTCAAATTTACAAAAAAAAAAAAAAAATGGCCCGGGGCCGGGCTGTAAATAAATATATATATATATATATATATATATATATTACATACATATATATATATATATATATATATATATATATATATATATATATATATATATATATATATATATACATTCAGATAAATTCTTCAAATTTACAAAAAAAAAAAAAGTTGGCCCGGGACCGGGCTGTAAATAAATAAATAAATATATATATATATATATATATATATATATATATATATATATATATATATATACAGATAAATTCTTCAAATTTACAAAAAAAAAAGAAAAAAAGAATATATATATATATATATATATATATATATATATATATATATATATATATATATATTCAGATAAATTCTTGAAATTTACAAAAAAAAATAAAATAAATATATATATATATATATATATATATATATATATATATATATATATATATATATATATATATATATATATATTCAGATAAATTCTTCAAATTTACAAAAAAAAATAAATAAATTGGCCCGGGGCCGGGCTGTAAATAAATAAATAAATATATATATATATATATATATATATATATATATATATATATATATATATATATATATATATATATATATGTATATATATATATATATATATATATTCAGATAAATTCTTCAAATTTACAAAAAAAAATAAAAAATTGGCCCGGGGCCGGGCTGTAAATAAATAAATAAATATATATATATATATATATATATATATATATATATATATATATATATATGTATATATATGTATATATATATACATTCAGATAAATTCTTCAAATTTACAAAAAAAAATAAAAAAATGGCCCGGGGCCGGGCTGTAAATAAATAAATATATATATATATAAATATATTTATATATATATATATATATATTTTTTTTTTTTTTTGTAAATTTGAAGAATTTATCTGAATGTGTATATATATATATATATATATATATATATATATATATATATATATATGTATATATATATATATATATATATATATATATATATATATATATATATATATATATATATATGTATATATATATATATATATATGTATGTATATATATATATATATTTATTTATTTACAGCCCAGTCCCGGGCCATTTTTTTTTTTTTTTTTGTAAATCTGAAGAATTTATCTGAATGTGCATGAACTATTTCTGTTCAAAATTGTTTGAAATGTCAAATGTTTAAATATTAACTGTCAGTTTACTGTACTGTGCCAACTGTACTACTATAAGAGTACATCTTTTCTATTGTTTCATTGAAAATAAAACAGCAAAGTCCATTTGGCTGTCATCTGTTTTAATTATGAAACACAATTGTGATAAAGTCATGATTTTTTATTTCATGCTTAAAATAAGAAATTATTACTTTGAAAAAGCAGTTTTATACTTGTGAGTGTTGATGACACAGCTTTGCAACAGTTGATATTCTAGTTTCAAGCATGTTTTACTCAATATAGGTCATCAAATCTCAGCAACAAGCTGTTATATCTTACTGTTGTGGTGAAATTTGTCCTCTGCATTTGACCCATCCCCTTGCTCCACCCCCTGGGAGGTGAGGGGAGCAGTGGGCAGCAACGGTGGCCGCGCCCGGGAATCATTTTTGGTGTACCGATCTCATATACATGTTTTTTTATATGTAGAAAACACCAATGGTCGACTTCTCGTGGAACCAGCTGGCCGATCCAAAGTTCATTTTCCACGACCACAGTCTGGTAGAAACTATTAAGGAGGGCAACATGGAGGCTCATGCCTTCTTCCGTATACTGGCTCTGTGCCACACTGTGATGCCTGAGGAAAAGAAAGAGGGTGAGCCTCTTCTTCATCACTGCAATGAGTACAGTTTTAATACAAAAACATGAAATTCACCCTTTTCCTCCCAGGGGAGCTCCACTATCAGGCTCAGTCCCCCGATGAGGGCGCTCTGGTCACCGCCGCGAGAAACTTTGGATTTGTGTTCCGCTCACGCACACCGGAGACCATCACGGTCATAGAGATGGGCAGACAGGTCACATACGACCTTTTGGCTGTGTTGGACTTCAATAATGTGCGCAAGAGGATGTCCGTCATAGGTGAGAATCATGTGTTTTCAGAGTATATGTAACAGTCGCTGATCTGCGTTGTGTATCTTGTCGTGAGGCGCACACACAGGAGTTGAATCATGGAGGATTTATTCACCTTTTTTGAATAGAAACAAAAACAACGGGGCGTCACACACAGTCCACGGCAAAAAGGATCTCTCTCCACAGCTCCGAGCGTCAGTGCTCACTCAATTCAATTATGTCTTGTTAATGTGGAAATAATAATAATAATAATAACTAAAATAGTAATAATAATAATAATAATGAAAAGGTAAATAAAGCATAAAATAGTCTCAATTAAATTAATTAAATAAAACACAGTATATAAAATATATACTTCAGCAAATAACAATATATATTAAGAAAAATGATCCTTAAAATGTGCAGTAATACACCTCATCTTTCCCACCCACATCGACTCTTTTTATATTTTTTATACAATAAACTATGTCAAAAATACCTCATAACATACATACCTTTTTTGAATAGAAACAAAAACAACGGGGCGTCACACACAGTCCACGGCAAAAAGGATCTCTCTCCACTTTTGACATTTAATGATGACTTGACATTAAATTATTACATATGGCTCCTTTTAAGTTGAGTAAACCTCACTTCTCATATCCTAAAGAGATGTGCCGAGTAAGGTTTCGACCGCCCGTTGCTTTTAGCTCAATAGCTAGCACTGCGGATGTTGTGGATCGGTGGAGGGAATACTTCGAAGACCTCCTCAATCCCACCAACACGTCTTCCTATGAGGAAGCAGGGCCTGGGGAGTCTGTGGTGGGCTCTCCTATTTCTGGGGCTGAGGTTGCTGAGGTAGTTAAAAAGCTCCTCGGTGGCAAGGCCCGGGGGGTAGATGAGATCCGCCCGGAGTTCCTTAAGGCTCTGGATGCTGTGGGGCTGTCTTGGTTAACAAGACTCTGCAGCATCGCGTGGACATCGGGGGCGGTACCACTGGATTGGCAGACCGGGGTGGTGGTTCCTCTCTTTAAGAAGGGGAACCGGAGGGTGTGTTCTAACTATCGTGGGATCACACTCCTCAGCCTTCCCGGTAAGGTCTATTCAGGTGTACTGGAGAGGAGGCTACGTCGGATAGTCGAACCTCGGATTCAGGAGGGACAGTGTGGTTTTCGTCCTGGTCGTGGAACTGTGGACCAGCTCTATACTCTCGGCAGGGTCCTTGAGGGTGCATGGGAGTTTGCCCAACCAGTCTACATGTGTTTTGTGGACTTGGAGAAGGCATTCGACCGTGTCCCTCGGGAAATCCTATGGGGAGTGCTCAGAGAGTATGGGGTATCGGACTGTCTGATTGTGGCAGTCCGCTCCCTGTATGATCAGTGTCAGAGCTTGGTCCGCATTGCCGGTGAGTAAGTCAGACACGTTTCCAGTGAGGGTTGGACTCCGCCAAGGCTGCCCTTTGTCACCGATTCTGTTCATAACTTTTATGGACAGAATTTCTAGGCGCAGTCAAGGCGTTGAGGGGATCTGGTTTGGTGGCTGCAGGATTAGGTCTCTGCTTTTTGCAGATGATGTGGTCCTGATGGCTTCATCTGGCCAGGATCTTCAGCTCTCACTGGATCGGTTCGCAGCTGAGTATGAAGCGACTGGGATGAGAATCAGTACCTTCAAGTCCGAGTCCATGGTTCTCGCCCGGAAAAGGGTGGAGTGCCATCTCCGGGTTGGGGAGGAGATCTTGCCCCAAGTAAGGAGGAGTTCAAGTACCTCGGAGTCTTGTTCACGAGTGAGGGAAGAGTGGATGGTGAGATCGACAGGCGGATCGGTGCGGCGTCTTCAGTAATGTGGACGCTGTATCGATCCGTTGTGGTGAAGAAGGAGCTGAGCCGGAAGGCAAAGCTCTCAATTTACCGGTCGATCTACGTTGCCATCCTCACCTATGGTCATGAGCTTTGGGTTATGACCGAAAGGACAAGATCACGGGTACAAGCGGCCGAAATGAGTTTCCTCCGCCGGGTGGCGGGGCTCTCCCTTAGAGATAGGGTGAGAAGCTCTGCCATCCGGGAGGAGCTCAAAGTAAAGCCGCTGCTCAAAGTAAAGCCGCTGCTCCTCCACATCGAGAGGAGCCAGATGAGGTGGTTTGGGCATCTGGTCAGGATGCCACCCGAACGCCTCCCTAGGAAGGTGTTTAGGGCACGTCCGACCGGTAGGAGGCCGCGGGGAAGACCCAGGACACGTTGGGAAGACTATGTCTCCCGGCTGGCCTGGGAACGCCTCGGGGTCCCACAGGACGAGCTGGACGAAGTGGCTGGGGAGAGAGAAGTCTGGGCTTCCCTGCTTAGGCTGCTGCCCCCGCGACCTGACCTCAGATAAGCGGAAGAAGATGGATGGATGGATGGATGGAGCTAGCACTGCTCAACTAATGTTCAATCGGTTCGAGATTTGTAGGCTGTGGTTCGAGTCCAGCGTGTGCAGGATGACCATTGCTACACAAGTACATCTTACTTTATCTTACTATTGCGTTCAATAATCCAAAACTACAAAACAAATCTCTAATACAAGTGTGTTTCTCTGCCTAATAGATCTTGACGCATTAATCAGTTTCACTAAGTGTCTCCCACTGTGATTTCCAGTGCGTGACCCTGAAGGGAAGCTGACTCTGTTCTGCAAAGGAGCAGACACTGTCATCTATGAGAGGCTGCACTCCTCCTGTAACAAAGTGATGGGCATCACCACCACACATCTCAATGTCAGTGTTATGTCAAGATAATGTCAAGGCAAATGTTGTGATTCCTTCTTTTAATTCTAACTTTAGGATTACGCAGGCGACGGGCTTCGCACATTAGTTCTGGCTTTCAGGGATTTGGACGAGCGCTGTGTTAAGGAGTGGATGCAGCGCCACCACGAGGCCAGCACCGCCATTGAAGGAAGAGAGGAGAAACTTGAACAGCTGTATGAAGAGATCGAAAAAGACTTGTTGGTTGGTTACAATGTTTCATACTCGGACTTAATGATTAAATACGTTTGTTTTGTTTTGTACAGTATGTAGGCCAGGGGTCGGCAACCCGCGGCTCCGGAGCATACTTGCCGACCCCCCCCATTTTCCCGGGAGACTTCCGGATTTCAGTGCCTCTCGCAAAAAACTCCCGGGATTAATAATCTCCGATTTTCACCCTTACACTAATAACAAGGGCGTGCCATGATGGTACAGCATTTAGCGCCCTCTACAATATGTATAAACAGCGTGCCAGCCCAGCCTCTTGTTATATGCATCTTCTGCTTGCACACGCAAGTGACAGCAAGGCATACTTGGTCAACAGCCACACAGGTTACATTGACGGTGGCCATATAAAACAACTTTAACACTCTTACTAATAATGCGCCACAGTTTGAACCAAAACCAAACAAGAATGACAAACACATTTCGGGAGAACATCTGCACCTTAACACAACTTAAACACAACAGAACAAATACCCAGAATCCCATGCAGCCCTGACTCTTCCGGGCTACATTATACACCCCTGCTACCACCAAATTGTAAAATGTCGATTATATGCCACACTTAGTCAGGGTGTGATATATGTTGTCAATATTCAGTGTTTTATCATTCATAGTTAATATTGTAAATCCCACATTCTTTATTTTCATGTACCGTATTTTTCGGACTATAAGTCGCCCCGGAGTATAAGTCGCACCGGCCGAAAATGCATAATAAAGAAGGAAAAAAACATATATAAGTCGCACTGGAGTATAAGTCGCATTTTTTGGGGAAATGTATTTGATAAAAGCCAACAGCAAGAATAGACATTTGAAAGGCACTTTAAAATAAATAAATAGTGAACAACAGGCTGAATAAGTGTACGTTATATGAGGCATAAATAACCAACTGGTATGTTAACGTAACATATTATGGTAAGAGTCATTCAAATAACTATAACATATAGAACATGCTATACGTTTACCAAACAATGAAATCTTATACGTCTAGTCCAGGGGTGCTCACACTTTTTCTGCAGGCGAGCTACTTTTCAATTGATCAAGTCGTGGGGATCTACCTCATTCATATATATAATTTATATTTACTTATTTATGAAACATATGTTTTTGTTAACAAGTTAAAGGTGTTTAATGATAATACAAGCATGTTTAACACATATAGTTAATATTAATAAATTAAAGGTGTTTAATGAAAATACAAGTTTGTTTAATACATATAGTTAATATTGTTAACAAGTTAAAGGTGATTAATGATAATACAAGCATGTTTAACACATACAGTTAATATTGTTAAGTTAAAGGTGTTTAAAGATAATGCAAACATGTTTAACACATATAGTTAATATTGTTAACAAGTTAAAGATGTTTAGTGATAATGCAAGCATGTTTAACACATATAGTTAATATTGTTAATAAATTAAAGGTGTTTAATGATAATACAAGAATGTTTAACACATAGTTAATATTGTTAACAAGTTAAAGGTGTTTAAAGATAATACAAGCATGTTTAACACATATAGTTAATATTGTTAATAAGTTAAAGGTGTTTAGAGATAATACAAGCATGTTTAACACATATAGATTAATTTCTTTCATGAAGACAAGAATATAAGTTGGTGTATTACCTGATTGTGATGACTTGCATTGATTGTAATCAGACAGTGGTGCTGATAAGGTCCGCATTTTCGAATGGAGGAGAAAAAAAGTCCTCCTTTCTGTCCAATACCACATGAAAGTGGTTGGTTTTTGGCATTTTATTTGTCCAGCTTCTGTACTCCTTTGTATACACTTTACAAGAAATACATTGTCGGCAAACTCCGTAGCTTGCTAGCTTGTGCACGCCAGCTTTCTGAGACTCTTATTTTGGTAGCGCAGGCAGGATGAAGTAGCGCTTTTATTGTGCAACTGTGCAGTCGGTCTTTGGAGTTTTGACGACAGGTACGGCGCCAGAGTCTGTTGAAATAAAGTGTTTCTCGCCTTCCAGTCGGTCATTTTATTGAGCTGGCAGCAGCCAGCGTCATCTCAGAAGACCCTCGGGTGCCGTGAATGTCAATCAAGTGACGAAAGTGACGTCATAGTGAAGATTTATGATCGCTCATTTTTAGGACTATTTTTTTAATGCCTGGCTGGTGATCGACTGACACACCCTCCACGATCGACCGGTAGCTTGCGATTGACGTAATGAGCACCCCTGGTCTAGTCTCTTACGTGAGTGAGCTAAATAATATTATTTGATATTTTACGGTAATGTGTTAATCATTTCACACATAAGTCGCTCCTGAGTATAAGTCGCACCCCCAGCCAAACTATGAAAAAACTGCGACTTATAGTCCGAAAAATACGGTACATTCCGGGTGTCTCATTCAGTAAAACATTTTTTAATTCCATTCCGTTTTTTAAGGCGGTTTTTCATAACGTTTTTAGCATTCAATCAGTCATTATTGTAAGGTTTTGTATTAGTGTTCCTAAAAATAGCAACCTAAAATTCCTACAAATTACCCCCAGACACATTTTTTTCCTCTAAATTTGGCCCCGGAGTCAAAATAATTGCTTAATCCTGGTATACAGCATTGCACTTACCAAACATGCAGTTACACAACATCACGTCTTGCAAAGCATCTTCCTGCTGGAAAGTCTTGAGTGACTTATCTGCAGATTGCGCCATTAACCAACTTTGTATTTCCAAAAACAACTCCATTATTTACAATTTTATGCAGTCGAGGTCAAGCAATCTGACTTAAAGTTTGTTTTCTCTGCTCTACCAGTCACAATTGAGGAAAAAAAATATGCAAGGATAAGTGCAGTTTGTAAAGACTTAAAGGCTATCCTGTGTATCAATGGCATGGTTTTACCGCTTAATGATACAAAACATATACAGGTAAAAGCCAGTAAATTAGAATATTTTGAAAAACTTGATTTATTTCAGTAATTGCATTCAAAAGGTGTAACTTGTACATTATATTTATTCATTGCACACAGACTGATGCATTCAAATGTTTATTTCATTTAATTTTGATGATTTGAAGTGGCAACAAATGAAAATCCAAAATTCCGTGTGTCACAAAATTAGAATATTACTTAAGGCTAATACAAAAAAGGGATTTTTAGAAATGTTGGCCAACTGAAAAGTATGAAAATGAAAAATATGAGCATGTACAATACTCAATATTTGGTTGGAGCTCCTTTTGCCTCAATTACTGCGTTAATGCGGCGTGGCATGGAGTCGATGAGTTTCTGGCACTGCTCAGGTGTTATGAGAGCCCAGGTTGCTCTGATAGTGGCCTTCAACTCTTCTGCGTTTTTGGGTCTGGCATTCTGCATCTTCCTTTTCACAATACCCCACAGATTTTCTATGGGGCTAAGGTCAGGGGAGTTGGCGGGCCAATTTAGAACAGAAATACCATGGTCCGTAAACCAGGCACGGGTAGATTTTGCGCGGTGTGCAGGCGCCAAGTCCTGTTGGAACTTGAAATCTCCATCTCCATAGAGCAGGTCAGCAGCAGGAAGCATGAAGTGCTCTAAAACTTGCTGGTAGACGGCTGCGTTGACCCTGGATCTCAGGAAACAGAGTGGACCGACACCAGCAGATGACATGGCACCCCAAACCATCACTGATGGTGGAAACTTTACACTAGACTTCAGGCAACGTGGATCCTGTGCCTCTCCTGTCTTCCTCCAGACTCTGGGACCTCGATTTCCAAAGGAAATGCAAAATTTGCATGGTTGGGTGATGGTTTGGGGTGCCATGTCATCTGCTGGTGTCGGTCCACTCTGTTTCCTGAGATTCATTTTCATACTTTTCAGTTGGCCAACATTTCTAAAAATCCCTTTTTTGTATTAGCCTTAAGTAATATTCTAATTTTGTGACACACGGAATTTTGGATTTTCATTTGTTGCCACTTCAAATCATCAAAATTAAATGAAATAAACATTTGAATGCATCAGTCTGTGTGCAATGAATAAATATAATGTACAAGTTACACCTTTTGAATGCAATTACTGAAATAAATCAAGTTTTTCAAAATATTCTAATTTACTGGCTTTTACCTGTATATTGTATGTCTATGACCACTTCATTTACATTTTATTTAGCTTCTGGGAGCAACAGCTGTAGAAGACAAGTTGCAGGAAGGAGTCCCACAGACAATAGAGCAGCTGGCTAAGGCTGACATCAAAATGTGGGTGTTGACTGGAGATAAACAAGGTTAGTATTCATAGTTTTGTGATTGTTAAACATATTGAATCAATGATCTTATTCTTTTTGTAATGTGTATTTTAAAACATGTATTTCAAAGGATGACAGACTGATTTTTATAAATGCTGTTTTTCTTCTCAAGAGACGGCTGAGAATATCGGCTATTCCTGCAACATGCTGCGGGAAGAGATGAAGGAGGTGTTTGTGGTGTCTGCAAATACATCAGAAGGTGTCAAAGAAGAGCTACGGTATGTTTAAGATAGTAGTAGCTGTTTATTGAGTCAGCTCCACATCATACATGTAGTTAGTGATGGGTTGATGAGGCGTCATGAAGCGTTTCGACACATTGCAAAACTGTATTGATACTGTGTCGATACTGTGTCACTAAATACTGACATCTGCTGGACATTAAAAATCCCTACAGGCAACCTATGGACCGACTCAACTGACACTGATTTGATGCCCTAGTACAGGGGTCACCAACCTTTTTGAAACCAAAAACTACTTCTTGGGTACTGATTAATGCGAAGGGCTACCAGTTTGATACACACTTAAATAAATAAATATATTGTCATTTGTAAGTTACACGTAAGTGTGATTTAAACAAGAATAGCTAAATAAATAAATGTATATATATAAAAAAAATGGGTATTTCTGTCTGTCATTCCGTCATACATTTTTTTTTTTCCTTTTACGGAAGGTTTTTTGTAGAGAATAAATGATGAAAAAAACACTTAATTGAACGGTTTAAAAGAGGAGAAAACACGAAAAAAATTAAAATAAAATTTTGAAACATAGTTTATCTTCAATTTCGACTCTTTAAAATTCAAAATTCAACCGACAAAAAGGAGAAAAACTAGCTAATTTGAATCTTTTTGAAAAAATAAAAAAAAATAATTTATGGAACATCATTAGTAATTTTTCCTGATTAAGATACATTTTAGAATTTTGATAACATGTTTTAAATTGGTTAAAATCCAATCTGCACTTTGTTAGAATATTTAACAAATTGGACCAAGCTATATTTCTAACAAAGACAAAATCAGTATTTCTTCTAGATTTTCCAGAACAAAAATGTTAAAAGAAATTCAAAATACTTTGAAATAAGATTTAAATTTAATTCTACAGATTTTCTAGATTTGCCAGAATAATTTTTTTGAATTTTAATCATAGTAAGTTTGAAGAAATATTTCACAAATATTCTTTGTCGAAAAACCAGAAGCTAAAATATTTATTATTCTTTACAATAAAAAATAAAAAAATTTACTTGAACATTGACTTAAATTGTCAGGAAAGAAGAGGAAGAAATTTAAAAGGTAAAAAGGTATATTTGTTTAAAAATCCTAAAATCATTTTTAAGGTTGTATTTTTTTTCTAAAACTGTATTTCTAAAAGTAATAAGAAGCAAAGTAAAAAAAAAAAAAAAGAATTTATTTAAACAAGTGAAGACCCATCCATCCATCCATTTTCTACCGCTTATTCCAAGTGAAGACCAAGTCTTTAAAATATTTTCTTGGATTTTCAAATTCGAGTTTTGTCTCTTTTAGAATTAAAAATGTCGAGCAAAGCGAGACCAGCTTGCTAGTAAATTAAAAAAAAAAAAAAAAAATAGAGACTGCTCACTGGTAAGTGCTGCTCTTTTGAGCTATTTTTAGAACAGGTGTGATCTGGTCCTTACGGGCTACCTGGTGACCGCGGGCACCGCGTTGGTGACCCCTGCCCTAGTATATACAATAATATAAACCAAGTCATTGTATTTCATTTAGGATTATTTCATATCTTCATTTAAATAAAAATATATTTTTATCTTTTTTAGATAAAGTCAATAAATAATGTGAACATGTATCATAACATGGAAATCTAAGAGAACGTGTTGTGGATGATTGTGGACTGGGAATTGTTTTAATTTAATTTTTTTACACATTTTTATTAAAAAAAAAAAAAAAAGTTTTTCCGACGTATTACATTTTAGACGATTTCTCTTCTTAGTTATTATTTCTCCGGCTGTAGAAAAGACACGCTCACAGGGCACAGAGGAGGCGTCAGTGCGACACAGTTGGCGTATCGGTCACGTGACCAAAACAGCTCATGATCGGTCACGTGACTTTCTAAAAGCGGTACGCGCACCGACACAGGGTTTTGCTCTATGAGCTCGACGCATGCGCCGATGCATCGGTGTTGCCGGACCCATCACTACATGTAGTACATAATATACATACATGAATTGATTAATGTGGACCCCGACTTAAACAAGTTGAAAAACGTATTCGGGGTGTTACCATTTAGTGGTCAATTGTACGGAATATGTACTGTACTGTGCAATCTACTAATAAAAGTCTCAATCAATCAAACATATCTCCAGTGAACAGTCTTGTGCTCAATGGCAATTTTATTATTTCACAAAAAAAAATAAAATTAAACATTTCTCAAAAGGGTAATGGGAAGAAGTATAAACTTTTTTTACATAGTTACTTTAAAGGGGAACATTATCACAATTTCAGAAGGGTTAAAACCATTAAAAATCAGTTCCCAATGGCTTATTTTATTTTTCGAAGTTTTTTTCAACATTTTACTCATCACGCAATATCCCTAAAAAAAAGCTTCAAAGTGCCTGATTTTAACCATCGTTATATACACCCGTCCATTTGCCAATACAAACAAACAGCAAGGTATAGCGACATTAGCTCGGATTCAGACTCGGATTTCAGCGGCTTAACACTGTCTGATAAGATAATTACTAACAACTATGAACTAGGTTTACAGCATATGAAATACATTTGGCAACAACATGCACTTTGAGAGTGCAGACAGCCCATTTCAGGCGCGCTAAGAACATATATTCTTCCACGATTTCAGCACAAAATAGACACAAAATACTATGAACTTGTCATGTCTGTGTAATCATGTTTTGTTTTAAGTCATGTTTTGTTTAGTTATAGGACTCTTTAGTTTCTGTCTTTTCACTCCCTTGTCTTGTTTCCAACATTACCCCATTAGTTTCACCTGTTCCACGTTTGGACTCATTGTGCACTCTTGATTGTCACCATAGCAACCCATTAGTTTTCACCTGTCACGTCACACACCTGTTTCACGTCTTGAGTCACGCACCTGTTTTCGTTAATCATGTCTGTAGTATTTAAGTTCAGTGTTTTTCAGTTTGTCTTTCTGACGACCTCACCACATTTATGCTCTGTCCATTCTTTCCATGTCCATTCTTCATGCAACTATTTTTGTCCAAGCCAAGTAAGTTTTTGTTCCATGTTTATAGTCTTTTTGGTTTCATAGTTTGTTCGCCGCCATTGTGCGTGTTTTTCGTTTGTACTTTTTTGCTATAGTCTTTTGGTTTCATAGTTTATTCTCCGCCACTGTGCGCGCTTTTCGTTTGCACTTTTTTTGATATAATAAATAAATCATGTACCTTCATTCCCGTCTCGCCCGTGCCAACTTTCCGTTGCATCCCGGAAAAGCAAACACCCAAGACCAAGTCTTGACAGAACTAGGTTTACAGTATATGAAATATATTTGGCAACAACATGCACTTTGAGAGTGCAGACAGCCCATTTCAGGCATGCTAAGAACATATATTTTTCCACGATTTCAGCACTCAGGTTAACCATACCTAAATAGACACAAAATACAGCATTACACAAGACTACCCGAATGTACTCGAATGATTGAAAAAAATAAATGTTTTTAAGCTAAATTATTGGTAAACACAGTTTATGTATAATAATCTACGTAAAACCGCGAGTAATGAATAAAGTTTTCATCAATTAATATATTCTGTAGACATACCCTCATCCGCTCTCTTTTCCTACCTCGTCATGTCCGTTGTGTCCTGAGCAAGACACTTCACCCTTGCTCCTGATGGCTGCTGGTTAGCGCCTTGCATACAAGTACAACCCTTTTTTTTTTTTACCCTTTTCAGTGTTCATTTATTTACACATATACACACACATAACACTCATCTACTCATTGTTGAGTTAAGGGTTGAATTGTCCATCCTTGTTCTATTCTCTGTCACTATCTTTCTAATGGGAAAGGGCATGTTCACCACTGTGTTACATGGCCTTTCCTTTTAAAGGGGAACATTATCACAATTTCAGAAGGGTTAAAACCATTAAAAATCAGTTCCCAGTGGCTTATTTTATTTTTCGAAGTTTTTTTCAACATTTTACCCATCACGCAATATCCCTAAAAAAAGCTTCAAAGTGCCTGATTTTAACCATCGTTATATACACCCGTCCATTTTCCTGTGACGTCACACAGTGATGCCAACACAAACAACATTAGCTCGGATTCAGACTCGGATTTCAGCGGCTTAAACACTGTCTGATAAGATAATTACTAACAACTACGAACTAGGTTTACAGCATATGAAATACATTTGGCAACAACATGCACTTTGAGAGTGCAGACAGCCCAATTTCAGGCGCGCTAAGAACATATATTTTTCCACGATTTCAGCACTTAATAGACACAAAATACTGCATTACACAAGACTACCCGAATGTACACGAATGATTGAAAAAAATAAATGTTTTTAAGCTAAATTATTGGTAAACACAGTTTATGCATAATAATTTACGTAAAACCGCGAGTAATGAATAAAGTTTTCATCAATTAATATATTCTGTAGACATACCCTCATCCGCTCTCTTTTCCTACCTCGTCATGTCCGTTGTGTCCTGAGCAAGACACTTCACCCTTGCTCCTGATGGCTGCTGGTTAGCGCCTTGCATACAAGTACAACCCTTTTTTTTTTTTACCCTTTTCAGTGTTCATTTATTTACACATATACACACACATAACACTCATCTACTCATTGTTGAGTTAAGGGTTGAATTGTCCATCCTTGTTCTATTCTCTGTCACTATCTTTCTAATGGGAAAGGGCATGTTCACCACTGTGTTACATGGCCTTTCCTTTTAAAGGGGAACATTATCACAATTTCAGAAGGGTTAAAACCATTAAAAATCAGTTCCCAGTGGCTTATTTTATTTTTCGAAGTTTTTTTCAAAATTTTACCCATCACGCAATATCCCTAAAAACAGCTTCAAAGTGCCTGATTTTAACCATCGTTATATACACCCGTCCATTTTCCTGTGATGTCACATAGTGATGCCAATACAAACAAACAGCAAGGTATAGCGACATTAGCTCGGATTCAGACTCGGATTTCAGCGGCTTAACACTGTCTGATAAGATAATTACTAACAACTACGAACTAGGTTTACAGCATATGAAATACATTTGGCAACAACATGCACTTTGAGAGTGCAGACAGCCCAATTTCAGGCGCGCTAAGAACATATATTTTTCCACGATTTCAGCACTAAATAGACACAAAATACTGCATTACACAAGACTACCCGAATGTACACGAATGATAGAAAAAAATAAATGTTTTTAAGCTAAATTATTGGTAAACACAGTTTATGCATAATAATTTACGTAAGACCGCGAGTAATGAATAAAGTTTTCATCAATTAATATATTCTGTAGACATACCCTCATCCGCTCTCTTTTCCTACCTCGTCATGTCCGTTGTGTCCTGAGCAAGACACTTCACCCTTGCTCCTGATGGCTGCTGGTTAGCGCCTTGCATACAAGTACAACCCTTTTTTTTTTTTTACCCTTTTCAGTGTTCATTTATTTACACATATACACACACATAACACTCATCTACTCATTGTTGAGTTAAGGGTTGAATTGTCCATCCTTGTTCTATTCTCTGTCACTATCTTTCTAATGGGAAAGGGCATGTTCACCACTGTGTTACATGGCCTTTCCTTTTAAAGGGGAACATTATCACAATTTCAGAAGGGTTAAAACCATTAAAAATCAGTTCCCAGTGGCTTATTTTATTTTTCGAAGTTTTTTTTCAAACTTTTACCCATCACGCAATATCCCTAAAAAAAGCTTCAAAGTGCCTGATTTTAACCATCGTTATATACACCCGTCCATTTTCCTGTGACGTCACATAGTGAAGCCAACACAAACAAACATGGCGCATAGAATAGCAAGGTAGCGACATTAGCTCGGATTCAGACTCGGATTTCAGCGGCTTAAGCGAAATTGAAGAAGAAACTGAAGCTATTGAGCCATATCGGTTTGAACCGTATGCAAGCGAAACCGACGAAAACGACACGACAGCCAGCGACACGGGAGAAAGCGAGGACGAATTCGGCGATCGCCTTCTAACCAACGATTGGTATGTGTTTGTTTTTAAGTGTTGTAATGTTTTTAAGCTAAATTATTGGTAAACACAGTTTATGTATAATAATTTAGGTAAAACCGCGAGTAATGAATAAAGTTTTCATCTATTAATATATTCTGTAGACATACCCTCATCCGCTCTCTTTTCCTGAAAGCCGATCTGTCCAGTTTTGGAGTTGATGTCAGCAGGCCAGGGAAGCTAGGGTCGATATTCTTCTCTTGATCATCTTCGGTGGCATAAGGGACGGTAGAAGCGGTGTGAGCCAAGACATCCAGGGGGTTTAGCTCGCTCGTCTGCGGGAACAAACTGCCGCCATTGCTTGCCGTGCTACCGAGGTCCTTTGTCCCTGAATAGCTCACACACTCCGGCAGATTCAATGGGGGTCTGGCGGCAGATTTCTTTGACTTTATGGTTGGAAATGCATCTGCTTTGAGTGTCGCAGGATATCCACACATTCTTGCCATCTCTGTCGTAGCATAGCTTTCGTCGGTAAAGTGTGCGGAACAAACGTCCAATTTCTTGCCACTTTGGCATCTTTGGGCCACTGGTGCAACTTGAATCCGTCCCTGTTCGTGTTGTTACACCCTCCGACAACACACCGACGAGGCATGATGTCTCCAAGGTACGGAAAACAGTCGAAAAAACGGAAAAAAACAGAGCTGATTTGACTCGGTGTTTGAGAAAATGGCGGATTGCTTCCCGATGTGACGTCACGTTTTGACGTCATCGCTCCGAGAGCGAATAATAGAAAGGCGTTTAATTCGCCAAAATTCACCCATTTAGAGTTCGGAAATCGGTTAAAAAAATATATGGTCTTTCTTCTGCAACATCAAGGTATATATTGACGCTTACATAGATCTGGTGATAATGTTCCCCTTTAACTAATATCCAGTTTCCTCTGAACCACATTTGATCACATTCATCTGGATCCACATAACTCGCACTTGCCCAGAACAATGTGCTTACAATTCTCAATATATCACCATAAGTAAGTCATATAAGCATACCTGCCAACTACTCCGGTTTTCCCGTAATTAGTACGGTTTTCATCAACCTATTCCGGGTTACGGTTGCAGTGATAAAAAATACGGTTTTTCATTAATTAAAAAAAAATTTTTTTTTTAAGTTTTATTCACGAAATTGCGTAACAACAATGACAATCGACACTGCTTCCCGTAACTTCCTATCGAGACATTCCGAATGCCATGCGCGAGGCTATTTATAGCACCGCTGCCAAGCACGAGGCACCAGGTGGCATTGTTTCCAAACGAGCGAACGATCATGGAATCAGCCGGAGAAAAATCGCAAACGAGTCTTAAACCGAAAAGAAAACCGCAGTCATTCCGTGAAGAATATTCAAAAGCCTATCCGGGAATAATTATCCGTTCCAAAAAGGGTGAAAACTACGCGAATTGCACCTTGTGCAGACAAGATTTTTCGATCGGACACGGAGGAATTAGCGATGTAAAAGACCACGTTGGGACAAAAAAACACAAAAGGTAATGACAGCAATGTTATCTATTGGAATTGTTTAGTACTGTTATACTGTTAAAAGTGTTTATACTATTTATGCTTTCAAGTCCAAGTTGAAGAAATCTTGTTAAATGTTGACAGCATAACTACCAAAATACAGAAGTATGTCCTTAATATTTTTGCAGTGCTATTTCTGTTGAAAAGTTAAAATGATTACATTAGAGATGTGATGTGCCACTTTTCAAGTGTCTGATGGCTTCAATTAATTGTCATTAATTTTTCATATTTTGAATTCTTTTGAAAGGCTTACAAAAAAAACTACATTTGAATTGTAATTCCATGCTATTGACAGGACTATTAATTTTAATGAAGTTAGCTTACCATGTTTACAGTATGATAATTGTGATAGAAATGTGAATTTTAGGCACAGAATATTTTTTACAATTGAACAAGGCAGTAGATTATACAAGCTTGGACAGAAAGTTAATAATGACACCAATGGAATTGTTTAGTACTGTTTTACCATTTGTTTACTGTAAAAAGTGTTTATACTGTTTATACTTTCAATTAACAAATTGAAGTCTTGTGAAAGGTTGACAGGATAACTGGCATTAACTGTCAAAATAATTTCAAACTATTGAAGTTAGCTTACAGAATAAACATGTCAATCAACCCATATGATTTTTGTTGTAATATTTTTGTTTTGAAAAGTCACTGTGACTGATAGAAAAGTGATGGTTTTAGCAACATTTTAACCTGTCTGAATGCTAATAATCATTTTGCGTCGGGGGGGCGAAGCCTGAACCCCCCCACCAGGACTTTGTCCTGGACCTACAGGGGCCTGCGGCCCCTGGACCCTGGCTACTAGGTTTTTCTGATTTCAAAAGTTGGCAGCTATGTATAAGTCATTCATACTCACATTCAAAATAAGCCTAGACCTTGCTATACCGAACCAAAATATTAGATTTGTACAATTTCTTTAAATGCTCAATGTTTGAGGAGTGTTTGAACTCATCACTCAGGCTGTTCCATATTTTCACCCCACAGACTGAGACACAAAAACCTTTCCTTGTGCTAAAGCGTGTTTATATGTTGCCGCTCCTCTGAGGTTGTATCCCACATGAATGAATGAAATAAGTTTTTATTTCGGTCGTATAATCAACCATCAACCATTTTTGTGTGACCAGTTTAACAGTGCAGATTATACATATTTAACAATAATACACTGTGGAGGGAGATATGGCCAGCGCTGCCTGCAGGAGCAAAGGTCACCGCCTCTGTCCATGGTGCTGAGGACAGAGCACCATCGCTGACGGCGAGACACAGCTGGCAGGTGATTAGATTTCACAGGTGTTAATCTAATCATCTGTTGTCTTTAATAGTAAGCGGCCGGGAGCAGGAGAGGAGAGAGGATACGGACGTGACTGAAAAGTCACGTTCTGTGGGAGAAAGATTTGGATAAAAACCTATGTACATTAAAAACTTTGTTAAAAACTGCACGCTGGGCTCATGTTCCGTGTCTACAGTGGAACTGCTAGGAAGCGACTTCCACATACACATTTACACACAAAAAGAAAAGAAAAAGAATGATCGAAAAAGGAATAGGCTGAAGCCAAAGCTTATATTTGCCTATCCTATACATTCACTGAAAATTAGATTGCCTGGAACATCAACATTAAAAAAAAAAATCAATGGGATGAAAGCAGAGGTGGGTAGAGTAGCCAGAAATTGTACTCAAGTAAGAGTACTGTTACTTTAGAGATTTATTACTCAAGTAAAAGTAAGGAGTAGTCACCCAAATATTTACTTGAGTAAAAGTAAAAAGTATGTTGTGAAAAAACTACTCAAGTACTGAGTAACTGATGAGTAACATACACACACATATCATATATATATATATATATATATATATATATATATATATATATATATATATACATATATACACATACATTGATATATACAGTATATCATTTATATTTATTTATTTTGCCGTTTTTGTTTACATGTTAAAGGTGTTTTAATGAATATACATGCATGTTTAACACAGATAGATTCCTTTCTTTCATGAAGACAAGAATATAAGTTGGTGTATTACCTGATTCTGATGACTTGCATTGATTGTATTCAGACAGTAGTGATGATAACGTCCACGTTTTCAAATGCAGGAGAAAAAAAGTTCTTCCTTTCTGTCTAATACCACATGAAAGTGGTTGGTTTTTGGCATCTTATTTGTCCAGCTTCCATATTCGTTTTTATACACTTTACAAGAAATACATTGGCGGCAAACTCCGTAGCTTGCTAGCTTGTTTGCGCTGGCTTTCGGAGACTCTTATTTTGAAAGCGCAGGCGCGATGGAGCGGCACTTTTATTGTGAATACAGGAACTGTGAAGTCAGTCTTTAGAATTTTGACAGGATGTACGGTTGAAATAAAAAAGGGTATTTTTTCCTTCACACTTTTGATTGATTGATTGAAACTTTTATTAGTAGATTGCACAGTACAGTACATATTCCGTACAATTGACCACTAAATGGTAACACCCGAATAAGTTTTTCAACTTGTTTAAGTCAGGTCATGTGACCCCTGGCTCTGTTTGATTGGTCCAACGTCACCAGTGACTGCATCTGATTGGTGGAATGGAGTGAACGTCACCAGTGACTGTATTTGTTGAAACGCAGGCACTATGAAGGTCTGTTTGACAGACCAAAACAAACAAAGCGTGCATTAACAGATCGATAAAAATTAGTAGCGAGCTGAATGTAGATAAAAGTAGCGGAGTAAAAGTAGCGTTTCTTCTCTATAAATATACTCAAGTAAAAGTAAAAGTAAGTTGCATTAAAACTACTCTTAGAAGTACAATTTATCCCAAAAGTTACTCAAGTAGATGTAACGGAGTAAATGTAGCGCGTTACTACCCACCTCTGGTTGTCTTTAACAGTAAGCGGCCGGGAGCAGGAGAGGAGAGAGGATACGGACGTGACTGAAAAGTCACGTTTTGTGGGAGAAAGATTTGGATAAAAACCTATAAAAACTTTGTTAAAAACTGCACGCTGGGCTCATGTTCCGTGTCTACAGTGGAACTGCTAGGAAGCGACTTCCACATACACATTTACACACAAAAGGAAAAGAAAAAGAATGATCGAAAAAGGAACAGGCTGAAGCCAAAGCTTATATTTGCCCATCCTATACAGTCACTGAAAATTAGATTGCCTGGAACATCAACGTTTAAAAAAATCAATGGGATGAAAGTAATTGTTACTATATTATATAATTTTCAATTATTTCACCTTTCAAGGTTTTCTTAAACCTTAACAAAGAACTACATGTCTTCAGCTCATCACCGAGTTTGTTCCACCATTGAACTCCTAAAACTGAAATACATTTGTATTTTATATTCGTTCACAAATCAATATCCCCCGTAAATGATAATTTTCTCCTCTTAATTTAAATATCCTAAAAATGCAAACTGGAAGGCTGTTGTTCTTTACTCGAAACATAATTTCCATTGTTTTTAAAAACACGATATCTGAAAATTTCAACACACTAGAACTTATAAATAACATCGCTTTCTATGAGTAAACTTTGAATATTCGCAGGCGATTGATAACTTCTTGCTTTAAACATGATGAGCCCTGTCAAATATTCTACTAAATCAGGATCTGGATTCTCTTTTAGCAGGACTCAAAGTACTGATAATGATCATTTATCGTCGTGATGACCCAGAACAATAAATCCGCAAGTTTGATTACTCAATCTGGTCTGGTTTTTAGGAATGCCAGAAGGAAAATGTGTCCAACAGCGGCCGAGGAACCAACTGTGACCAAAGCTCGTGCAGGCCTCCTCTGGCTTCGGAAGACAGAAACTGTGCCTGATTACAAAGTGGACGGAGAATATGCTCTTGTTATAAATGGACACAGTCTGGTAAGAACATCATTTACTGATTTTGCTAGTTGTTGTTTTTTTTTGCCTACCCTAATTGGTTTCGGGATCTTCCATTTCATCCTCAGGACTTTGCTTTGGAGAAAGGCTTGGAGTTAGAACTGTTGAGGACAGCATGCATGTGCCAAACAGTGATTTGCTGCAGGGTCACGCCCCTACAGAAAGCCCAGGTTGTCAAGTTGGTGAAGAAATATAAACAGGCAGTGACTTTGGCCATTGGGGACGGGGCCAACGATGTCAGCATGATCAAAGGTACACGTCACAGTCACGTGACCATAGAATTCAACTATCCTTATGTCAGGTTCAAACACTGATGACATCTATTAAACAAGACAAGAAGCAAAGAATTAAACAGAGACAGGTTTAAATTTGTCTCAATTTGAGGAGCGACGCCTAGACACTGTACCCTTGTACAGTGTCTCAGCACGCTCTGGCATACCTGCCAACTACTCCGGTTTTCCCGTAATTAGTACGGTTTTCATCAACCTATTCCGGGTTGCGGTTGCAGTGATAAAAAATACGGTTTTTCATTAATTGAACATTTAAGTTTTATTCACGGAATCGCGTAACAACAATGACAATCGACACTGCTTCCCGTAACTTCCTATCGAGCCATTCCGAATGCCATGCGCGAGGCACATTTATAGCACCGCTGCCAAGCACGAGGCACCTGTTGCCCATTGTTTCCAAACGAGCGAACGATCATGGAATCAGCCGGAGAAAAATCGCAAACGAGTCTTAAACCGAAAAAGAAAACCGCAGTCATTCCGTGAAGAATATTCAAAAGCCTATCCGGGAATAATTATCCGTTCCAAAAAGGGTGAAAACTACCGTATTTTCCGCACCATAAGGCGCCCTGGGTTATAAGCCGCGCCTTCAATGAACGGCATATTTCAAAACTTTGTCCACCTATAAGCCGCCCCGTGTTATAAGCCGCATCTAACTGCGCTAAAGGGAATGTCAAAAAAACAGTCAGATAGGTCAGTCAAACTTTAATAATATATTAAAAACCAGCGTTCTAACAACTCTGTTCACTCCCAAAATGTACGCAAATGTGCAATCACAAACATAGTAAAATTCAAAATAGTGCAGAGCAATAGCAACATAATGTTGCTCGAACGTTAATGTCACAACACACAAAATAAACATAACGCTCACTTTCTGAAGTTATTCTTCATTCATAAATCCCTCGAATTCTTCGCCTTCGGTGTCCGAATTGAAAAGTTGGGCAAATGTGGGATCCAAAATGGCCGGCTCCGTCTCGTCGAAGTCATCGGAGTCAGTGTCGTTGTTGTCCAGCAGTTCTGTGAATCCTGCCTTCCGGAAAGCTCGGACCACAGTTGTGACCGAAATATCTGCCCAGGCATTTACGATCCACTGGCAGATGTTGGCGTATGTCGTCCGGCGCTGTCTCCCTGTCTTAGTGAAGGTGTGTTCGCCTTCGGTCATCCATTGTTCCCACGCCGTTCGCAGTCGTGATTTGAATGCCCTGTTGACACCAATATCGAGCGGTTGGAGTTCTTTGGTTAATCCACCCGGAATGACGGCGAGTGTTGTATTTGTGTGCTTCACTTGTTTTTTGACACCATCTGTGATGTGGGCGCGCATGGAGTCGTATATCAACATGGACGGAGCTGCGTGAAAAAAGCCACCCGGCCTCTTCGCGTAAACTTCCCTTAACCACTCGCTCATCTTTTCTTCATCCATCCATCCCTTCGAGTTAGCTTTTATGATGACGCCGGCTGGAAAGGTCTCTTTTGGCAAGGTCTTCCTTTTGAATATCACCATGGGTGGAAGTTTCTGGCCATTAGCATGGCAAGCCAGAACCACAGTGAAGGACGACTTCTCATTCCCTGTGGTGCGAATATTCACCGTACGTGCTCCCGTTGTATCCACAGTGCGGTTCACAGGAATATCAAAAGTCAGTGGAACCTCGTCCATGTTGATAATGTTCTCTGGCCGGATCTTTTTTTCAGCTATCTTGTTTTTACAATATGCACGGAAAGTAGCCAGCTTTTCTTGAAAGTCTTTAGGCAGTTGCTGTGAAATAGTGGTCCGTGTGCGGATGGAGAGATTGCGTCTTTTCATGAACCGGAAACACCCACTGTTCAAGTTTGTCCTCCAACAGTAGCCATCTTGCTTTGTTCCCTCGGAAACTCTGTTTTGTCTTCTTTACCTGGCGCAGGTCATCTTCTTGCTTCCTCCACCTACGCACCATTGATTCATTTATGTTATATTCTCTTGCTGCTGCTCTATTTCCGTGTTCTTCGGCATGACTTATTGCCTTAAGTTTAAATTCTGCGTTATACGCGTGTCGCTTAGTAGGAGCCATTTTGTGGTCTTTACAGATGTAAACACACAAAGGAAATGAAACGAAATATCCGCGCGCTTCTTCTTCTTCTACGGGGGCGGGTGGTTGCTTACAGTAGAAGAAGAAGCGCTTCCTGTTCTATGGGGGCGGGTGCTTACCTTGGCGGTTGCTTGCGTAGAAGAAGAAGCGCTTCCTGTTCTACCGGGAAAAAAGATGGCGGCTGTTTACCGAAGTTGCGAGACCGAAACTTTATGAAAATGAATCTTAATATTAATCCATATATAAAGCGCACCGGGTTATAAGGCGCACTGTCAGCTTTTGAGAAAATTTGTGGTTTTTAGGTGCGCCTTATTTGGGGAAAATACGGTACGCGAATTGCACCTTGTGCAGACAAGATTTTTCGATCGGACACGGAGGAATTAGCGATGTAAAAGACCACGTTGGGACAAAAAAAAACACAAATCTAATACCGTTGCTAGCGATACAAGTGGAAAACTTTCAACGTTTTTCGTCGCCCAAACAGATTCTTTGGATGTGATAAATGCCGAAGTTTTATTTACGGAGGCAATAATTGAGCATGGACTTCCAATCGCACTGGCTGATCACATGGGACAGTTATTTCGGAAAATGTTTCCCGACTCGATAATCGCCAAAAAATATGGATGTGGTCGAACCAAAACATCAAACATTATTCAGTTGACAATAAAGTTACCATATCATTTTTGCAGTACAATCAATCTGATAAAATAAATTTGGATTTTAGCCACAAAAAGGTAATGACACCAATGTTATCTATTGGAATTGTTTAGTACTGTTATACTGTTAAAAGTGTTTATACTATTTATGCTTTCAAGTCCAAGTTGAAGAAATCTTGTTAAATGTTGACAGCATAACTACCAAAATACAGAAGTATGTCCTTAATATTTTTGCAGTGCTATTTCTGTTGAAAAGTTCAAATGATTACATTAGAGATGTGATGTGCCACTTTTCAAGTGTCTGATGGCTTCAATTAATTGTCATTAATTTTTCATATTTTGAATTCTTTTGAAAGGCTTACAAAAAAACTACATTTGAATTGTAATTCCATGCTATTGACAGGACTATTAATTTTAATGAAGTTAGCTTACCATGTTTACAGTATGATAATTGTGATAGAAATGTGAATTTTAGGCACAGAATATTTTTTACAATTGAACAAGGCAGTAGATTATACAAGCTTGGACAGAAAGTTAATAATGACACCAATTTTTTTTTTTTATGGAATTGTTTAGTACCGTATTTTCCGCACCATAAGGCCCCTGGGTTATAATGAACGGCATATTTCAAAACTTTGTCCACCTATAAGCCGCCCGGTGTTGTAAGCCGCATCTAACTGCGCTAAAGGAATGTCAAAAAAACAGTCAGATAGGTCAGTCAAACTTTAATAATATATTAAAAACCAGCGTGATGTGGGCGCGCATGGAATCGTATATCAACATGGACAGAGCTGCGTGAAAAAAGCCACCCGGCCTCTTCGCGTAAACTTAAACTTACCTTAACCACTCGCTCATCTTTTCTTCATCCATCCATCCCTTCGAGTTAGCTTTTATGATGACGCCGGCTGGAAAGGTCTCTTTTGGCAAGGTCTTCCTTTTGAATATCACCATAGGTGGAAGTTTCTGGCCATTAGCATGGCAAGCTAGAACCACAGTGAAGGATGACTTCTCATTCCCTGTGGTGCGAATATTCACCGTACGTGCTCCCGTTGTATCCACAGTGCGGTTCACAGGAATATCAAAAGTCAGTGGAACCTCGTCCATGTTGATAATGTTCTCTGGCCGGAACTTTTTTTCAGCTATCTTGTTTTTACAATATGCACGGAAAGTAGCCAGCTTTTCTTGAAAGTCTTTAGGCAGTTGCTGTGAAATAGTGGTCCGTGTGCGGATGGAGAGATTGCGTCTTTTCATGAACCGGAAACACCAAGAAGCACCACCTTTAAAATCATCCAGGTGAAGTTCGCTTGCTAGCGTTGTTGCCTTCATTCGAATAGTGATGGTGCTGACACTTCTGCTTGCTGCTCTCTGCTCAACAACCCACTGTTCGAGTTTGTCCTCCAACAGTAGCCATCTTGCTTTGTTCCCTCGGAAACTCTGTTTTGTCTTCTTTACCTGGCGCAGGTCATCTTCTTGCTTCCTCCACCTACGCACCATTGATTCATTTATGTTATATTCTCTTGCTGCTGCTCTATTTCCGTGTTCTTCGGCATGACTTATTGCCTTAAGTTTAAATTCTGCGTTATACGCGTGTCGCTTAGTAGTAGCCATTTTGTGGTCTTTACAGATGTAAACACACAAAGGAAATGAAACGAAATATCCGCGCGCTTCTTCTTCTTCTACGGGGGCGGGTGGTTGCTTACAGTAGAAGAAGAAGCGCTTCCTGTTCTATGGGGGCGGGTGCTTACCTTGGCGGTTGCTTGCGTAGAAGAAGAAGCGCTTCCTGTTCTACGGGGAAAAAAGATGGCGGCTGTTTACCGAAGTTGCGAGACCGAAACTTTATGAAAATGAATCTTAATATTAATCCATATATAAAGCGCACCGGGTTATAAGGCGCACTGTCAGCTTTTGAGAACATTTGTGGTTTTTAGGTGCGCCTTATAGTGCGGAAAATACGGTACGCGAATTGCACCTTGTGCAGACAAGATTTTTCGATCGGACACGGAGGAATTAGCGATGTAAAAGACCACGTTGGGACAAAAAAACACAAATCTAATACCGTTGCTAGCGATACAAGTGGAAAACTTTCAACGTTTTTCGTCGCCCAAACAGATTCTTTGGATGTGATAAATGCCGAAGTTTTATTTACGGAGGCAATAATTGAGCATGGACTTCCAATCGCACTGGCTGATCACATGGGACAGTTATTTCGGAAAATGTTTCCCGACTCGAAAATCGCCAAAAAATATGGATGCGGTCGAACCAAAACATCAAACATTATTCAGTGTCTTGGAACAGAATCCTCAAAAAGTATCGCCGATGTCATGAAGACGGAACCATTTAGCATGTCGACTGACGGCAGCACCGATTATGACGATGTAAAACTGTACCCCATTTGTGTTCGATATTTCGATGACGACATTGGAAAAGTATTGTCTGTGCTTCTGTCTTTGAGGGAATGCAATACGGCTTCCACAGGCGAAAACATTTACAAAATACTCGCGGAAGAAATAGACTCAAACGAAATTCCTTGGCAGAATTTGGTTTGCTTTGCTGCCGATAATGCTGCAGCGATGATGGGATCTAAAACGGGTGTTGCAGCTTTCATTACGGAAATGTCTCCTTCGGTTTACATCGCCGGTAAGTACAGTTCGTAGCATAAAAAAACTCACAAAACATAACATTTTAAGTAAATCTTTTATTATTATGAATTCTTTTGAAAGGCTTACAAAAAAACTACATTTGAATTGTAATTCCATGCTATTGACAGGACTATTAATTTTAATGAAGTTAGCTTACCATGTTTACAGTATGATAATTGTGATAGAAATGTGAATTTTAGGCACAGAATATTTTTTACAATTGAACAAGGCAGTAGATTATACAAGCTTGGACAGAAAGTTAATAATGACACCAATTTTGTTTTTTTTATGGAATTGTTTAGTACCGTATTTTCCGCACCATAAGGCGCCCTGGGTTATAAGCCGCGCCTTCAATGAACAGCATATTTCAAAACTTTGTCCACCTATAAGCCGCCCGGTGTTGTAAGCCGCATCTAACTGCGCTAAAGGAATGTCAAAAAAACAGTCAGATAGGTCAGTCAAACTTTAATAATATATTAAAAACCAGCGTGATGTGGGCGCGCATGGAGTCGTATATCAACATGGACAGAGCTGCGTGAAAAAAGCCACCCGGCCTCTTCGCGTAAACTTAAACTTACCTTAACCACTCGCTCATCTTTTCTTCATCCATCCCTTCGAGTTAGCTTTTATGATGACGCCGGCTGGAAAGGTCTCTTTTGGCAAGGTCTTCCTTTTGAATATCACCATGGGTGGAAGTTTCTGGCCATTAGCATGGCAAGCTAGAACCACAGTGAAGGATGACTTCTCATTCCCTGTGGTGCGAATATTCACCGTACGTGCTCCCGTTGTATCCACAGTGCGGTTCACAGGAATATCAGTTGCTGTGAAATAGTAATCCGTGTGCGGATGGAGAGATTGCGTCTTTTCATGAACCGGATACCTGTCGCTTAGTAGGAGCCATTTTGTGGTCTTTACAGATGTAAACACACAAAGGAAATGAAACGGTAATATCCGCGCGCTTTTTCTTCTTCTACGCGGGCGGGTGGTTGCTTACAGTGGAAGAAGAAGCGCTTCCTGTTCTATGGGGGCGGGTGCTTACCTTGGCGGTTGCTTGCGTAGAAGAAGAAGCGCTTCCTGTTCTACCGGGAAAAAAGATGGCGGCTGTTTACCGAAGTTGCGAGACCGAAACTTTATGAAAATGAATCTTAATATTTATCCATATATAAAGCGGACCGGGTTATAAGGCGCACTGTCAGCTTTTGAGAAAATGTGTGGTTTTTAGGTGCGCCTTATAGTGCGGAAAATACGGTACTGTTTTACCATTTGTTTACTGTAAAAAGTGTTTATACTGTTTATACTTTCAATTAACAAATTGAAGTCTTGTGAAAGGTTGACAGGATAACTGGCATTAACTGTCAAAATAATTTCAAACTATTGAAGTTAGCTTACAGAATAAACATGTCAATCAACCCATATGATTTTTGCTGTAATATTTTTGTTTTGAAAAGTCACTGTGACTGATAGAAAAGTGATGGTTTTAGCAACGTTTTAACCTGTCTGAATGCTAATAATCATTTTGCGTCGGGGGGCGAAGCTGAACCCCCCCACCAGGTCTTTGTCCTGGACCTACCGGGGCCTGCGGCCCCTGGACCCTGGCTACTAGGTTTTTCTGATTTCAAAAGTTGGCAGGTATGCTATCCTTATGTCAGGTTCAAACACTGATGACATCTATTAAACAAGACAAGAAGCAAAGAATTAAACAGAAACAGGATTAAATTTGTCTCAATTTGAGGAGCGACGCCTAGACACTGTACCCTTGCACAGTGTCTCAGCACGCTCTGGGGAAAGATTGTACGCCACCTCTTTTTATTTGGACTTTCCCTGATTACATGGCAACAGCTGTTTCTAAGGGACGTGGGTCATAAACAGCGTTGCCTTTGGTTATAGAACAGTTCAAAAGAAAGGTCGTAAAACAGTTCAAAGAAGAGAGAGAGCACATCACACCTGTCCTTCATGACCTCCACTGGCTGCCTGTCAAATACAGAATCACCTTTAAACTACTCCTCACCACCTACAAGGCACTCCATAACCTGGCACCACCCTACCTCTCTGACCTCCTCCAGCCACACGTCCCGTCCCGTTCCCTCGGGTCTAGTGATGCCGGCCTCCTGGAGGTCCCCAAGACCAGGCGCCGAACCTGGGGCGACAGGGCCTTCTCTCTCTGGAACGCTCTCCCCAGGCACATCAGAGATGCCCCCTCCCTCCCTACCTTCAAAGCCACCCTAAAAACTCACCTCTTCACATTAGCCTTTCCAAACCGACCCTGCCCTAGGTCTCTCTTGTTTATTTATTTATTTTTATTTTATTTTATTTTTTCTAATAAAGTTGTTTTTATCGTCCCTCCTCCCCCAGCTCCCCCACACACACACACACACATGTAAAGCGACTTTGGGTATTTAGAAAAGCGCTATATAAATCCCAGGTATTATTATTATTATTATTATTAAGAGGTCGTAAAACAGTTCACAGAAAAGGTCACTTTGAGGTGAGTCCGGCCCTGCTTCCTCTCCGCTTTTGTAGTTCTTGGGTCAAGACGATATCTTTCTGTTGATTACAACTTAATACATGAAAGAAACAGAACACCTTCATGTTGCTTCCCCCCCTACACAGTACAGTTTTACAAGCCTTCTTCTTGGTAGGTTCAAAGACAGCTTTTGGTCTTCTCGCCGGGAACTCGTTTCAACACAAAGTATCGTGATAACTTAGATACAATTATTCTAACGCCTTACTTCCTGTTTGTCCATCAGCCGCACATATCGGTGTTGGTATCAGCGGCCAGGAGGGCATGCAGGCTGTCCTGTCCAGCGATTACTCCTTCGCCCAGTTCCGGTACCTGCAGCGCCTCCTGCTGGTGCACGGGCGCTGGTCCTACCTGCGCATGTGCAAGTTTCTCCATTATTTCTTTTACAAGAACTTCACCTTCACCTTCGTGCACGTCTGGTATGCATTCTTCTGCGGGTTCTCGGCACAGGTAAGAAATACTCAACAAAAAGACGTTTTTGTGTGTAGCTTTTAGAGATGCGCGGTTTGCGGGCACAACCGCGGATTATCCGCGGATCGGGCGGATGAACAGGGGTCACTCCGCGCGCAGTGCGCTCACGAAAGGGGTGGGGCTCACCCTGGTTGATATAGACAGCAGGACGGTGGCCGTGGAAGTCGGAACCCGCTAAGGAGTGTGTAACAACCCACCTGCCGAATCAACTAGCCCTGAAAATGGATGGCGCTGGAGCGTCGGGCCCATACCCGGCCGTCGCCGGCAGCGAGACGCGCTTGGAGGTGCGCTCAGCGCGGCTCCCATATGTTTGGTGTGCGTCTGGGTCGTGACAGCGTGGAACGCGAATGTCTGTGCTGCATTGGATCAGTCTCCTTTCTTTAACAGGCAAAAGCTTTATAACCTCACTAATGCCTTGCATCGTCTATATTAGATATATAACAACGGGTGGGTGCGGTTCTGATCAAATGTTACATCGGGTGGATGGCGGATGGTTGACGACTTTCTGATGCGGTTGCGGATGAAATAATTGCCTATCCGCGCATCTCTAGTAGCTTTACACTATAAACAAAAATGCACAATTATCACACACAACATCTGCCTGAATGTAACATTTATTTATAAATCTTGTCAATCATTTAATTTGGCTGTTCTACTTTATAGACCGTGTATGACCAGTGGTTTGTCAGCATGTACAACGTACTGTACACAGTTCTCCCAGTTGTTGGCATGAGTCTCTTTGACCAGGTATGCAATACACTCCACTGATACTTCACTCAGTACACCTGCATAACAAAACAGGATCAGGTGGAATACATTTACAAAACTATGTTTACTATAAAATAGGGATGTCCCGATGCGATATTTGGATCGGATCGGCTGCCGATATTTGCCAAAAATTGCGTATCGGCAAGGCATGGGAAAATGCCGATCCAGATCCAGTTTAAAAAAAAAACTCCGGTCCGTGTTTTCAATCAATCAATCATCAATCAATCTTTATTTATATAGCCTTAAATCACAAGTGTCTCAAAGGGCTGCACAAGCCACAACGACATCCTCGGTACAAAGCCCACATACGGGCAAGGAAAACTCACCCCAGTGGGACGTCGATGTGAATGACTATGAGAAACCTTGGAGAGGACCACATATGTGGGTAACCCCCCCCCCTCTAGGGGAGACCGAAAGCAATGGATGTCGAGTGGGTCTGACATAATATTGTGAGAGTCCAGTCCATAGTGGATCCAACATAATAGTAAGAGTCCAGTCCATAGTGGGGCCAGCAGGAGACCATCCCGAGCGGAGACGGGTCAGCAGCGCAGAGATGTTCCCAGCCGATGCACAGGCGAGCGGTCCACCCCGGGTCCCGACTCTGGACAGCCAGCACTTCATCCATGGCCACCGGACCTGTGCCCCCCCCCCCCTCAAGGAAAAGGGGAGCAGAGGAGAAAAGAAAAGAAACGGCAGATCAACTGGTCTAACAGGGGGGCTATTTAAAGGCTAGAGTATACAAATTAGTTTTAAGATGGGACTTAAATGCTTCTACTGAGGTAGCATCTCTAATTGTTAAATTTATTCCTCTTCTTTCCTGACAATTTAAAACAATGTTCAAGTAAAACAATTTTTTTATTATTATTGTAAAGAATAATAAATATTTTAGCTTCTGGTTTTTCGACGAAGAATATTTGTGAAATATTTCTTCAAACTTACTATGATTAAAATTCAAAACAATTATTCTGGCAAATCTAGAAAATCTGTAGAATCAAATTTAAATCTTATTTCAAAGTACTTTGAATTTCTTTTACAATTTTTGCTCTGGAAAATCTAGAAGAAATTCTGATTCGTCTTTGTTAGAAATATAGCTTGGTCCAATTTGTTAAATATTCTAACAAAGTGCAGATTGGATTTTAACCAATTTAAAACATGTCATCAAAAATTCTAAAATGTATCTTAATCAGGAAAAATTACTAATGATGTTCCATAAATTCTTTTTTAATTTTTTCAAAAAGATTCAAATTAGCTAGTTTTTCTCTCCTTTTTGTCGGTTGAATTTTGAATTTTAAAGAGTCGAAATTGAAGATGCACTATGTTTCAAAATTTTATTTTAATTTTTTTCGTGTTTTCTCCTCTTTTAAACCGTTCAATTAAGTGTTTTTTTTCATCATTTATTCTCTACAAAAAAACCTTCTGTAAAAGAAAAATAAATGTATGACGGAATGACAGACAGAAATACCCATTTTTTTAATATATATACATTTATTTATTTAGCTATTCTTGTTTAAATCACACGTACGTGTAACTTACAAATGACAATATATTTATTTATTTAAGTGTGTATCAAACTGGTAGCCCTTCGCATTAATCAGTACCCAAGAAGTAGTTTTTGGTTTCAAAAAGGTTGGTGACCCCTGTACTAGGGCATCAAATCAGTGTCAGTTGAGTCGGTCCATAGGTTGCCTGTAGGGATTTTTAATGTCCAGCAGATGTCAGTATTTAGTGACACAGTATCGACACAGTATCAATACAGTTTTGCAATGTGTCGAAACGCTTCATGACGCCTCATCAACCCATCACTAGTACGTATCATGCGTCCGCAACAAAAAGGAGGTTTTTGTAACCTGTAAGCTTTTTATTTAAGGTGTTGTTGTTATTATACCAAATAATACATTGCAAAAATTGTAAATGCGCCGGTCTTAGCATAATGCTAATATTTAACTACTGTATTAGCCCAGGGTTCCTAAGCCACAATGACACCAAACTATAGTTTAGTAGAAGGTGTCAAGTTTGTTGAATGACTTGAAGTTACTCTTTGTCCATTATGTCTTGCAGGACGTGAATGATCGCTGGAGTTTCCAGTACCCTCAGCTTTACGCCCCGGGGCCTCTGAACCTTTACTTCAATAAGAAGTCTTTTATGCGCTGCATGATCCACAGCTGCTTCAGCTCCCTCGTCGTGTTCTTCATCCCTTGGGCGGCCATGCGCGACACGGTGCGAGATGACGGAAAAGACATCGCGGACTATCAGTCCTTCGCTTTACTGGTGCAGACGTGTCTGCTTGTTGTGGTCAACATCCAGGTGAGGGAGTATTTAATCAATCAATCAATAACGGAGCAGCATCTCCTCATCCGTGGCTCACTAGTGCAACAACAAGTGGCCCTCCGACCTATTGTTACTATAACAATCTACAAGGTTAATATAGCTTGCTTCTCTTTCTTCCTCTCCATTTTTCTGCTTTCTTTTGTATTTCTAGTTATCATTAGGTATATGTATTGTTGCATTTGAACTAGGGATGTCCCGATCCAGGTTTTTGCACTTCCGATCCGATACCGATATTGACCGATACTGGCCTATCCGAGCATGTATTAAAGTTTAAAGTTATTTAGCCTACTTAGTTGTCAGAATCATGTTGAAAAGGGTTTTAGTACTCTTGATAACAACTAGCCAGCTGAATTAGGGGAGTTTGAATAATACACAATGGTTGGTAACAAGAAACTGACCTGTTTATTCAAGGATAAACACAAAATAGACAAAATTATACATGACAAACAGAAATGGCATCATTGAAACTAGGGCTGGGCGATATGGCCTTTTTTTTAATATTGCGATATTTTAAGGCCATATTGCGATACACGATATATATCTCGATATTTTGCCTCAGCCTTGAATGAACACTTGATGCATATAATCACAGCAGTATGATGATTCTATGTGTTTTGATTGATTGATTGAGACTTTTATTAGTAGGTTGCACAGTGAAGTACATATTCCGTACAATTGACCACTAAATGGTAACACCCCAATAAGTTTTTCAACTTGTTTAAGTCGGGGTCCACTTAAATTGATTCATGATACAGATATATACTATCAGATATATACTATCATCATAATACAGTCATCACACAAGATAATCACATTGAATTATTTACATTATTTATAATCCAGGGTGTGGAGGGGGGCGCCGGATGTAAGTGTCAAAAAGACAGCCAAAAGAGTTTGATATGAGAATAAATCCAAAGTTAAAATATAGGGTAGAAATGCATCCATTTGCAGGAAATGTAGTCTTGATTTTCAACATTTTCTTTCAAGGCTTGCATGTCTACATTAAAACATTCTTCTTCATACTGCATTAATATATGCTACTTTTAAACTTTCATGCAGAGAAGGAAATCACAACTAAAAAAATCACTAATTTTTTCATACGGTGTTGATGTGGAAATTTTTGCCTCGGCATTTTGATGGTGTGGGCGTGTGGCACCGAATGGAGATAAGCGTCTCGACAGACGTCACAATATTTGAACAATGATGACAAAAACTGTTTTCTCTGTCGTGTCCGTGTGTCGAAAATTGTTATGCGCTTATTTTTTTATTTGATTTTGTGCGTGGCATAGATTTGCTATGCGCAGAGGACGCTTAAACAGTGTGCAATTGCACAGGCGAGCACCTTAGAGGGAGCGCTGCTCGCACGGCTGCGCTAGCATCACAGCTAACGTTAGCCATGCTGCTACCTCTCTGCTCGGGGAGGACGTATACGTATGTGACGTATGAGGTGACAGTATGTGACGTATGACGTGACAGTATGTGACGTATGTCGTGACAGTATGTGACGTATGTCGTGACAGTATGTGACGTGTGTAAGAAGGTGCACTCGCTGTCTGTGAGAGGGAGACACAGGAAAGAATGAGAAGAGCCTGTCGTGTAACGCCAGCAGCTAAAAGCAACTGCGTGAGAATTCACAGACCTGTGGATGTGTTGAAGGTGTGCTGGAAAATGCGGAACGGAAATTAGGGAGCAGCAGAAAAGTGGAATGTATTATTTAAATCGGTGCGTTGGAAAACACGGACCGGAGTTTTTTTTTTAAACTGGATCTGGATCGGCATTTTCCCATGCCTTGCCGATACGCAATTTTTGGCAAATATCGGCAGCCGATCCGATCCACATATCGGATCGGGACATCCCTAATTTGAACAACTGTTTTGTTGATAATAGAGGTAAATTATTGGTATTGTTCATTATCAATAGTGATATTTCTATTGGTATTTGTATTGCTCCATTTGTAGTGTAATAATGCTCATTGTCATTTCTGTATTATTATTTATTTCGCTAACTGCTCCTTTGCTATCGCTTTTACCATCATATTTGTACTTATCCTATTTGCTGATGTTGCTCTATTGTTGTTGTTGTTGTTATTGTTGTGTTTATTGTTGTCTCTCTGTCTAATCCCCCTCTTGTCCCCACAATTTCCCTCTCTGTCTTCCTTTTTTTCTCTTTCTACAGGTAAAAGCCAGTAAATTAGAATATTTTGAAAAACTTGATTTATTTCAGTAATTGCATTCAAAAGGTGTAACTTGTACATTATATTTATTCATTGCACACAGACTGATGCATTCAAATGTTTATTTCATTTAATTTTGATGATTTGAAGTGGCAACAAATGAAAATCCAAAATTCCGTGTGTCACAAAATTAGAATATTACTTAAGGCTAATACAAAAAAGGGATTTTTAGAAATGTTGGCCAACTGAAAAGTATGAAAATGAAAAATATGAGCATGTACAATACTCAATACTTGGTTGGAGCTCCTTTTGCCTCAATTACTGCGTTAATGCGGCGTGGCATGGAGTCGATGAGTTTCTGGCACTGCTCAGGTGTTATGAGAGCCCAGGTTGCTCTGATAGTGGCCTTCAACTCTTCTGCGTTTTTGGGTCTGGCATTCTGCATCTTCCTTTTCACAATACCCCACAGATTTTCTATGGAGCTAAGGTCAGGGGAGTTGGCGGGCCAATTTAGAACAGAAATACCATGGTCCGTAAACCAGGCACGGGTAGATTTTGCGCTGTGTGCAGGCGCCAAGTCCTGTTGGAACTTGAAATCTCCATCTCCATAGAGCAGGTCAGCAGCAGGAAGCATGAAGTGCTCTAAAACTTGCTGGTAGACGGCTGCGTTGACCCTGGATCTCAGGAAACAGAGTGGACCGACACCAGCAGATGACATGGCACCCCAAACCATCACCCAACCATGCAAATTTTGCATTTCCTTTGGAAATCGAGGTCCCAGAGTCTGGAGGAAGACAGGAGAGGCACAGGATCCACGTTGTCTGAAGTCTAGAGTAAAGTTTCCACCATCAGTGATGGTTTGGGGTGCCATGTCATCTGCTGGTGTCGGTCCACTCTGTTTCCTGAGATCCAGGGTCAACGCAGCCGTCTACCAGCAAGTTTTAGAGCACTTCATGCTTCCTGCTGCTGACCTGCTCTATGGAGATGGAGATTTCAAGTTCCAACAGGACTTGGCGCCTGCACACAGCGCAAAATCTACCCGTGCCTGGTTTACGGACCATGGTATTTCTGTTCTAAATTGGCCCGCCAACTCCCCTGACCTTAGCCCCATAGACAATCTGTGGGGTATTGTGAAAAGGAAGATGCAGAATGCCAGACCCAAAAACGCAGAAGAGTTGAAGGCCACTATCAGAGCAACCTGGACTCTCATAACACCTGAGCAGTGCCAGAAACTCATCGACTCCATGCCACGCCGCATTAACGCAGTAATTGAGGCAAAAGGAGCTCCAACCAAGTATTGAGTATTGTACATGCTCATATTTTTCATTTTCATACTTTTCAGTTGGCCAACATTTCTAAAAATCCCTTTTTTGTATTAGCCTTAAGTAATATTCTAATTTTGTGACACACGGAATTTTGGATTTTCATTTGTTGCCACTTCAAATCATCAAAATTAAATGAAATAAACATTTGAATGCATCAGTCTGTGTGCAATGAATAAATATAATGTACAAGTTACACCTTTTGAATGCAATTACTGAAATAAATCAAGTTTTTCAAAATATTCTAATTTACTGGCTTTTACCTGTATCCCCTCCTGCTACGGCCCGGCTGCACCAAATAATAATATAAATACATTTAAATAAAGTCAAATACAAATAAGGCAACAAGAAAAGTATTCCACACTTCTCTTTTGTAAAGTAAACTTGTACAGCTGATACGGGCATCTACATTAACTATATGATTATGCCTGAGAAGCTGGACAGGACAAAAAAAAACAACAAGTGGCCCTCTGAGGGCAGCCATAACTGCCATGTGGCCCCCAATGAAAACCAATTTGACACCCCTGCTTTAATAGGTTTTATTCTTGTTGATCTTACAATGAATATGTGCTCTGAAAATAGAATGTACTTGATAATAATTCATGAAAATATTGCAGCTTTGTCTGGACACCTATTATTGGACGGCTGTAAACCAGTTCTTCATGTGGGGCAGCCTGGGAATCTACTTCCTCACCACGTTTGCCATGCACAGCAACGAAATGTTCTTCATCTTTGCCTCTGTTTTTCCCTTCATCGGTAAGTCACTAAGGCATTTTATGAGAGGCTGTGTTTCGTTATTATAGTACACTCTGGTTTATTTTGGTTCGGGACTACAGGTACAGCCAGGAGCTCCCTCAACCAGCCGAGCGTGTGGCTAACTATATTCTTGACATGCCTCCTTTGTGGTTTGCCGGTGGTGGCTTTCCGTTTCATGATCATCCAGCTGAGACCCACCATCAATGACAAGGTACCATCGATCAAGTATGCACTGCCTTCACTGGTTAATGCTCTCGAAGTAAAGATGCAGTCTCTAGAGAGAGACTGGTGAGGCTATAGCTGTTAAATCATACTTGCCAACCCTCCCGAATTTTCCGGGAGACTCCCGAAATTCAGCACCTCTCCCGAAAACCTCCCGGGACAAATATTCTCCCGATAAATCTCCCGATTTTCAGCCACTTTCAGTCCATGTGGACCTGAGTGAGGACAGCCTTTTTTCACTACAGGAGGACAACAGGGTGACAAGAAGTAAATCATCCAGACTAGAGATACATTGTATTATTATGTTTATCTTACCTAAAAATAAATAGATATTTATTCATTTAAAAAAAAAAAAAAACTAAATACATTTTTACTATATTTTGCTAAAAACATCAAAATTAATAGTGTTTTTATTTTTATTTTTTCTGACTCCTTATTACATCCAGCCATAGAATTTTACATTAAAATAAACATATTTGAAATGATTAATTTTAAATTATCATAATAATTCATTTAAAATGACCATATTTAATTATTAAAATAATTGCTTGTTTATCAACAACGTTAGCATTTTATTCACTACATTTTGAAGCTCTCAGAAGCCAAGTTATGTTATATTCCTTAATATTTATTTATGCAAATTCGAAGTATCAATTATCCAGACACAGTTTTGTTTGCATATTTTCAGGATGTAGATATACAGGTAAAAGCCAGTAAATTAGAATATTTTGAAAAACTTGATTTATTTCAGTAATTGCATTCAAAAGGTGTAACTTGTACATTATATTTATTCATTGCACACAGACTGATGCATTCAAATGTTTATTTCATTTAATTTTGATGATTTGAAGTGGCAACAAATGAAAATCCAAAATTCCGTGTGTCACAAAATTAGAATATTGTGTAAGGCTAATACAAAAAAGGGATTTTTAGAAATGTTGGCCAACTGAAAAGTATGAAAATGAAAATTATGAGCATGTATAATACTCAATACTTGGTTGGAGCTCCTTTTGCCTCAATTACTGCGTTAATGCGGCGTGGCATGGAGTCGATGAGTTTCTGGCACTGCTCAGGTGTTATGAGAGCCCAGGTTGCTCTGATAGTGGCCTTCAACTCTTCTACGTTTTTGGGTCTGGCATTCTGCATCTTCCTTTTCACAATACCCCACAGATTTTCTATGGGGCTAAGGTCAGGGGAGTTGGCGGGCCAATTTAGAACAGAAATACCATGGTCCGTAAACCAGGCACGGGTAGATTTTGCGCTGTGTGCAGGCGCCAAGTCCTGTTGGAACTTGAAATCTCCATCTCCATAGAGCAGGTCAGCAGCAGGAAGCATGAAGTGCTCTAAAACTTGCTGGTAGACGGCTGCGTTGACCTTGGATCTCAGGAAACAGAGTGGACCGACACCAGCAGATGACATGGCACCCCAAACCATCACTGATGGTGGAAACTTTACACTAGACTTCAGGCAACGTGGATCCTGTGCCTCTCCTGTCTTCCTCCAGACTCTGGGACCTCGATTTCCAAAGGAAATGCAAAATTTGCTTTCGTCAGAAAACATGACTTTGGACCACTCAGCAGCAGTCCAGCTCTTTTTTTCCTTAGCCCAGGTGAGACGCTTTTCGCGCTGTTTCTTGGTCAACAGTGGCTTGACACGAGGTATGCGGCAGTTGAAACCCATGTCTTTCAAGCGTCTCTTGGTGGTGGATCTTGAAGCACTGACTCCAGCAGCTGTCCACTCCTTCTGAATCTCCCCCACATTTTTGAATGGGTTTTTTTTCACAATCTTGACCAGGGCGCGGTGATCCCTATCGCTTGTACACTTTTTCTGACCACAGTTTTTCCTTCCCTTTGCCTCTCCATTAATGTGTTTGAACACAGAGCTCTGAGAACAGCCAGCCTCTTCAGCAATAACCTTTTGTGTCTTTCCCTCCTTGTGCAATGTGTCGATGGTTGCCTTTTGGACAGCTGTCAAATCTGAAGTCTTCCCCATGTTTGTGTAGGCTTCAGAACTGGACTGAGAGACCATTTAAAGCCCTTTGCAGGTGTTTTGAGTTAATCAGCTGATTAGTTTGTGGCACCAGGTGTCTTCAAAATTTAACCCTTACACAATATTCTAATTTTGTGACACACGGAATTTTGGATTTTCATTTGTTGCCACTTCAAATCATCAAAATTAAATGAAATAAACATTTGAATGCATCAGTCTGTGTGCATTGAATAAATATAATGTACAAGTTACACCTTTTGAATGCAATTACTGAAATCAAGTTTTTCAAAATATTCTAATTTACTGGCTTTTACCTGTATGTATGTATGTATATATATATATATATATATATATATATATATATATATATATATATATATGAAATACTTGACTTGGTGAATTCTAGCTGTCAATATACTCCTCCCTCTTAACCACGCCCCCAACCACGCCCCGCCCGACCACGCCCCCACCCCCCACCTCCCGAAATCGGAGGTCTCAAGGTTGGCAAGTATGTGTTAAATATACATTTGATATTTGGCCACCATTAAACACTGTATGTTGTAAACCAGCAGAGCTAAGACTTCCAGTAAAATAACAGCACAAGACAAGAACTAAAGCACTACACACAGGACACAATAACAAACTCAAACTAAGGCACGACAACCTGGTGGAGTTTCATTTTTTAACCTGGTGTGCCTCTGTATTTTTTTAATGAAAAAAATGTGCCTTGGCCCAAAAAAGGTTGAAAAACACTGGATTAAGGTATACCGCTGTAATCTCTACAGGTGAGACTAAAGGTACGTAAGGAGGTGTTGCCTGCTCCCGGTCCTCGCCATCCACCCGCGAGGCGTAGCAGCACCCGGCGGTCGAGCTACGCCTTCTCTCACGCTGAAGGCTACGGTGATCTCGTCACGTCCCGGAAGTTCCTGCCGAAACGTCCCGCAAAGAGTCGACCCGCCCTGTTCGATAATTCCCCTTTGGCACAGAACAGACCTCAACTCTACCGTACCGTGACAGAGGAGACCAGGTGAACAAGTAATAATGTTATAGACATCAGTGTGCAAGAAATACGTTATACCTGAGGTCGTTAATGGGGCTTCTGTGAGCCCCAGGAGGTCCTTAGAGGTACTGCAGGGGCGTCCAGAAATTTTCCTTGATTTGACTTTTTTTTAATTCGCAATTTAAAGCCTTGAACGCCCATTGTCTGACTATTTTTCAATATAATATGTAACCACTAGTAGTTTTTTCATTTCATTTATTCATTTATTTCAGGCAATGACATTAAAAAAAAAAAAAGTACAAGGTAGTGTTGCGTCAGGCCAGTATTCCCTCTCAGGGAATTAAAGTCACTGTTCAATCCCAAATTCTTTCAGATGACATATATGCAGAGTAAGAAGTTCCATCAAGACAGAATAGGAATATTAACAAGTTTTCCTGAAGCTTCAGGAGACCAGCCCAGACCAATACATTCATACCGGCTTCTCAAATTGGTCTAACATTCAAACGGAAAGAAACTACTTCTTGAATCAGAAAGCAGTCCCCCCCCAGAAAGGAATGCCTCCCTCTTCCCCAACGCTGATAAGGGAAGTAGGGGGATGTATCCTCTTCACATTCCAATGTCTAAAACACTAAACAGACCTCTGTAGACAAAGAGAAACTGGTATACAGAGTATACAATGGAAAAGTACTATGTGATCCAAACATGACTATGAATAAAGAAAGAACTCTTAAACATATATGCATTCTCCACAGTAGACAATACATAATAATATAAATGAATATAATGCAAAAGGTAATGTACAGTATGTAAGCATGATTGTCCAGTTTTGGCTGAAAGGGAGTGGGAAGAAGATACTTTTTTTAATCCCTACTGTTAGAGATTACCGTATTTTCCGCACCATAAACCGCCCTGGGTTATAAGCCGCGCCTTCAATGAACAGCATATTTCAAAACTTTGTCCACCTATAAGCCGCCCCGTGTTATAAGCCGCATCTAACTGCGCTAAAGGAATGTCAAAAAAACAATCAGATAGGTCAGTCAAACTTTAATAATATATTAAAAGCCAGCGTGATGTGGGCGCGCATGGAGTCGTATATCAACATGGACGGAGCTGCGTGAAAAAAGCCACCCGGCCTCTTCGCGTAAACTTACCTTAACCACTCGCTCATCTTTTCTTCATCCATCCATCCCTTCGAGTTAGCTTTTATGATGACGCCGGCTGGAAAGGTCTCTTTTGGCAAGGTCTTCCTTTTGAATATCACCATGGGTGGAAGTTTCTGGCCATTAGCATGGCAAGCTAGAACCACAGTGAAGGATGACTTCTCATTCCCTGTGGTGCGAATATTCACCGTACGTGCTCCCGTTGTATCCACAGTGCGGTTCACAGGAATATCAAAAGTCAGTGGAACCTCGTCCATGTTGATAATGTTCTCTGGCCGGATCTTTTTTTCAGCTATCTTGTTTTTACAATATGCACGGAAAGTAGCCAGCTTTTCTTGAAAGTCTTTAGGCAGTTGCTGTGAAATAGTAGTCCGTGTGCGGATGGAGAGATTGCGTCTTTTCATGAACCGGAAACCTGTCGCTTAGTAGGAGCCATTTTGTGGTCTTTACAGATGTAAACACACAAAGGAAATGAAACGTAATATCCGCGCGCTTCTTCTTCTTCTTCTTCTACGCGGGCGGGTGGTTGCTTACAGTAGAAGAAGAAGCGCTTCCTCTTCTATGGGGGCGGGTGCTTACCTTGGCGGTTGCTTGCGTAGAAGAAGAAGCACTTCCTCTTCTACGGGGAAAAAAGATGGCGGCTGTTTACCGTAGTTGCGAGACCGAAACTTTATGAAAATGAATCTTAATATTAATCCATATATAAAGCGCACCGGGTTATAAGCCGCACTGTCAGCTTTTGAGTAAATTTGTGGTTTTTAGGTGTGGCTATTAGTGCGGAAAATACGGTAAATGTTATTAAATGTTAATGTTACTACTTAATTAATAAGTAGTAACATTATTCGAGCTGGTGGTGGTATTCTTGTCAATTTTAGGGTTCAAATAGTTTTGAGCCAGTGACGTACACTATATTTAAGTAATTAAAACACCAAAAATCATATAAAATGTCCATTTACTTTAATGTTGTAACCAAAAATGTCTATTTTAGATCCATCCATCCATTTTCTACCGCTTGTCCCTTTTGGGGTCTCGGGGGGTGCTGGAGCCTATCTCAGCTGTATTCGATCAATAATGAAATTCCCTTCCATCCATCCATCCATCTTCTTCCGCTTATCCGAGGTCGGGTCGCGGGGGCAGCAGCTTAAGCAGGGAAGCCCAGACTTCCCTCTCCCCAGCCACTTCGTCCAGCTCCTCCCGGGGGATCCCGAGGCGTTCCCAGGCCAGCCGGGAAAGATAGTCTTCCCAGCGTGTCCTGGGTCTTCCCCGTGGCCTCCTACCGGTCGGACGTGCCCTAAACACCTCCCGAGGAAGGCGATCGGGTGGCATCCTGACCAGATGCCCGAACCACCTCATCTGGCTCCTCTCAATGTGGAGGAGCAGCGGCTTTACTTTGAGCTCCCCCCGAATGACAGAGCTTCTCACCCTATCTCTAAGGGAGAGCCCCGCCACCCGGCGGAGGAAACTCATTTGGGTCGCTTGTACCCGTGATCTTGTCCTTTCGGTCATGACCCAAAGCTCATGACCATAGGTGAGGATGGGAACGTAGATCGACCGGTAAATTGAGAGCTTTGCCTTCCGGCTCAGCTCCTTCTTCACCACAACGGATCGATACAGCGTCCGCATTACTGAAGACGCCACACCGATCCGCCTGTCAATCTCACGATCCACTCTTCCCTCACTCGTGAACAAGACTCCGAGGTACTTGAACTCCTCCACTTGGGGCAAGATCTCCTCCCCAACAACATTTTTTTCCACTCTTTTTTTAAATGTGTGAGACCATTGCTATACTAAATGAATAAACTAAAATTAATTAATGGAAAATAAATTATTAGGTCATTTATTATTTCAGTGAAAAATAACAAACTTAACATAAATTAGCAAACCTTCATGCAACAACTCCCACTGTTTACTGAAACCAGTATTTCTGCCTTCCAGGACCAGTGCATGAATTGCCCCCCTGAGGATTAATAAAGTTGTTTGGATTTCATGGGGGACAGTGACACTGGTAAGGACAATGTACTATTAGAAACATAACAGTGACGGAGAGGTAAAGGGCTAGGAATACGTTTGTGATAAAAATGTATTATGAAGCCCCCTGTCATTCTATAATTGACATTTTACATGCACCTCCTCAAGAAAAATGGAACCCTCCACATCAGACCTGGGTATTTGGCGTGAAGCCAATCATAAATTACAAAATAAATTTAAAAAAGTATCTATGACTAGTGTGCAATACAAGGGTGCTGCTTTTGTTTTGAAAAGTGTTATTTATGGGCGTATGTCCGTGTGTAACCTAGCCATCAGGACAAGTTTCGTCATTTCTCACAAAATCGCCAGAAAAAGTAAGGCGTTTTCTGACGGAGAGTTTATTAAGGAGTGCTTATTGGACTCTGTTGCGCATTTGAGAACGTGTCACTCTCCCGACGCACTGTAACGAGGCGGGTTGAGACCATCGCTGGAAACTTGGAGCTCCAGCTGAAGAACGGAACGGCCGACTTTGACTGTTTTTCGCTGGCTTTGGATGAGAGCTGCGATGTACGTGACACCGCCCGGCTGCTCATCTTCTTACGTGGGATAACTGCAGACTTTCAAATCACGGAGGAGCTGGCAGCCATGCAGTCAATTAAAGAGACAACCACAGGTAATGACTTGTTCACATAGGTAAATGCGTGTTTGGTAGAGATGCGCGGTTTGCGGACACAACCGCGGAGTCCGCGGATCATCCGCGGATTGGGCGGTTGAAATAAAAAAAAATTAGATTTTATCCGCGGGTCGGGTCGGGCGGTTGAAATAAAAAAAAAAAATTAGATTTTAAATAGATTCAGGCGGGTGGGTGGCAGTTAAACCAATTCGGAAATATATAGACATAGTTAAATGTTGTTACCCACATACGAAAAACGAGCAGGCACCTGCAGCATATGCCACAACAGAAGAAAAAAAAAAGAGATGGACACTTTTACGGAGCGGAGAAGGGACGCCTCGCCGGGGTCCGGGACCGAGGCCCCTTCCCCCGAGAGGGCCCCACCGGGAGCCGTAGCTGAGGCGATCCGCGAGAAAGGCCCGACGCACGTCCAGGGTCACCACCGCGCCCACCGCACCGACACCCCGCCTCGTCCGCCTTCGCCGCGGCCGGCGTCACGCGCAGCAGGTAAGCAGCTTACCTGCCCGCCACCCCCGTGGCCGGGGGCTCGTAACAGGGGTCACTCTGCGCGCTCCGCCCGCGCAGCTTACCTGCCCGCCACCCCCGTGGCCGGGGGCTCGTAACAGGGGTCACTCCGCACGCTCCGCCCGCGCAGCTTACCTGCCCGCCACCCCCGTGGTCGGTGGCTCGTAACAGGGGTCACTCCGCGCGCTCCGCCCGCGCAGCTTACCTGCCCGCCACCCCCGTGGCCGGGGGCGCGTAACAGGGGTCACTCCGCGCGCAGTGCGCTCACGAAAGGGGTGGGGCTCACCCTGGTTGATATAGACAGCAGGACGGTGGCCATGGAAGTCGGAACCCGCTAAGGAGTGTGTAACAACCCACCTGCCGAATCAACTAGCCCTGAAAATGGATGGCGCTGGAGCGTCGGGCCCATACCCGGCCGTCGCCGGCAGCGAGACGCGCTTGGAGGTGCGCTCAGCGCGGCTCCCATATGATTGCGCACTGGTGTGCGTCTGGGCCGTGACAGCGTGGCACGCGAATGTCTGTGCTGCATTGGATCAGTCTCCTTTCTTTAACAGGCAAAAGCTTTATAACCTCACTAATGCCTTGCATCGTCTATATTAGATATATAACAACGGGCGGGTGCGGTTCTGATTAAATGTTAGATCGGGTGGATGGCGGATGGTTGACGACTTTCTGATGCGGTTGCGGATGAAATAATTGCCTATCCGCGCATCTCTAGTGTTTGGACATTTTAGGACTGAAATGGGACAAGCTGGCAGGTGTGACAACAGATGGTTGTCCAAATCTGACGGGGAAAAAAATGTTGGACTTTTAAAGAGGATGCAGGATAAAGTGACCGAAATTGACATTTTTGCATTGTATTATACATTAGGAAGTGTTGTGTAAAACAATGTTAAAAATAAAACCCATCAAAAGCAATCTGCTTTTGTATAAAGTTAAGTTAGGTTAAATGAAATTATTATTATTATTATTATTTGTCTTACGATATTTTAAAAATAATTTGAGCAAAATTTAATTGAAATATTGTCGGTGTGGCCCTCCAGCAGTGCTCAGGTTGCTCATGCGGCCCCCGGTAAAAATTAATTGCCCACCCCTGCTCCACACAATACTGTATCTTAATTAAGGATGTCGAAGTTAACGCATGCGATTAATCACAAAAATGTATCGCATCATTCATGTATAAATCCATTTTTTTAAATAAGCTTCAATAAGCTTGTTTTCCAAAGCAAATGTGTTAAAGAAGAGTACATGCAGACTAGAGATGCGCGGATAGGCAATTATTTCATCCGCAACCGCATCAGAAAGTTGTCAACCATCCGCAATCCACCCGATCTAACATTTGATCAGAACCGCATCCGCCCGCACCCGCCCGTTGTTATATATCTAATATAGACGATGCAAGGCATTAGTGAGGTTATAAAGCTTTTGCCTGTTAAAGAAAGGAGACTGATCCAATGCAGCACAGACATTCGCGTGCCACGCTGTCACGACCCAGACGCACACCAGTGCGCAATCATATGGGAGCCGCGCTGAGCGCACCTCCAAGCGCGTCTCGCTGCCGGCGACGGCCGGGTATATGGGCCCGACGCTCCAGCGCCATCCATTTTCAGGGCTAGTTGATTCGGCAGGTGGGTTGTTACACACTCCTTAGCGGGTTCCAACTTCCATGGCCACCGTCCTAGCTGCTGTCTATATCAACCAGGGTGAGCCCACCCCTTTCGTGAGCGCACTGCGCGCGGAGTGACCCCTGTTACGCGCCCCCGGCAACAGGGGTGGCGGGCAGGTAAGCTGCGCGGGCGGAGCGCGCGGAGTGACCCCTGTTACGAGCCCCCGGCCACGGGGGTGGCGGGCAGGTAAGCTGCTTACCTGCTGCGCGTGACGCCGGCCGCGGCGAAGGCGGACGAGGCGGGGTGTCGGTGCGGTGGGCGCGGTGGTGACCCTGGACGTGCGTCGGGCCCTTCTCGCGGATCGCCTCAGCTACGGCTCCCGGTGGGGCCCTCTCGGGGGAAGGGGCCTCGGTCCCGGACCCCGGCGAGGCGTCCCTTCTCCGCTCCGTAAAAGTGTCCATCTCTTTTTTTCTTTTTCTTCTGTTGTGGCATATGCTGCAGGTGCCTGCTCGTTTTTCGTATGTGGGTAACAACATTTAACTATGTATATATATTTCCCAATTGGTTTAACTGCCACCCGCCTGAATCTATTTAAAATCAAAATTTTTTTTATTTCAACCACCCGACCCGACCCGACCCGACCCGACCCGCGGATAAAATCTAATTTTTTTTAAATCTATCCGCCCGATCCGCGGATAATCCGCGGACTCCGCGGTTGTGCCCGCAAACCACGCATCTCTAATGCAGACACATTTTGCATTGAGATTATGGTTTAGTACTTTATCTATCGGCTACATCAGCACCTTGTTATTTGCAATGTGATTGCAGAATTCTTCATAATGTGCACTCCATACTGAACTGTTACCAAGTTTTGAGCAAATAAATGACAAAGTGCATTTAACTGACGATGATGTATTAACAATAAAATTAGATTTGTGTCAACATATTGTGGTCTTTTTTTGAAGTTGATTTAAAGCAGTGCTTCCTAAATATGTTCTGTTGTGGCCCCCCTAGGAACATACTTGCCAACCCTCCCGAATTCTCCGGGAGACTCCCGAATTTCAGTGCCCCTCACGAAAATCTCCATTCTCCCGAATTTCTCCCGATTTTCCAGCCGGACAACAATATTGGGGGCATGCCTTAAAGGCACTGCCTTTAGCGTCCTCTCTCACCTGAAAAGGAGACTATTATATACCGTATGTCTCCGTTATCCATAGCTTTATCTATAACCCATAAAGTAGGCAGGCACGGAGCTATTTCTCAGCGTGTGTTTATTCCAGCCGGCACGTTAATACACTGACACACAACATCCGGATTCCCATTTTTCATTGCTTCAAAACTACGGCAAGTAGTAACGGTCAAAGCATGCTTGCCAACCTTGAGACCTCCGATTTCGGGAGGTGGGGGGCGGGGGGCGTGGTCGGGGTGGGGCGGGGGGCGTGGTTAAGATATATATATATATATAAGAAATACTTGACTTTCAGTGAATTCTAGCTATATATTTTTTTTTTTTATTATATATATATATATATATATATATATATATATATATATATATATATATATATATATATATATATATATATATATATGTCTTAATAAGGTTATCCAAAAAATAGTGCTCGATACCGTAGTAGAGCGCAATATATGTATGTGTGGGAAAAAAATCACAAGACTATTTCATCTCTACAGGCCTGTTTCATGAGGGGGGGGTACCCTCAATCATCAGGAGATTTTAATGGGAGCATTCGCATACCATGGTTTATATAGGGCACAGAGTGGGTGGGTACAGGCTGGCCTAGGGGCGTGGTGATTGGCTCATGTGTTACCTAGGAGGTGTTTCCGTCTGTGGCGGCATGTTGTTACAATTTCGCTGCGCTTGTTGAGGGATGACAGGTCTGGGCGGTAAATAATAAACAGTTTCTCTTTCAAGCATAGGTTGCATCTTTTATTACCACTATTGTAAGGTGTGCTGGATGCAAGAATTTGCCATGTTATTGAATATTCAACATTATTGTCTTTGAGGTCCCAAATGTGTTTGCTGAGTTCTGTGGTATTTCACAGGTTTTGGTTCCTGAAAGAAGCCTTGTGATTGTTCCATCTGGTTTTGAATTCTCCCTCGGTTAATCCTACATATGTGTCGGATGTGTAAATGTCCTTGCGTATTACCTTAGATTGGTAGACAACTGATGTTTGTAAGCACCCCCCGTTGAGAGGGCAATCGGGTTTCTTTCGACAGTTACATCCTTTGTTGGTTTTGGAGTCGCTCTGTCTGGGGGTCGACGGCTCATTTGCAATTGTTTTGTTGTGGTTTGAGATGATTTGTCGTATATTGTTCATGCAGATGTAGCTCAATTTAATGTTGTTCTTGTTGAATACTTTTCTTAGGGTGTTGTCTTTGGGAAAGTGTTTGTCAATCAGATTGAGGAATTTGAGACGTTTTTGCTGTATGGGGGGTTGTACCAGATGATGTCGTTTCGTTTTCTGTTCTTTTTTGGCTGGTTTCCTGGCGTGGGTTCATAGGTGAGGGTGAAATTGTATCCGCTTTCATCAAGGGCTTTTTGGTACGGGGGGGTTGCTTGGTCAATTTCAGCTTTGCTAGATGACAGCATCGATAGCCTTTTATTGATTCCAGTAGGTATTCTTTTCGTGGTGGTGGGTGGGTGGTTGCTGTCATGGTATATATATATATATATATATATATATATATATATATATATATATATATATATATATATATATATATATATATATAAATAAATAAAAGAAATACTTGAATTTCAGTGTTCATTTATTTACACATATACACACACATAACACTCATCTACTCATTGTTGAGTTAAGGGTTGAATTGTCCATCCTTGTTCTATTCTCTGTCACTATTTCAGAACACACACATTATACAAATATACATTATAAAACCAATAAGAAAACGGGAGCTCTAATTTGGGAGTCTGAATTAGGATCAGAAGTTCCTATATAAACATTGCGTACTCACGTCGCCTTTTTGTATTGATTACTGCAGCTGTGCACTGGATTCATTCACAAATACAAACTACAACTCACAAACACTTTAGAGTTAGGCTCCACCATCAGAATGTGTACTTAAACTTATAAAGATCACATGGATATTATTCAGTGAGTTGATTCACCAAAACTAACCTGTTATACAGAAGGAAAAAGCACACAGGACGTTTCAATTGTTCACAGACTGGTCGCTCTCATCAGAATGACAAGACACTTTCGGTCTGCAGGTGATAGCATTCAATTGGGAAGAAACGCCCTACTGCCCCCTACTGACCAATGTGAATACTGATAAATGTGGAATGACAGCTCCAAAAACGAATTCAAACCACAAAATAAAATAAATAAATCAACACAAAAATGTGACACATTATGGGTGGGTCACATATGCATGTACAGTAGATGGCAGTATTGTCCTGTTTAAAAGTGTCACAACATTGCTGTTTACGGCAGACAAACTGCTTTACAGTAAACGAAAACTTGACTGCTGTTGTTGTGTGTTGTTACTGCGCTTGGAGGACGTTAATGAAACTGCCTAACAATAAACCCACATAAGAAACCAATAACTCGCCCTCGATCATTCTACAGTTATAACGTGATTGGGCAGGCATTGTGGGAAAGCAGACGTGAGAACAGGCTGTCAACACGTCACTCAGGTCCGCATAGAGCTGTAGGGGGTGTGGCCTCCAGCTCCGCAAGAATTTCGGGAGAAAATTTGTCCCGGGAGGTTTTCGGGAGAGGCGCTGAATTTCGGGAGTCTCCCGGAAAATCCGGGAGGGTTGGCAAGTATGGGTCAAAGAAGCACAAGGCGGCGGCAACACAGCCCAGTATTATGGGCCACCTTGCTAAATGGAGACCCAAGGGTGTGACATATGCCGAGACAAAGATGGCTATGCTGATAGCTGCAAGTCCGTGAAGGATATGTTCCTGGATTCAGAGATCGCTCGCCAGTACTCAAATGGCAGAACAAAGGCTACTCAAATAGTGAAAGGTAAGTGTTTTTTTCTTTTTTAAGTAATTTTTCCCTTTCAACCAGCTTTTCCATGATGTGATCCATCTTGCGATTCAGTTCAGAAATCGCCCCAATCTGTGATCCCTCGGCCCGGCCCAAACCTTCCATTGCGACGAATAGCCTTTGGACAGTTGGCCATTGCATACTCGGTGCAATAGTGGACAAAGTTGGCACAACCAGTAATATAACCAGTGTTGGGTTAGTTACTGAAAAGCAGTAACTAGTTACTTCATTTCAAAAGTAACTCAGTTACTAACTCAGTTACTTACACCAAAAAGTAATGTGTTACTGTGAAAAGTAACTATTTAGTTACTTTTTTTTTTTTTTTCTTTTTTTTTTTTTAAACCTCCCATTAATGCCCTTTTAGCCTTCATTTCAGTACTGTTATTGCACTGGAGAATAATACAATCTGTTGATCAACTTGACATGCATTTGCATCACTGAACTCTGCTAGGCAATGTGGTCTACATACGACAAAGATATTTTACAAAGGCCAATTTGTTTCTGTCCAGAACAAATTGACAAAACTATTTTAAATAGCTGCAACATAACGTACATAAGTAACAAACAGCATAATAACAGCATAGATGTAAACCAAGAAAGGCACACACTACATACACAAAGTCTAACCAGGCATTTTCTTCCTCAAGTAATTCTGATACAAAATCATGTCTGAAGCCCAGAACACTCTACACATTTCCCCAGTTTTAGTTTAGAGATAAGGAAAGATTGGCCTGGCCCACTAGGATCCCTCTTTATGTTTGTGAACTTTATAGTCTATACATTTAGAGTGATGTGATAATCAAACACTCTAGAAGTCTAGAATGAAAGAGTATATAAGAGAATTGACAGCAACGTTCCCTCTCAGGAGCGCACCTGTGCAATTGTGCACTGCTCAAGCGTCCTCTGCGCACGGCAAATCTATGCCATGCACAAAATCAAATAAAAAAATAAGCGCATAACAATTTTCGACACGACACGGACACGACAGAGAAAACCGTTTTCGTCATCGTTCAAATATTGTAACGTCTGTCGAGACGCTTTGAGAACATGAATTCCATCCATCACTTTACTGAGCAAAACTCTTTATTGTCGGCCATAAACACATCACCAAAACATTAGTAAAAAAAATGATATCTAGCAAAAGTGGTCATTTTCTGCAGTACAAACCAGACCAAAAGCAACTTTGTTGTATCAGCAGCAGCCGCTCGCTCTTTCTCACTTGCGCCAACACATGCACATATGGCACTTAGCCAGTGATGCGTTTACAGCCACACAAAAAGTCGGACAACTCCAACACCACACATAAAGTGTAATTCCAGGTCATTACACTATGATTTACCAATCAAATGTGTGCTTATTCTAGTGTCATTTATTTAGGAATCTTAATTTATAAATATTAATCATTAAATGCTGTTAGTTTTTTAAATAAATACTAATAAAAATATATTTTTTACAAACAGGAAGTTGCAGGAATGTACACATGATCCCCTGCTTACATCTCATTGTGCAACATGTGAATGTTTTAATGGGAACTAAATGCAATGTCTGAAAGGGTACAAATGATTTCCAAAGCAGGACCTCCACCCAGACAAACAATACAAGTACACAGTTCATGAAAAACAATATTTGTTGCTATTGTCATTGTAAGTGGGCCTAAACACTTATATTAGAAATGGAAATGACTGCTGTCATTTGATTCTAATAATAAGAGAATGTTGTCTGTCTATCTGTGTTGGCCCTGTGATGAGGTGGGGACTTGTCCAGGGTGTACCCTGCCTTCCGCCCGAATGCAGCTGAGATAGGCTCCAGCGACCCCGAAAGGGACAAGCGGTAGAAAATGGATGGATGGATGGAGATTGAAGTTGTTATTTAGTCAGGTTTGGGACAGGTGTGCTGCTGGTGTAGCCACAGTGTGCACGTCTAAAGTTGCTCACATGGGCTCCACTCAATGCTCAGGGAGTTTTTGCGTTTGCTCACACACATGAGCAATTAGAGGGAACATTGACTGACAGAGTGTGTGTACCTTCAGCGGTGAATGATGAGCAGAGGCAGAGTTAATCCTGAAGTGGTGGTGGTGGAGGTAAAGTGTCATTGGAGTCTCTATCTCTCTTTACTAGCTTCGTCGAAGCATGTTGCTTATGTAGCTTGTTTCAGCAGATTTGAATTGCTGTTTTGGGCAGTAGATGGGATCTTTGATCCAAAGCACAATTTACATTTAACTAAAATGTTCTTTTCTTTGTGCTCGACAAAAGAAAAGTAGTGAAAATATCTCCATGTTAGCAAACTCGACTTCTGGCTCCGCCATGATCAGACACGCCCCCTCCCCTCCCCACACCCACACAGAGCGCTGGTCTCTCTCTCTTCTCCGGCTTGTGACACAAGAAGAATCAGAACGATGACACAGCAGCGCTCCGATAAAACACACTTTATACTACATAAAAAGTAACGTAAAATAACGCAGTAACGCATCATGTAACGGTAACTGAGTTACTGAATATAAAAAATAACGCGTTAGATTACTAGTTACCGCCGAAACTAACGGCGTTACAGTAACGCGTTACTTTGTAACGCGTTAGTCCCAACACTGAATATAACACAAGGCACGGTGATATACAGTATCCAGTTTTTTCAAATAAGTTTCAGGTGCATTCATAAAAAGCAAGTCTCCATAATCTAGCAAAGGCATGAAAGTGGTCAGAATCAGGCATCTCCTAAATTGTAAGGAAAAACTTGTTCTGAAGAAAATAAACTAATTAATTTGAAATTTAGCCACAAGTTTTTTTTAATGTGATTTAAAAGACAAGTTCTCATAAATAACAATGCCCAAGTACGTAAAATAGAACTATGGTTTGAGTGGACACCTGTCCAAACCAAACCACACCCACCATGTTGGTTCTGATTGGCCAGAGCTGTTCATCTTTACCGTTGTTTTACTGCCCATCCAGTGTCACCAGCCAGGTCCAAAGATCACTTCATTGTTTATTCAAGCTCACGGGGATCACAGCTCTTTCATTTTGAACCTGAAACCTCGACTGGTGTCTCTTCTCTCACCGTCTAGGTTCCATCCAGCCGGGGGCCCCGGCAAAAACCCGCAAGGCCTCCACCGATCGGGACCTGGCTAAAGTCTAAGAGTCCACGTGAAGGCCAACGGACGTGTTTCCTTCTTTAGACCATGTGTCTAAAAAAGTAGAAAGCAAGGGACCCATCAATATTGGTTCTGTTTAAGGTATGTGTTCATTTAATCTTTCACCATTCGTACCATTGATCAGACTTTAGGTCTGACCTGCTTTTGATTCACATTTTGTGAAAACTAATGGAAGAGATTACGTTATTTTTCTAAAGATTCAATCGGGATTTGGATTTAAAGCTGGATTTAAACATTCAGTGTTCACAAACATGTGTAGGGTTAAATTAATCTTACAGCTGCTTCTCTGGTTCTGACTTCCTCTTTCAGTGGTTTATTAATACAATTCACACAGTTTCAGATGGTGAAAGTAGATTAACATGGATGACTCTGACAAAAGCAAATCATATCACCACTTAGAATCTTTGTGGTTCGAGATTATCCCTCTGAGATATGCAGAGGGTGCAAAGGGTTGACTAAGGAGTGGCTGTCGTTCATTTTTTCCCCATAACAATGTTGCTCATTCATTTGTTTCTGACAATAGATAAGGAATACCGTATTTTCCGCACCATAAGCCGCCCTGGGTTATAAGCCGCGCCTTCAATGAACGGCATATTTCAAAAACTTTGTCCACCTATAAGCCGCCCCGTGTTATAAGCCGCATCTAACTGCGCTAAAGGGAATGTCAAAAAAACAGTCAGATAGGTCAGTCAAACTTTAATAATATATTAAAAACCAGCGTGATGTGGGCGCGCATGGAGTCGTATATCAACATGGACGGAGCTGCGTGAAAAAAGCCACCCGGCCTCTTTGCGTAAACTTCCCTTAACCACTCGCTCATCTTTTCTTCATCCATCCATCCCTTCGAGTTAGCTTTTATGATGACGCCGGCTGGAAAGGTCTCTTTTGGCAAGGTCTTCCTTTTGAATATCACCATGGGTGGAAGTTTCTGGCCATTAAGCTAGAACCACAGTGAAGGATGACTTCTCATTCCCTGTGGTGCGAATATTCACCGTACGTGCTCCCGTTGTATCCACAGTGCGGTTCACAGGAATATCAAAAGTCAGTGGAACCTCGTCCATGTTGATAATGTTCTCTGGCCGGATCTTTTTTTCAGCTATCTTGTTTTTACAATATGCACGGAAAGTAGCCAGCTTTTCTTGAAAGTCTTTAGGCAGTTGCTGTGAAATAGTAGTCCGTGTGCGGATGGAGAGATTGCGTCTTTTCATGAACCGGAAACCTGTCGCTTAGTAGGAGCCATTTTGTGGTCTTTACAGATGTAAACACACAAAGGAAATGAAACGTAATATCCGCGCGCTTCTTCTTCTTCTACGGGGGCGGGTGGTTGCTTACAGTAGAAGAAGAAGCGCTTCCTGTTCTATGGGGGCGGGTGCTTACCTTGGCGGTTGCTTGCGTAGAAGAAGAAGCGCTTCCTGTTCTACGGGGAAAAAAGATGACGGCTGTTTACCGTAGTTGCGAGACCGAAACTTTATGAAAATGAATCTTAATATTAATCCATATATAAAGCGCACCGGGTTATAAGCCGCACTGTCAGCTTTTGAGTAAATTTGTGGTTTTTAGGCGCGGCTAATAGTGCGGAAAATACGGTAGTCATATTTTTGGTTTGCTTTAACTATGAATGTTGTGGGACTGTATTGGAACTGTACCTCTGGACTTGCAAACCGAGATGGTTTGAGTTTGAGTTCATGGTGGTACCCCTTTTCGAATAAGGTGTGTTTCAACTCAAGTCGGATCACACTCTGCAGCCTCCAAAATGTTTTACGGAGTTCTAGAGAGAAGAGTAGAACCGGCTTTAGAAGCAACAATGGAGTTTTTGTCCTGGATCTACTTTAACACTTCTTGCAAGGGTACTGGAGAGTATGAGAGTTTGCCCAATATGGGCTTTGCGGGCTTGGAAAAGACATTAGACCAGGCCTGGGCAATTATTTTGACTCGGGGTGCCAAATTTAGAGAGTCTGGGGGCCGGTATATCTGATTTTTAAGAACACTAATACAAAACCTCACAATTATGTGTGATTGAATGCTACAAACGTTATGACAGACCGCCTTAAAAAACGGAATGGAATTTTAACTTGTTTTACTGAGTGAGACACCCAGAATGTACAAACCCCGTTTCCATATGAGTTGGGAAATTGTGTTAGATGTAAATATTAACGGAATACAATAATTTGCAAATCATTTTCAACCCATATTCAGTTGAATGCACTACAAAGACAACATATTTGATGTTCAAACTCAAAAACTTTATTTTTTTTTTTGCAAATAATAATTAACTTAGAATTTCATGGCTGCAACACGTGCCAAAGTAGTTGGGAAAGGGCATGTTCACCACTGTGTTACATGGCCTTTCCTTTTAACAACACTCAGTAAAGGTTTGGGAACTGAGGAGACACATTTTTGAAGCTTCTCAGGTGGAATTCTTTCCCATTCTTGCTTGATGTACAGCTTAAGTTGTTCAACAGTCCGGGGGTCTCCGTTGTGCTATTTTAGGCTTCATAATGCGCCACACATTTTCAATGGGAGACAGGTCTGGACTACAGGCAGGCCAGTCTAGTACCGGCACTCTTTTACTATGAAGCCACGTTGATGTAACACGTGGCTTGGCATTGTCTTGCTGAAATAAGCAGGGGCGTCCATGGTAACGCTGCTTGGATGGCAACATATGTTGCTCCAAAACCTGTATGCACCTTTCAGCATTAATGGCGCCTTCACAAATGTGTAAGTTACCCATGTCTTGGGCACTAATACACCCCCATACCATCACAGATGCTGGCTTTTCAATTTTGCGCCTATAACAATCTGGAATGTGGACTCGTCAGACCACAGAACACTTTTCCACTTTGTATCAGTCCATCTTAGATGAGCTCGGGCCCAGCGAAGCCGACGGCGTTTCTGGGTGTTGTTGATAAACGTTTTTTGCCTTGCATAGGAGAGTTTTAACTTGCACTTACAGATGTAGCGACCAACTGTAGTTACTGACAGTGGGTTTCTGAAGTGTTCCTGAGCCCATGTGGTGATATCCTTTACACACTGATGTCACTTGTTGAAGCAGTACAGCCTGAGGGATCGAAGGTCACGGGCTTAGCTGCTTACGTGCAGTGATTTCTCCAGATTCTCTGAACTCTTTGATGATATTACGGAGCGTAGATGGTGAAATCCCTAAATTCCTTGCAATAGCTGGTTGAGAAAGGTTTTTCTTAAACTGTTCAACAATTTGCTCACGCATTTGTTGACAAAGTGGTGACCCTCGCCCCATCTCTTGTTTGTGAATGACTGAGCATTTCATGGAATCTACTTTTATTCCCAATCATGGCACCCACCTGTTCCCAATTAGCCTGCTCACCTGTGGGATGTTCCAAATAAGTGTTTGATGAGATATGTTGTCTTTGTAGCATATTCAACTGAATACGGGTTGAAAATGATTTGCAAATCATTGTATTCTGTTTATATTTACATCTAACACAATTTCCCAACTCATATGGAAACAGGGTTTGTACATGAAAATAAGGAATGTGGGATTTACAATATTAACTATGACCGATAAAACACTGAATATTGACAACATATGAACGTCACACCCCCTCTCCATCGACATATTTTACAATCGAGCAAAACGCAACAAAAATGCAACAAACACAGTGAAATATGAACGTGAAGGGTAAAAAAAACAACCCACCTACTGATACATCTGATTTATAACTAAGTTTTGGAACTTTGCTGTAAAAATCTCCTTCCGCGTCTGTCCCTGACACCCGCATTTCAGGCTGCCACTCTGGAAACACTCTGTGGAAACGCTCCCCACCCACACTGCTTAGGGCCTCCTCTGAGCTGCTGTGACTTAGATTACCATAGTAACTAATTAGATTACCACAGTAACTCATTAGATTCAGTGTTTCCCACAGGGCAGGGATCTATTTGTGGTGGTGTGGTCGGGGGGTGGAGGGTGGCGGCTGCAGCGGCGATGACCAAGAAGAACGCGGAGTTGGAATATAATTACAACACTTTATGTACATATTTATATACAGATTTTAGTTATTCACTGAAATATATTTATTAATTGTGGTTCTTACAAAAAATATATCTTATAAAATATAAAAGCTAAAATGTCTCTTAAAGCTCTGCCCCTTTAATTAGTGCATACTTTAGCCTACTACTACAACCATATTATTTACCAGCAACATAAAGTGAAACAGAGGCAGAGGTGTCCTGCCACAGTCAGTCAACCTCCTCCTCCTCCTCCTCCTGCTGCTGCTGAACAGGTCGCACTGGAGCTAGTCGCTCTATGTTTTGTCGTGGTCCTCTCTATAAGGCACATAAGAATATAAATTAGGACCCTTTTCATGAGAAAAGTGCATTTCTGATCTGACCCTGCTTTATTTTTCAGTGTTTGCTGAGTCTCACCTGTTCCCTCCACCCTAATTTTTCTACTTGCCCGACTTCTCAAATCTACTTGCCCCAATATTTTTACTTGTCCTGCCTAGGTTTTTTTCTGGCTGTGTAGTGCTCATGGCTTATATCTTACTAAAATCCTTCCCGTTGACTATTTACAACACTACACAGTATTTATTATTATTATTATTATCTATAATTACATTTAAATGGCATAGCATACATGTAAAATTAAATGCTATTTCACATTCTTTGACCAGTAGCAGTTACACCCATCTGAACAGGTCAGCCACCTGTTTAAAGCCCGATCACAGTTGAAATCTTGAAATGAAGGGCCTTTAATGGCCAAAACATTAACCTGGACAACATTTTAACAGCTGGTTGGCTCAGATTTTATTCTTTTCATTGCATTCACATGCTGCAGTGGACAGTGGACATTTTAGCTTGAGTATTAATGTAGTATCTGAAGCACCGTCTCCACGTGTGTTTATTGACAACAGGGTTATAACCTGGACACGTTAGCTCGTCGGTATGAAAACAGGTGACTGTTATTACGTGCGTCTGCCCCGGCCCCCGAGTCAAACAGCGGCGATGTTAATGAAGCAGCGTCAGGCTGCTCACCGTCAGTGAAACGCTCTGTGAAATCGCGGATTAACGTTAAATATATGACGAGCCGCGAGCGATGCAGCTATAACCTATCTACCTATAACCTATATTACCCTCGTATTTTGATCCCGTCCGTCTTCGTCTTCTTCTTCTTCTTCTGGCCCACCAGGTGAATTAAGTGCTATTGGCGGAGTTACAATGCATAGTAGGCTACCGCCACCTACTGCACCGGAGTTGTAACTACAAGCAACATTCACAGACAGAGTCCCATTGCTTTTATGAGCGGTCGAGCGAGTCAAAAGCCGAAAAATCCATTTGTGGCGGACGTAATTCTTTCGTGGCGGGCCGCCACAAATAAATGAATGTGTGGGAAACACTGAGCTTACCTTAGTAACTAGTATATCATGCAAAAGCGCAGATTTCAACCATTGAACTACTTTGTATAGTTCAAGACTTACGGTCATTAGAAAACATCACTGCACAGCTACAGTTTCGATCTTAAGGATCTAAAAAAATATTTGGGAATGTCCGGTGGGCCAGATTGAAACATGCTTAATTTTATATATATATATATATATATATATATATATATATGTGTGTATATCAGTGACGTGCGGTGAGGTTGATGGCTGGTGAGGCACTGACTTCATCACAGTCAGATTTACAAACATATGAACCCTAAAGAGTATCTTATTCACCATTTGATTGGCAGCAGTTAACGGGTTATGTTTAAAAGCTCATACCAGCATTCTTCCCTGCTTGGCACTCAGCATCAAGGCTTGGAATTGGGGGTTAAATCACCAAAAATTATTCCCGGGCGCGGCGCCGCTGCTGCCCACTGCTCCCCTCACCTCCCAGGGGGTGAAGAAGAGGATGGGTCAAATGCAGAGGACACATTTCACCACACCTAGTGTGTGTGTGTGACAATCATTGCTACTTTAACTTAACTTTAACTTTACACATACAAACTGTAGCACACAAAAAGGCACATTTAATAAAAAAAACGTTATTATGGTCTTACCTTTACTTAGAAATTAAGTCCACAACTAAAGCCCTCACTTCAACTTTCCACGTGCAAGATTGAATCTATTTAAAAAAGTGTAACCGAGGGTTTATAAATGTCGCCTATACTGTATGAAACTACAAAATAACAAACACGGAGGCTCCAGTTTACACGAGGACCACTTTATTTACCTTCTTTCAAAAACCTCCGCAACGTGACATCACTTCCGCTCTTAGCGCCTTCAAAATAAGAGCTCAAGGCATATACTGTATAACAGCGCATAACAGGAACTTAACATCACAAAGAGGAAAGCCCAGGAAAATAGGTTACAAAAGTTATTTAATAAGAAGCCAAAAAGTGCAAAAACAATAATGTTTGTGTTGGAGGAGTTGTGAATTAGCTACACCTGCAGTCTGCAGGTGTATCTAATGTTGTGTCCCTGCAGTCATTCACAACTCCTCCAACACGAACATTATTTGTTTTTGCACTTTTTGGCTTCTTATGAAATAATTTTTTTTAAATAGATTCAATCTTGCACGTGGAAAGTTTAAGTGTGGGCTTTAGTTGATATAACAATTCTACGGCGGGGGTGCAGGAGGCGAGCCTCACACAGTGCGTCTTTTGCAGCCGTTTTATGATCGCTCAGCACAAGAAATACGTTACACACATACAGTTGTTGACAAAATACACTGTACATTATATACCTCAGCTAACTAAACTATGGAAATGTATAATATAATTCATATAGCAATACGGTCTCACTGCACAGCAGGCCAGCAGTTAGCCGAGTCATTGCGCAATCCATGTTGAGGCACTGAGTGACGTGCCTCAACTCTTCTCAGTATTTGAACGGCAAATGTGAAAATTCAGCGATTTTGAATAAAAATAATCTAAAACTGGTGAAGTTAAATGGAAAATAACTTTATAGTATAATCACTGGATACATATAACAATTAAAAAATTTTTTTTTCTTTTTACATTTTTTTTCTTTCCATGATGGCAGGTGAGGCCCCGCCTCAACTGCCTCTAGTGACTGCACGTCACTGGTGTATATATGTGTGTATACATATATATGTTTAATAAATAATAATAAATATGTATGTGTAATAAAGCCTCCTTCTTCTTCCAGGTGTGCAAAATGAAGAAACAGAGCTAAAGATGGGATCTGTGACATCATACTTTGATCAGCTGTGTGGTCAGCAGCAGAAAAAGGGTGAATATTCCCGCTTCTGGTTTTGATTCATTTGTGTTGGGTATAATATATATATGCTGGGTTTTTATATACAGTATGTTCTCCAACCAACAGAGGAACAGAGACTCTTGCAAGCCAATGACAGACCTTTCAACCTTTCCTACCACTATGCAGTGAGTACAGGATACGGTACAAGTAGAAAGGGAAAGTATATTTGTTTTTATTCCGTCTGTTTTAGAATAACGCCATCAAGACGTCCAAATACAACATCTTCACCTTCTTGCCACTCAACCTCTTTGAGCAGTTCAGGAGGCTCGCCAACGGCTATTTCCTCTTCCTGTTTGTACTTCAGGTAGGTCTATTTACACTGGTCATACCATTAGGTACACCTGCACACTAATAAGACCCAATATAAAAATCAGGTAAATGTTTGTCAAATGTGTGTTAACAACATCCGCGAAAAACCGTCGGACCGGAACTCTCTAATAACTAAAGTTCCTTGGGTGGATAATGTAAACTCACTACACCGGTATGTTTTAGTGCTTTCATGGCGAGTTTACTGACAGATATAAGTAAGAACTTTACACTACTTTATATTAGAAATGGCAACAGTGGAGGATGAATGTCACATAACAAGAAGATAGAGAAGAAGAAGAAGCTTATCGACTACACAAAGGCGGACACGTGCATTTTTTCAGGACTTATGCAGATCCCAAATACAGATCAGCAGGTACCAGAAGCTAAGAAAAACAAAACGCCAGATAATATGTCTTACCTTATACACTAGAGATGCGCGGTTTGCGGGCTCAACCGCGGAGTCCGCGGATTATCCGCGGATCGGGCGGATGAAATTTAAAAAAATTAGATTTTATCCGCGGGTCGGGTCGGGTCGGGTCGGGCCGGGTCGGGTCGGGCGGTTGAAATAAAAAAAAATGAGATTTTGAATAGATTCAGGCGGGTGGCAGTTAAACCAATTGGGAAATATATATACATAGTTAAATGTTGTTACCCACATACGAAAAACGAGCAGGCACCTGCTGCATATGCCACAACAGAAGAAAAAAAAAAAAAGAGATGGACACTTTTACGGAGCGGAGAAGGCCCCCGACGCCTCGCCGGGGTCCGGGACCGAGGCCCCTTCCCCCGAGAGGGCCCCACCGGGAGCCGTAGCTGAGGCGATCCGCGAGAAGGGCCCGACGCACGTCCAGGGTCACCACCGCACCGACACCCCGCCTCGTCCGCCTTCGCCACGGCCGGCGTCACGCGCAGCAGGTAAGCAGCTTACCTGCCCGCCACCCCCGTGGCCGGGGGCTCGTAACAGGGGTCGCTCCGCCCGCGCAGCTTACCTGCCCGCCACCCCTGTTGCCGGGGGCGTGTAACAGGGGTCACTCCGCGCGCAGTGCGCTCACGAAAGGGGTGGGGATCACCCTGGTTGATATAGACAGCAGGACGGTGGCCATGGACGTCGGAACCCGCTAAGGAGTGTGTAACAACCCACCTGCCGAATCAACTAGCCCTGAAAATGGATGGCGCTGGAGCGTCGGGCCCATACCCAGCCGTCGCCGGCAGCGAGACGCGCTTGGAGGTGCGCTCAGCGCGACTCCCATATGATTGCGCACTGGTGTGCGTCTGGGTCGTGACAGCGTGGCACGCGAATGTCTGTGCTGCATTGGATCAGTCTCCTTTCTTTAACAGGCAAAAGCTTTATAACCTCACTAATGCCTTGCATCGTCTATATTAGATATATAACAACGGGCGGATGGCGGGCGGGTGCGGTTCTGATCAAATGTTAGATCGGGTGGATGGCGGATGGTTGACGACTTTCTGATGCGGTTGCGGATGAAATAATTGCCTATCCGCGCATCTCTATTATACACACACCATAATAATACTCCTATGTTGAAGCACAGTACAATCCATCAAGCGGTGTGGCTTCATAGCTTACCAAAGTGGTACTAAAACATTTTAATGGATTTTAGAGCGCCGTGTGTAATGTTCTATATTCTCAATGGAATATATAACGTTTTGGTGTTGTTTGCTTGAGTCATATTGCGGTCTACACGTAGCGCTTATGTGTGACTGCCATCATATTGCAGTCTACATGTAGCTCTTATGTGTGACTGCCATCTACTGGTCACACTTATCATTAGACCATGTACCAAATAAAATAGTTTTGAGGTCTGTAAGCAAAACCAGAATTATTCCGTACATTAGGCGCACCGGGTTACAAGGCGCACTGTCGAGTTTTGAGGGGAAAAAATGATTTTAAGTGCGCCTTATCCGAGAAATACGGTACTAGATTGATTTAGTCACTAGAGCCATCTAGTAAATGCTTTATAAGGTTACCCTAATCTCATCAATTTCAACACTTCTAATATTTTTAACAAACATGTGAAAGTATGAAAAATCATCTCAGGTATGATATTAAACTGTAGCTATTAACATTTTCATCAAAAGTAATATTTTTGTAATGCTGAGTCTATGATCTTTGACCCTTTTGATTTCATTTCCACTTGGTTATGGTATTAGTTACAGGCATGAGAAATTTCAGCGAAAATATGGCAATCTGAATAGTACTCTTTAGACCAGTGTTTTTCAACCTTTTTTGAGCCAAGGCACATTTTTTGCGTTGGAAAAACTCCGAAGGCACACCACCAGCAGAAATCATTAAAAAACGAAACTCGGTTGACAGTAAAAAGTCGTTGTCGCAATTGTTGGATATGACTTTAAAGCATAACCAAGCATGCATCACTATAGCTCTTGTCTCAAAGTAGGTGTACTGTCACCACCTGTCAAATCACGCCGTGAGTTTTTTGGTGTTTTCCTGTGTGTAGTGTGTTAGTTCTTGTCTTGCGCTCCTATTTTGGTGGCTTTTTCCCTTTTTTTGGTATTTTCCTATAGCAGTTTCATGTCTTCCTTTGAGCAATATTTCCCGCATCTACTTTGTTTTTGTAATCAAGAATATTGCAGTTGTTTTTATCCCTCTTTGTGGGAACATTGTTGACTGTCATGTTCGGATGTACATTGTGGACGCCGTCTTTGCTCCACAGTAAGTCTTTGCTGTCGTCCAGCATTCTGTTTTTGTTTACTTTGCAGCCAGTTCAGTTTTAGTTTCGTTCTGCATAGCCTTCCCTAAGCGTCAATGCCTTTTCTTAGGTGCACTCTCCTTTTGTTTATTTTTGGTTTAAGCATTAGACACCTTTTTACCTGCACCCTGCCTCCCGCTGTTTCCCACATCTACAAAGCAATGAGCTACCTGCTGCCACCTACTGATATGGAAGAGTATTACACGGTTACTCTGCCGAGCTCTAGACAGCACCGACACTCAACAACAACACATCATGTGCAGACTATAATTACTGGTTTGCAAACAATATTTTTAACCCAAATAGGTGAAATTATATAATCTCCCACGGCACACCAGACTGTATCTCACGGCACACTAGTTGAAAAACATTGCTTTAAAGTGGCTCAAAAGTATTTGGACAAACTGGAATTCCGCTTATTGGAAATAAAGTCCTAATTTTCATACTTGAATACATAAATGTGTACCGTATTTTCCGCACCATAAGGCGCCCTGGGTTAAAAGCCGCGCCTTCAATGAACGGCATATTTCAAAACTTTGTCCACCTATAAGCCGCCCGGTGTTGTAAACCGCATCTAACTGCGCTAAAGGAATGTCAAAAAAACAGTCAGATAGGTCAGTCAAACTTTAATAATATATTAAAACCAGCGTGATGTGGGCGCGCATGGAGTCGTATATCAACATGGACGGAGCTGCGTGAAAAAAGCCACCCGGCCTCTTCGCGTAAACTTAAACTTACCTTAACCACTCGCTCATCTTTTCTTCATCCATCCCTTCGAGTTAGCTTTTTATGATGACGCCGGCTGGAAAGGTCTCTTTTGGCAAGGTCTTCCTTTTGAATATCACCATGGGTGGAAGTTTCTGGCCATTAGCATGGCAAGCTAGAACCACAGTGAAGGATGACTTCTCATTCCCTGTGGTGCGAATATTCACCGTACGTGCTCCCGTTGTATCCACAGTGCGGTTCACAGGAATATCAGTTGCTGTGAAATAGTAATCCGTGTGCGGATGGAGAGATTGCGTCTTTTCATGAACCGGATCCCTGACGCTTAGTAGGAGCCATTTTGTGGTCTTCACAGATGTAAACACACAAAGGAAATGAAACGTACGGTGATATCCGCGCCCTTTTTCTTCTTCTACGCGGGCGGGTGGTTGCTTACAGTAGAAGAAGAAGCGCTTCCTGTTCTATGGGGGCGGGTGCTTACCTTGGCGGTTGCTTGCGTAGAAGAAGAAGCGCTTCCTGTTCTACCGGGAAAAAAGATGGCGGCGGCTGTTTACCGAAGTTGCGAGATCGAAACTTTCTGAAAATGAATCGTAATATTAATCCATATATAAAGCGCACCGGGTTAAAAGCCGCACTGTCAGCTTTTGAGTAAATTTGTGGTTTTTAGGTGCGGCTAATAGTGCGGAAAATACGGTAGCGTGAAGTCTCAGAATGCAATAATTGATTTTGCATCAAAAGCCTCACATTGTTTGTTGTTTTGTTTACTGCCATTATGCTTCCTTTTGGTTTTGTAGCTTTTTACTGAACATAATCAGCAAGTATAGTCTTACAGTACTCATAGAGTATCTTTTATTCTCCATATTTCCGCCCCTTACATTATTCTGATGCAAATGGACCCATGCAAAATGCAATGTGTGTGTTTGTGTGTGTGTGTGTGTGTGTGTTCTCTGACAGCTCATCCCGCAAATCGCTTCGCTTTCCTGGTTCACCACAGCCGTCCCTCTTCTTTTGGTCCTCTCCATAACGGCGGTCAAAGATGCTGCTGATGACATCGTGAGCTGATAAACACCACACCATACAAGATAGTCATATTTTACGATCAACATTACGACATAATAACTACACGCAAGTGCAATGAAGTAACTAATGCAGCTTTTTGTGTCTTTATGTTGATTGGTTTCAACAGAACAGACACAAAAGTGACAAACAGGTGAATAACCGCAAAGTGAACGTCCTCATCGACGGACAGTGAGTCATTTCACTTTTCTTTTTTTTTCCTCATTGTGTATTTTTTTCAATGCATAATAAATAACATGAGTATAAGCCATTCACACTGAGAAACTTTATTTTTTTTTTGCAAATAATCGTTAAATTACGTTTGTAGAATTTAATGGCAGCAACACGATGCAAAAAAAGTCGTCACAGGGGCATTTTTACCACTGTGTTACATGGCCTTTCCTTTTAACAACACTCAGTAAAGGTTTGGGAACTGAGGAGACACGTTTTTGAAGTGGAATTCTTTCCCATTCTTGCTTGATGTACAGCTTAAATTGTTCAACAGTCCGGGGGTCTCAGTCTCAGTCTAGTACCCGCACTCTTTTACTACGTGCGGAATGTGGCTTGGCTTTGTCTTGCTGAAATAAGCAGGGGCGTCCATGATAACGTTGCTAGGATTTTTTTTTTGCTAATAATCATTAACTTAGAATTTAATGGCAGCAACACATTGCAAAAAAAGTCGTCACAGGGGCATTTTTACCACTGTGTTACATGGCCTTTCCTTTTAACAACACTCAGTAAACGGTTTGGGAACTGAGGAGACACATTTTTGAAGTGGAATTCTTTCCCATTCTTGCTTGATGTACAGCTTAAGTTGTTCAACAGTCCGGGGGTCTCCGTTGTGTTATTTTAGGCTTCATAATGCGCCACACATTTTCAATGGGAGACAGGTCTGGACTACAGGCAGGCCAGTCTAGTACCTGCACTCTTTTACTACGAAGCCACGCTGTTGTAACACGTGGCTTGCCATTGTCTTGCTGAAATAAGCAGGGGCGTCCATGATAACGTTGCTTGGTTGGCAACATATGTTGCTCCAAAACCTGTATGTACCTTTAAGCATTAATGGCGCCTTCACAGATGTGTAAGTTACCCATGTCTTGGGCACTAATACACCCCCATACCATCACACATGCTGGCTTTGCAACTTTGCGCCTACACTCTTAGAAATAAGGGTTCTAAAAGGGTTCTTCTACAAGGGCTGAGGTTCTAACTGGAACCATTTGCTTCTGAAAAACCCTTTCCCGAAGAAAGGGTTTTTCAAGGGTTCTTGGTAACGCTAATGGTTCCAGTAAGAACCATTTTGATCCAGAGAACCCTTTAAAACCCCTTTTCTGAATAATTGGTTTTAAAAGGGTTCTCACTAACACTAAGGGTTCCAGTAAGAACTATTTTGATCCAGAGAACCGTTTTTGGAAGAAAGAGTTCTTCAGGGATTGTTGAAAGCATGGGTAAGATCCTGTGTCACCAGGGACATACTTCCTGATAACATTTGCCAATAATGGTGCCTATCTTTAAATAAATGTTTTTCTCATTAAAATGTTTTGAATGTTTGTTCAATGTCAACATGATAAATGACCACAATATAATATGAACTAAACTGATCTGTAGAATACAATATGGTTCTTTATAGAACCCTCAGAAGACAAGACGGTTATCGGTGAAAACCTTGGAAAAGGGATGTTTTTAGAACCCCCTGTGTCAGGTCTAGATGAAACCCTTGAAACATGAAAGAGTTCTTTGTGGAACTCCCTGTGTGAGTTCTAGATGAAACCCTTGAAACATGAAAGAGTTCTTTGTGGAACTCCCTGTGTGAGTTCTAGATGAAACCCTTGAAACATGAAAGGGTTCTTAGTGGAACTCCCTGCATGGGTTCTAGATGAAACCCTTGACAAACGAAAGTGTTCTTAGTGGAACTCCCTGTGTGGGTTCTAGATGAAACCCTTGAAATACGAAAGGGTTCTTAGTGGAACTCCCTGTGTGGGTTCTAGATGAAACCCTTGAAACATGAAAGGGTTCTTAGTGGAACTCCCTGCATGGGTTCTAGATGAAACCCTTGACAAACGAAAGTGTTCTTAGTGGAACTCCCTGTGTGGGTTCTAGATGAAACCCTTGAAACATGAAAGGGTTCTTAGTGGAACTCCCTGCATGGGTTCTAGATGAAACCCTTGACAAACGAAAGGGTTCTTAGTGGAACTCCCTGTGTGGGTTCTAGATGAAACCCTTGAAATACGAAAGGGTTCTTATGTGGAACTCCCTGTGTGGGTTCTAGATGAAACCCTTGAAATACGAAAGGGTTCTTAGTGGAACTCCCTGCGTGGGTTCTTTGTAGAACCTCTCATGGGGGGTTCTGGGTGGAACCTTACACACACAGTTCTAGGTAGCACCCTCCAAAAGGGTTCCAGGTGGAACCTTTATAAAAAGGTTCTACCTGGAGCCAAAAAGGGTTCTCCTATGAGGACGAGCCGAAGAACCTTATATGGTTCTACTTAGCACTTTTATTTCTAAGAGTATATAACAATCCGGATGGTTCTTTTCCTCTTTAGTCTGGAGGACACGACGTCCACAGTTTCCAAAAACAAACTGAAATGTGGACTCGTCAGACCACAGAACACTTTTCCACTTTGCATCAGTCCATCTTAGATGAGCTCGGGCCCCAGCGAAGGCGGCGGCGTTTCTGGGTGTTGTTGATAAATGGCTTTCGCTTTGCATAGTAGAGTTTTAGCTTGCACTTACAGATGTAGCGGCCAACTGTAGTTACTGACAGTGGTTTTCTGAAGTGTTCCTGAGCCCATGCGGTGATATCCTTTACACACTGATGTCGTTTTTTTTTTACTGCAGTACCGCCTGAGGGATTGAAGATCACGGGCATTCAATGTTGGTTTTCGGTCTTGCCGCTGTGGTTTCTCCAGATTCTCTGAACGTTTCGATGATATTACAGACCGTTGACGGTGAAATTCCTTGCAATAGCTGGTTGAGAAATGTTGTTCTTTAAACTGTTTGACAATTTGCTCGCGCATTTGTTGACAAAGTGGTGACCCTCACCCCATCCTTGTTTGTGAATGACTGAGCATTTCATGGAAGCTGCTTTTATACCCAATCATGGCACCCACCTGTTCCCAATTAGCCTGCTCACCTGTGGGATGTTCCAAATAAGTGTTTGATGAGCATTCCTCAACTTTCTCAGTCTTTTTTGCCACTTGTGCCAGCTTTTTTTTTAAACATGTTGCAGGCATCAAATTCCAAATGAGCTGATATTTGCAAAAAATAACAACGTTTTCCAGTTCGAACGTTAAATATCTTGTCTTTGCAGTCTATTCAATTGAATATAAGTTGAAAAGGATTTGTTGTATTCTCTTTTTATTTACCATTTACACAACGTGACAACTTCACTGCTTTTGGGTGTAGTGTAAAAGTGTCTTTTTTTTTTAAACGACTATGCTTCTTTTTTTTTTTTTTATTCTGGCAGACTTCAGAGTGAAAAATGGATGAATGTTCAAGTTGGAGACGTCATTAAACTAGAAAATAATCAGTTTGTCACAGTGAGTACAACAACATTGACACGTAATTTTATGTCACAATGCCTTCTAATTGTTGTTTGAATCTGATGATTCCTGGTGAGCTCAAGTCATGACCAAGTTTCCTTAATGTTATTTATTTTTTTTATATATACTGTATTTTTCGGACTATAAGTCGCAGTTTTTTTCATAGTTTGGCCCGGGGGTGCGACTTATACTCAGGAGCGACTTATGTGTGAAATGATTAACACATTAGCGTGAAATATCAAATAATATTAAAGCTGCAAGCAGCGTTGGTCGGGCCCGCGTATTTGGCAGGTGCTAGTCCTAAGTGTCCCAATACTTTTGTCCAGTTTTAGTCCCAAGTGTCCCAATACTTTTGGCAAGTTGTAGTCCTAAGTGTCCCAATACTTTTGTCCAGTTTTAGTCCCAAGTGTCCCAATACTTTTGGCAAGTTGTAGTCCCAAGTGTCCCAATCCTTTTGTCAAGTTGCAGTCCCAAGTGTCCCAATACTTTTGTCCAGTTTTCGGCCTAAGTGTCCCAATACTTTTGTCCAGTTTTCGGCCTAAGTGTCCCAATACTTTTGTCCGGTGGTAGTCATAAGTGCCCCAATACTTTTGTCAAGTTATAGTCCTAAGTGTCCCAATACATTTGTCCAGTGTAGGTGTCCCAATACTTTTTTCCAGTGGTAGTCCTAAGTGTCCCAATACTTTTGTCCGGTGGTAGTCATAAGTGCCCCAATACTTTTGTCTAGTGTACCTACCTTGTCTGCGTTGTGTGGGCACGCTGGTGCTTCCTGCTTTTAAGCAGCCATCTTAAAAAAACAGCAGCATCAGCGCAGCGGGTCTTTGAAGGGTCATAAAATCAAAACCGGAGCAGGTATTAAAACGCTGTTCTGTTATTTTATACACAAGGGTTTAATCTCTCTCCTGTGTTAGTTTGAAGCCAAAACGACAAACGCGCTCAAAAAATTTGTTTTGAAGGGGGAATAGCAAACTTCCTGTTGATTTTTGCTGGGGGTTGTCAAAAGTGACTGTTTTTAGTACTTTTTTGTCTTGAAGGGGGAATTGCCAACTTCCTGTTGATTTTAGCCCGAGAATGTACTATTATGAAATGTAGGTCTAAGTGAGACCTACATAGAGGTTTTTGTTTCATGTCTCTCCGACCTTCCCAGTGGGAGTTACAGCCAGTTTTGTCAGTTTTTTCATCCGAGGAGCAGTTTTTTGTGCGTTTTATTAAAAAATTGCGCTAGAGCACAATTTTGAGATTTGGGGTTAGGTTTTTTTTATTAGATCACAATTTTTGCCAGTCCTGATGTGTGTGTTCAGTTTGGTGAGTTTTGAAGCATGTTAAGGGGGTCAAATTACAGCTCAAAGAGGCAAAAGTGACTGTTTTTAGTACTTTTTTGTCTTGAAGGGGGAATTGCCAACTTCCTGTTGATTTCTGCCCGATGATATACAGTTATGAAAACTAGGTCTAAGTCAGACCTACATACAGGTGTTTGTTTCATGTCTCTCCGATCTTCCTAGTGGGAGATATAGGCAGTCTAGTTTTTTTTCTTCCTAGGGGGCGCTAGAGCGCAATTTTGAGTTTTGAGGTTGTTGTTTTTTTTAAAAAAAAGGTAATTTTCCCAGGTCCTGATGTGTGGGTCAAATATGGTGAGTTTTGAAGCATGTTAAGTGGGTCAAATTACAGTTTAATGTGGCGGCGGAAGAATAAAGAATAAAGAATAAAACCTTACAAATTCAATAGGTCCTTATGTCCCATTGCATAAGGACTCCCTTTGGGAGTCCTTATGCAATGGGCCATGCGGGCCCTAATTAAAGCTGCAAGCAGCGTTGGTCGGGCCCGCGTATTTGGCAGGTGCTAGTCCTAAATGTCCCAATACTTTTGTCCAGTGATAGTCCTAAGTGTCCCAATACTTTTGTCAAGTTGCAGTCCCAAGTGTCCCAATACTTTTGTCCAGTTTTCGGCCTAAGTGTCCCAATACTTTTGTCCAGTTTTCGGCCTAAGTGTCCCAATACTTTTGTCCGGTGGTAGTCATAAGTGTCCCAATACTTTTGTCAAGTTGTAGTCCCAAGTGTCCCAATACTTTTGTCTACTTTTAGTCTGAAGTGTCCCAAGACTTTTGTCTAGTGTACCTACCTTGTCTGCATTGTGTGGGCACGCTGGTGCTTCCTGCTTTTAAGCAGCCATCTTAAAAAAACAGCAGCATCAGCGCAGCGGGTCTTTGAAGGGTCATAAAATCAAAACCGGAGCAGGTATTAAAACGCTGTTCTGTTATTTTATACACAAGGGTTTAATCTCTCTCCTGTGTTAGTTTGAAGCCGAAACGACAAACGCGCTCAGAGGAGATAGTTTTTGAAGGAAGCTGACCGGTTTTTACAAAAAATTTGTTTTGAAGGGGGAATAGCAAACTTCCTGTTGATTTTTGCTGGGGGTTGTCAATTTATGAAATGTAGGTCTAAGTGAGACCTACATAGAGGTTTTTGTTTCATGTCTCTCCGACCTTCCCAGTGGGAGTTACAGCCAGTTTTGTCAGTTTTTTCATCCGAGGAGCAGTTTTTTGTGCGTTTTATTAAAAAATTGCGCTAGAGCACAATTTTGAGATTTGGGGTTAGGTTTTTTTTATTAGATCACAATTGTTGCCAGTCCTGATGTGTGCGTTCAGTTTGGTGAGTTTTGAAGCATGTTAAGGCAAAAGTGACTGTTTTTAGTACTTTTTTGTCTTGAAGGGGGAATTGCCAACTTCCTGTTGATTTTAGCCCGAGAATATACCATTATGAAATGTAGGTCTAAGTCAGACCTACATAGAGGTTTTTGTTTCATGTCTCTCCGACCTTTCTAGTGGGAGTTACAGGCAGTCTAGTTTTTTTTCCCCCTAGGGGGCGCTAGAGCGCAATTTTGAGTTTTGTGGTTCGGTGTTTTTTAAAAAAGGCAATTTTCGCAGGTCCTGATGTGTGGGTCAAATATGGTGAGTTTTGAAGCATGTTAAGTGGGTCAAATTACAGTTTAATGTGGCGGCGGATGAATAAAGAATAAAGAATAAAACCTTACAAATTCAATAGGTCCTTATGTCCCATTGTATAAGGACTCCCTTTGGGAGTCCTTAAACAAGGGACCATGCGGGCCCTAATTATTGATCTCATTCACGTAAGAGACTAGACGTATAAGATTTCCTGGGATTTAGCGATTAGGAGTGACAGATTGTTTGGTAAACGTATAGCATGTTCTATATGTTATAGTTATTTGAATGACTCTTACCATAATATGTTACGTTAACATACCAGTTGGTTATTTATGCCTCATATAACGTACACTTATTCAGCCTGTTGTTCACTATTCTTGATTTATTAGGGCCCGCATGGCCCATTGCATAAGGACTCCCGAAGGGAGTCCTTATGCAATGGGACATAAGGACCTATTGAATTTGTAAGGTTTTATTATTATTATACCGGCCGCCTCTTTGAGCACTAATTCGACCCACTTAACATGCTTCAAAACTCACACATCAGGACCTGCGAAAATTGTCTTTTAATGAAAAAAACGAACCCCAAAACTCAAAATTGCGCTCTAGCGCCCCCTAGGAAAAAAAAAAACTAGACTGCCTGTAACTCCCACTAGGAAGGTTGGAAAGACATGAAACAAAATTCTCTATGTAGGTCTGACTTAGACCTAGATTTCATAATTGTACATCCTTGGGCAGAAATCAACAGAAAGTTGGCAATTCCCCCTTCAAGACAAAAAAGTACTAAAAACAGTCACTTTTGCCTCTTTGAGCTGTAATTTGACCCCCTTAACATGCTTCAAAACTCACCGAACTGAACACCCACACATCAGGACCTGCGAAAATTGTCTTTTAATGAAAAAACCGAACCCCAAAACTCAAAATTGCGCTCTAGCGCCCCCTAGAAAAAAAAAAAATAGACTGCCTGTAACTCCCACTAGGAAGGTCGGAAAGACATGAAACAAAATTCTCTATGTAGGTCTGACTTAGACCTAGATTTCATCATTGTACATCCTTGGGCAGAAATCAACAGAAAGTTGGCAATTCCCCCTTCAAGACAAAAATGTACTAAAAACAGTCACTTTTGCCTCTTTGAGCTGTAATTTGACCCCCTTAACATGCTTCAAAACTCACCGAACTGAACACACACACATCAGGACTGGCAAAAATTGCGATTTAATAAAAAAAACCTAACCCCAAATCTCAAAATTGCGCTCTAGCGCAATTTTTGAATAAAACGCAGAAAAAACTGCTCCTCGGAAGAAAAAAATGACAAAACTGCCTGTAACTCCCACTGGGAAGGTCGGAGAGACATGAAACAAAAACCTCTATGTAGGTCTCACTTAGACCTACATTTCATAATTGTACATCCTTGGGCAGAAATCAACAGAAAGTTGGCAATTCCCCCTTCAAGACAAAAAAGTACTAAAAACAGTCACTTTTGCCTCTTTGAGCTGTAATTTGACCCCCTTAACATGCTTCAAAACTCACCGAACTGAACACCCACACATCAGGACCTGCGAAAATTGTCTTTTAATGAAAAAACCGAACCCCAAAACTCAAAATTGCGCTCTAGCGCCCCCTAGGAAAAAACAAAATAGACTGCCTGTAACTCCCACTAGGAAGGTCGGAAAGACATGAAACAAAATTCTCTATGTAGGTCTGACTTAGACCTAGATTTCATAATTGTACATCCTTGGGCAGAAATCAACAGAAGGTTGGCAATTCCCCCTTCAAGACAAAAAAGTACTAAAAACAGTCACTTTTGCCTCTTTGAGCTGTAATTTGACCCCCTTAACATGCTTCAAAACTCACCGAACTGAACACACACACATCAGGACTGGCAAAAATTGCGATTTAATAAAAAAAACCTAACCCCAAATCTCAAAATTGCGCTCTAGCGCAATTTTTGAATAAAACGCAGAAAAAACTGCTCCTCGGAAGAAAAAAATGACAAAACTGCCTGTAACTCCCACTGGGAAGGTCGGAGAGACATGAAACAAAAACCTCTATGTAGGTCTCACTTAGACCTACATTTCATAATTGTACATCCTTGGGCAGAAATCAACAGAAAGTTGGCAATTCCCCCTTCAAGACAAAAAAGTACTAAAAACAGTCACTTTTGCCTCTTTGAGCTGTAATTTGACCCCCTTAACATGCTTCAAAACTCACCGAACTGAACACCCACACATCAGGACCTGCGAAAATTGTCTTTTAATGAAAAAACCGAACCCCAAAACTCAAAATTGCGCTCTAGCGCCCCCTAGGAAAAAACAAAATAGACTGTCTGTAACTCCCACTAGGAAGGTCGGAAAGACATGAAACAAAATTCTCTATGTAGGTCTGACTTAGACCTAGATTTCATAATTGTACATCCTTGGGCAGAAATCAACAGAAAGTTGGCAATTCCCCCTTCAAGACAAAAAAGTACTAAAAACAGTCACTTTTGCCTCTTTGAGCTGTAATTTGACCCCCTTAACATGCTTCAAAACTCACCGAACTGAACACACACACATCAGGACTGGCAAAAATTGCGATTTAATAAAAAAAACCTAACCCCAAATCTCAAAATTGCGCTCTAGCGCAATTTTTGAATAAAACGCAGAAAAAACTGCTCCTCGGAAGAAAAAAATGACAAAACTGCCTGTAACTCCCACTGGGAAGGTCGAAGAGACATGAAACAAAAACCTCTATGTAGGTCTCACTTAGACCTACATTTCATAATCGTACATCCTTGGGCAGAAATCAACAGAAAGTTGGCAATTCCCCCTTCAAGACAAAAAAGTACTAAAAACAGTCACTTTTGCCTCTTTGAGCTGTAATTTGACCCCCTTAACATGCTTCAAAACTCACCGAACTGAACATCCACACATCAGGACCTGCGAAAATTGTCTTTTAATGAAAAAACCGAACCCCAAAACTCAAAATTGCGCTCTAGCGCCCCCTAGGAAAAAAAAATAGACTGCCTGTAACTCCCACTAGGAAGGTCGGAAAGACATGAAACAAAATTCTCTATGTAGGTCTGACTTAGATCTAGATTTCATAATTGTACATCCTTGGGCAGAAATCAACAGAAAGTTGGCAATTCCCCCTTCAAGACAAAAAAGTACTAAAAACAGTCACTTTTGCCTCTTTGAGCTGTAATTTGACCCCCTTAACATGCTTCAAAACTCACCGAACTGAACACCCACACATCAGGACCTGCGAAAATTGTCTTTTAATGAAAAAATCGAACCCCAAAACTCAAAATTGCACTCTAGCACCCCCTAGGAGAAAAAAAAAAAACTAGACTGCCTGTAACTCCCACTAGGAAGGTCGGAAAGACATGAAACAAAATTCTCTGTGTAGGTCTGACTTAGACCTAGATTTCATAATTGTACATCCTTGGGCAGAAATCAACAGAAAGTTGGCAATTCCCCCTTCAAGACAAAAAAGTACTAAAAACAGTCACTTTTGCCTCTTTGAGCTGTAATTTGACCCCCTTAATATGCTTCAAAACTCACCGAACTGAACACACACATCAGGACTGGCAAAAATTGCGATTTAATAAAAAAAACCTAACCCCAAATCTCAAAATTGCGCTCTAGCGCAATTTTTGAATAAAACGCAGAAAAAACTGCTCCTCGGAAGAAAAAAATGACAAAACTGCCTGTAACTCCCACTGGGAAGGTCGGAGAGACATGAAACAAAAACCTCTATGTAGGTCTCACTTAGACCTACATTTCATACATCCTTGGGCAGAAATCAACAGAAAGTTGGCAATTCCCCCTTCAAGACAAAAAAGTACTAAAAACAGTCACTTTTGCCTCTTTGAGCTGTAATTTGACCCCCTTAACATGCTTCAAAACTCACCGAACTTAACACCCACACATCAGGACCTGCGAAAATTGTCTTTTAATGAAAAAACCGAACCCCAAAACTCAAAATTGCGCTCTAGCGCCCCCTAGAAAAAAAAAAATAGACTGCCTGTAACTCCCACTAGGAAGGTCGGAAAGACATGAAACAAAATTCTCTATGTAGGTCTGACTTAGACCTAGATTTCATCATTGTACATCCTTGGGCAGAAATCAACAGAAAGTTGGCAATTCCCCCTTCAAGACAAAAATGTACTAAAAACAGTCACTTTTGCCTCTTTGAGCTGTAATTTGACCCCCTTAACATGCTTCAAAACTCACCGAACTGAACACACACACATCAGGACTGGCAAAAATTGCGATTTAATAAAAAAAACCTAACCCCAAATTTCAAAAAATGCTGAAAAAACTGCTCCTCGGAAGAAAAAACTGACAAAACTGCCTGTAACTCCCACTGGGAAGGTCGGAGAGATATGAAACAAAAACCTCTATGTAGGTCTCACTTAGACCTACATTTCATAGATTGACAACCCCCCCCGCAAAAATCAACAGGAAGTTTGCTATTCCCCCTTCAAAACAATTTTTTTGTAAAAACCGGTCACCTTCCTTCAAAAACTATCTCCTCTGAGCGCGTTTGTCGTTTCGGCTTCAAACTAACACAGGAGAGAGATTGAACCCTTGTGTATAAAAGTACAGAACAGCGTTTTTCTAACTGCTCCGGTTTTGATTTTATGACCCTTCAAAGAACCGCTGCGCTGATGCTGCTGCGCTGCTGTTTTTTTTAAAGATGGCTGCTTTAAAGCAGGAAGCACCAGCGTGGAAGTTTGCTATTCCCCCTTCGAAACTAATTTTTTGTAAAAACCGGTCACCTTCCTTCAAAAACTATCTCCTCTGAGCGCGTTTGTCGTTTCGGCTTCAAACTAACACAGGAGAGAGATTGAACCCTTGTGTATAAAAGTACACAACAGCGGTTTTCTAACTGCTCCGGTTTGGATTTTATGACCCTTCAAAAAACCGCTGCGCTGCTGTTTTTTTAAGATAACTGCTTAAAAGCAGGAAGCACCAGCGTGCCCACACAATGCAGACAAGGTAGGTACACTAGACAAAAGTATTGGGACACTTATGACTAAAACTGGACAAAAGTATTGGGACACTTAGGACTAGCACCTGCCAAATACGCGGGCCCGACCAACGCTGCTTGCAGCTTTAATTTTAAATTGCCTTTCAAATGTCTATTCTTGCTGTTGGCTTTTGTCAAATACATTTCTCCAAAAAATGCGACTTATACTCCAGTGCGACTTATATATGTTTTTTTCCTTCTTTATTATGCATTTTCGGCCGGTGCGACTTATACTCCGAAAGAAAAACATGACAAAACTGCCTGTAACTCCCACTGGGAAGGTCGGAGAGACATGAAACAAAAACCTCTATGTAGGTCTCACTTAGACCTACATTTCATAGATTGACAACCCCCCTGCAAAAATCAACAGGACGTTTGCTATTCCCCCTTCAAAACAAATTTTTTGTAAAAACCGGTCACCTTCCTTCAAAAACTATCTCCTCTGAGCGCGTTTGTCGTTTCGGCTTCAAACTAACACAGGAGAGAGATTGAACCCTTGTGTATAAAAGTACAGAACAGCGTTTTTCCTAACTGCTCCGGTTTTGATTTTATGACCCTTCAAAAAACCGCTGCGCTGCTGTTTTTTTAAGATGGCTGCTTAAAAGCAGGAAGCACCAGCGTGCCCACACAATGCAGACAAGGTAGGTACACTAGACAAAAGTATTGGGACACTTATGACTACCAACCGGACAAAAGTATTGGGACACTTAGGACTACCACTGGAAAAAAAGTATTGGGACACCTACACTGGACAAATGTATTGGGACACTTAGGACTACAACTTGACAAAAGTATTGGGACACTTGGGACTAAAACTGGACAAAAGTATTGGGACACTTAGGACTAGCACCTGCCAAATACGCGGGCCCGACCAACGCTGCTTGCAGCTTTAATTTTAAATTGCCTTTCAAATGTCTATTCTTGCTGTTGGCTTTTGTCAAATACATTTCTCCAAAAAATGCGACTTATACTCCAGTGCGACTTATATATGTTTTTTTCCTTCTTTATTATGCATTTTCGGCCGGTGCGACTTATACTCCGAAAGAAAAACATGACAAAACTGCCTGTAACTCCCACTGGGAAGGTCGGAGAGACATGAAACAAAAACCTCTATGTAGGTCTCACTTAGACCTACATTTCATAGATTGACAACCCCCCTGCAAAAATCAACAGGAAGTTTGCTATTCCCCCTTCAAAACAATTTTTTTTTAAAAACCGGTCACCTTCCTTCAAAAACTATCTCCTCTGAGCGCGTTTGTCGTTTCGGCTTCAAACTAACACAGGAGAGAGATTGAACCCTTGTGTATAAAAGTACAGAACAGCGTTTTTCCTAACTGCTCCGGTTTGGATTTTATGACCCTTCAAAAAACCGCTGCGCTGCTGTTTTTTTAAGATGGCTGCTTAAAAGCAGGAAGCACCAGCGTGCCCACACAATGCAGACAAGGTAGGTACACTACACAAAAGTCTTGGGACACTTCAGACTAAAAGTAGACAAAAGTATTGGGACACTTATGACTACCAACCGGACAAAAGTATTGGGACACTTAGGACTACCACTGGAAAAAAAGTATTGGGACACCTACACTGGACAAATGTATTGGGACACGTAGGACTACAACTTGACAAAAGTATTGGGACACGTACTACTAAAACTGGACAAAAGTATTGGGACACTTAGGACTAGCACCTGCCAAATACGCGGGCCCGACCAACGCTGCTTGCAGCTTTAATTTTAAATTGCCTTTCAAATGTCTATTCTTGCTGTCGGCTTTTGTCAAATACATTTCTCCAAAAAAATGCGACTTATACTCCAGTGCGACTTATATATGTTTTTTTCCTTCTTTATTATGCATTTTCGGCCGGTGCGACTTATACTCCGAAAGAAAAACATGACAAAACTGCCTGTAACTCCCACTGGGAAGGTCGGAGAGACATGAAACAAAAACCTCTATTTTGGTCTCACTTAGACCTACATTTCATAGATTGACAACCCCCCGCAAAAATCAACAGGAAGTTTGTTATTCCCCCTTCAAAACAAATGTTTTGTAAAAACCGGTCACCTTCCTTCAAAAACTATCTCCTCTGAGCGCGTTTGTCGTTTCGGCTTCAAACTAACACAAGAGAGAGATTGAACCCTTGTGTATAAAAGTACACAACAGCGTTTTTCTAACTGCTCCGGTTTTGATTTTATGACCCTTCAAAGAACCGCTGCGCTGATGCTGCTGCGCTGCTGGTTTTTTTAAGATGGCTGCTTTAAAGCAGGAAGCACCAGCGTGGAAGTTTGCTATTCCCCCTTCAAAACAAATTTTTTGTAAAAACCGGTCACCTTCCTTCAAAAACTATCTCCTCTGAGCGCGTTTGTCGTTTCGGCTTCAAACTAACACAGGAGAGAGATTGAACCCTTTTGTATAAAAGTACAGAACAGCGTTTTTCTAACTGCTCCGGTTTTGATTTTATGACCCTTCAAAGAACCGATGCGCTGATGCTGCTGCGCTGCTGTTTTTTTTAAGATGGCTGCTTAAAAGCAGGAAGCACCAGCGTGCCCACACAATGCAGACAAGGTAGGTACACTAGACAAAAGTCTTGGGACACTTCAGACTAAAAGTAGACAAAAGTATTGGGACACTTATGACTACCAACCGGACAAAAGTATTGGGACACTTAGGACTACCACTGGAAAAAAAGTATTGGGACACCTACACTGGACAAATGTATTGGGACACTTAGGACTACAACTTGACAAAAGTATTGGGACACGTACTACTAAAACTGGACAAAAGTATTGGGACACTTAGGACTAGCACCTGCCAAATACGCGGGCCCGACCAACGCTGCTTGCAGCTTTAATTTTAAATTGCCTTTCAAATGTCTATTCTTGCTGTTGGCTTTTGTCAAATACATTTCTCCAAAAAATGCGACTTATACTCCAGTGCGACTTATATATGTTTTTTCCCTTCTTTATTATGCATTTTCGGCCGGTGCGACTTATACTCCGAAAGAAAAACATGACAAAACTGCCTGTAACTCCCACTGGGAAGGTCGGAGAGACATGAAACAAAAACCTCTATGTAGGTCTCACTTAGACCTACATTTCATCGATTGACAACCCCCCCGCAAAAATCAACAGGAAGTTTGCTATTCCCCCTTCAAAACAAATTTTTTTGTAAAAACCGGTCACCTTCCTTCAAAAACTATCTCCTCTGAGCGCGTTTGTCGTTTCGGCTTCAAACTAACACAGGAGAGAGATTGAACCCTTGTGTATAAAAGTACACAACAGCGTTTTTCTAACTGCTCCGGTTTTGATTTTATGACCCTTCAAAGAACCGCTGCGCTGATGCTGCTGCGCTGCTGTTTTTTTTAAGATGGCTGCTTAAAAGCAGGAAGCACCAGCGTGGAAGTTTGCTATTCCCCCTTCAAAACAATTTTTTTGTAAAAACCGGTCACCTTCCTTCAAAAACTATCTCCTCTGAGCGCGTTTGTCGTTTCGGCTTCAAACTAACACAGGAGAGAGATTGAACCCTTGTGTATAAAAGTACAGAACAGCGTTTTTTCTAACTGCTCCGGTTTGGATTTTATGACCCTTCAAAAAACCGCTGCGCTGCTGTTTTTTTAAGATGGCTGCTTAAAAGCAGGAAGCACCAGCGTGCCCACACAATGCAGACAAGGTAGGTATACTAGACAAAAGTATTGGGACACTTATGACTACCAACCGGACAAAAGTATTGGGACACTTAGGACTACCACTGGAAAAAAAGTATTGGGACACCTACACTGGACAAATGTATTGGGACACTTCGGACTACAACTTGACAAAAGTATTGGGACACGTACTACTAAAACTGGACAAAAGTATTGGGACACTTAGGACTAGCACCTGCCAAATACGCGGGCCCGACCAACGCTGCTTGCAGCTTTAATTTTAAATTGCCTTTCAAATGTCTATTCTTGCTGTTGGCTTTTGTCAAATACATTTCCCCCAAAAATGCGACTTATACTCCAGTGCGACTTATATATGTTTTTTTCCTTCTTTATTATGCATTTTCGGCCGGTGCGACTTATACTCCGAAAAATACGGTAGCTTTATTCCACCTAATGTCAAACCATATTTCCAGGCAGACCTTCTTTTGCTCTCCAGCAGCGAGCCTCTCAATCTGGTCTACGTTGAAACAGCAGAATTAGACGGGTATGACCCCATATTATTTCCCGCTTCTTTCCGTTCTCATGTCTTCGTGATCTTTTTAGTGAAACCAACCTGAAAGTGAAACAGGCTCTGACTGTCACTGGAGAGCTGGGAGGAAGCGTTGAAGCACTGGCCAACTTCAACGGTGCGACCCAAATGTTATTTGGGGTTACACGTCTGACAATATGTAAATAATGTATCTGTTTCTTTCAGGTGAAGTAAGATGTGAACCTCCAAACAACCGTCTAGACAAATTTAAAGGCACACTAACAGTGGATGGACAAATGTACTCTTTGGACAACGACAAAGTGCTTCTACGAGGATGCACTCTGAGGAACACAGATTGGTGCTTTGGACTGGTTATCTTTGGAGGTAAACCTAAAACCGCCGTCTACTATTGACACCTCTACTCACCTATGGCAGGGGTGCTCGCGGTCGATCGCGGAGGGTGTGTTAGTCGATCGCCAGCCAGGTGATGTGTATTTCTGGTCTTGTCGTCCTCGTCCGGACAGGGGCAACAAGACAATGCGACTGATTTAAAAGAGACGTCGGAGACGCTTTACTGAACCAAAAGTTGCTTTATTATAAGCGAGCCTCATTATGCAGGACTGCAGTACCTGGAGGAGGTCAAGTCAAAAAATGAGGCAATTCCAACTTGGAGGAGCCTTTCTCTGTCTGGGTGTGTGTTAATTCAGGAGATTTCAACCTGACCATGTAAGGCAGTGAGTGACGTGCGGTGAGGTTGATGGCTGGTGAGGCACTGACTTCATCACAGTCAGATTTACAAACATATGAACCCTAAAGAGTATCTTATTCACCATTTGATTGGCAGCAGTTAACGGGTTATGTTTAAAAGCTCATACCAGCATTCTTCCCTGCTTGGCACTCAGCATCAAGGCTTGGAATTGGGGGTTAAATCACCAAAAATGATTCCCGGGCGCGGCGCCGCTGCTGCCCACTGCTCCCCTCACCTCCCAGGGGGTGATCAAGGGGATGGGTCAAATGCAGAGGACAAATTTCATTACACCTAGTGTGTGCGTGACAATCATTGCTACTTTGACTTTATTAAACGGAGCAAAGCGCTTGGTGTAATGTAATTTTCCCCTCGCAGAGAGTGCACTGCTGTGTTTAGATGGAGACAGGTGTGGACAATATTGGAGACACACTAAAAGTACACAGCGAAGGAGAAAACTATTTGATGTTGCTTTTATTTTCTCAATACAGCGTCCATCAGCTGCTGTGACTGAGCGTTGTGACAATCATTGGTACTTTAACTTAACTTTAACTTTACACATACAAACTGTAGCACACAAAAAAAGCACATTTAATAAAAAAAAACTTTATTATGGTCTTACCTTTACTTATAAATTAAGTCCATGCGCCGCAACTAAAGCCCTCACTTAAACTTTCCACGTGCAAGATTGAATCTATTTAAAAAAGTGTAACCGAGGGTTTATAAATGTCGCCTATACTGTATGAAACTACAAAATAACAAACACGGAGGCTCCAGTTTACACGAGGACCACTTTATTTACCTTCTTTCAAAAACCTCCGCAACGTGACATCACTTCCGCTCTTAGCGCCTTCAAAATAAGAGCTCAAGGCATATACTGTATAACAGCGCATAACAGGAACTTAACATCACAAAGAGGAAAGCCCATGAAAATAGGTTACAAAAGTTATTTAATAAGAAGCCAAAAAGTGCAAAAACAATAATGTTCGTGTTGGAGGAGTTGTGAATTAGGTACACATGCAGTCTGCAGGTGTATCTAATGTTGTGTCCCTGCAGTCATTCACAACTCCTCCAACACGAACATTATTTGTTTTTGCACTTTTTGGCTTCTTATGAAATAATTTTTTTAAATAGATTCAATCTTGCACGTGGAAAGTTTAAGTGTGGGCTTTAGTTGATATAACAATTCTACGGCGGGGGTGCAGGAGGCGAGCCTCAGCCAGTGCGTCTTTTGCAGCCGTTTTATGATCGCTCAGCACAAGAAATACTTTACACACATACAGTTGTTGACAAAATACACTGTACATTATATACCTCAGCTAACTAAACTATGGAAATGTATAATATAGTTCATATAGCAATGCGGTCTCACTGCACAGCAGGCCAGCAGTTAGCCGAGTCATTGCGCAATCCATGTTGAGGCACTGAGTGACGTGCCTCAACTGGCTGCTGATCACCGCGCCGTCTCCTCCACTTTTGCATTCCGAAGTCTGAGTTTATTGCCTCTTCTCGTGAGAGAGTTAACCCAGTTCACATGCGAATGTCCAACTAAGGCTACTTAATTTATTATGGGCTCAACCATTATTTGCTTAAACCTGGTGGTTCGCTTTCTCCAAGTTCAATATAAACATTCACCACATGTAGAACATAATATAAATATATTATATTATATATAATATAAAACTTGTTTCGGTGCCAATACAACTTTTTCTGCAGTGTAATTTTTTTGTCATGTTTTGGCTCGATAATAAGCCTTCTTACGCTCCTATGAGTAATTTTCCGGGATCTACGCCAGTGTTTTTCAACCACTGTGCCGTGAGATACAGTCTGGTGTGCCGTGGGAGATTATCTAATTTCACCTATTTGGGTTAAAAATATTGTTTGCAAACCAGTAATTATAGTCTGCAAATGATGTGTTGTTGTTGAGTGTCGGTGCTGTCTAGAGCTCGGCAGAGTAACCGTGTAATACTCTTCCATATCAGTAGGTGGCAGCAGGTAGCTAATTGCTTTGTAGATGTCGGAAACAGCGGGAGGCAGTGTGCAGGTAAAAAGATGTCTAATGCTTAAACCAAAAATAAACAAAAGGTGAGTGCCCCTAAGAAAAGGCATTGAAGCTTAGAGAAGGCTATGCAGAACGAAACTAAAACTGAACTGGCTACAAAGTAAACAAAAACGGAATGCTGGACGACAGCAAAGACTACTGCGGAGCACAATGTACATCCGAACATGACACGACAATCAACAATGTCCCCACAAAGAAGGATAAAAACAACTGAAATATTCTTGATTGCTAAAACAAAGTAGATGCGGGAAATATCGCTCAAAGGAAGACATAAAACTGCTACAGGAAAATACCAAAAAATAGGGAAAAAAGCCACCAAAATAGGAGCGCAGGACAAGAACTAAAACACTACGCATGGGAAAACAGCAAAAAAGTCCAAATAAGTCAGGGTGTGATGTGAAAGGAGGTGACAGTACACCTACTTTGAGACAAGAGCTATAGTGATGCATGCTTGGTTATGCTTTAAAGTCATATCCAACAATTGCGACAACGACTTTTTACTGTCAACTGAGTTTCGTTTTTAATGATTTCTGCTGGTGGTGTGCTGTTGAGTGTCGGTGCTGTCTAGAGCTGCAGGTAAAAAGGTGTCTAATGCTTAAACCAAAAATAAACAAAAGGTGAGTGCCCCTAAGAAAAGGCATTGAAGCTTAGGGAAGGCTATGCAGAACGAAACTAAAACTGAACTGGCTACAAAGTAAACAAAACCAGAATGCTGGACGACAGCAAAGACTACTGCGGAGCACAATGTACATCCGAACATGACACGACAATCACCAATGTCCCCACAAAGAAGGATAAAAACAACTAAAATATTCTTGATTGCTAAAACAAAGCAGATGCGGGGAAATATCGCTCAAAGGAAGACATGAAACTGCTACAGGAAAATACCAAAAAAAAGAGAAAAAAGCCACCAAAATAGGAGCGCAAGACAAGAACTAAAACACTACGCATGTGAAAACAGCAAAAAAGTCCAAATAAGTCAGGGTGTGATGTGAAAGGTGGTGACAGTACACCTACTTTGAGACAAGAGCTATAGTGATGCATGCTTGGTTATGCTTTAAAGTCATATCCAACAATTGCGACAACGACTTTTTACTGTCAACTGAGTTTCGTTTTTAATGATTTCTGCTGGTGGTGTGCTGTTGAGTGTCGGTGCTGTCTAGAGCTGCAGGTAAAAAGGTGTCTAATGCTTAAACCAAAAATAAACAAAAGGTGAGTGCCCCTAAGAAAAGGCATTGAAGCTTAGGGAAGGCTATGCAGAACGAAACTAAAACTGAACTGGCTACAAAGTAAACAAAACCAGAATGCTGGACGACAGCAAAGACTTACTGTGGAGCAAAGACGGCGTCCGCAATGTACATCCGAACATGACATGACAATCACCAATGTCCCCACAAAGAAGGATAAAAACAACTAAAATATTCTTGATTGCTAAAACAAAGTAGATGCGGGAAATATCGCTCAGAGGAAGACATGAAACTGCTACAGGAAAATACCAAAAAAAAGAGAAAAAAGCCACCAAAATAGGAGCGCAAGACAAGAACTAAAACACTACGCATGGGAAATGTCAAGACTAGGACTTTGGCTTGGTTTGTTCTCCCGAGGTGCAAATGAACATTTGGACCGGATGTGGCGTGAAGGTAAATACATTATTTATTTAACACTATAACTACAAAGAAAATGATCAAACAAAAAGCGCGCACCGGGGGCGGAGGTACAAAACTAGACTATAAACACAAAACTTGCACATTGGTAGAAACTATGAACAATTAAACAAAACACTAACTGTGGCATGAATCGAAACAAAACTTACTTGACATGGCATGAAGTGCGCAGAGGTACATAGAGTGTGACAGGGGGCATAAATGCGGGGATGTCGTCAGCACGAACAACAGAAAATGAATGAACTTAAATACTATGGACATGATTAGTGAAAGCAGGTGCGTGACTCAAAACGTGAAACAGGTGCGTGACGTGACAGGTGAACTAATGGTTGCTATGGTGACAAGCAAGAGTGCACAATGAGTCCAAACGTGGAACAGGTGAAACTAATGGGTAATCATGCAAACAAGACAAGGGAGTGAAAAGCCAGAAACTAAACAAAACATGACTTAAAACAAAACATGATTACACAGACATGACAGGAAAACAGCAAAAAAAAGTCCAAATAAGTCAGGGTGTGATGTGACAGTACACCTACTTTGAGACAAGAGCTATAGTCATGCATGCTTGGTTATGGTTTAAAGTCATATCCAACAATTGCGACAACGACTTTTTACTGTCAACTGAGTTTCGTTTTTTAATGATTTCTGCTGGTGGTGTGTCTCCGTGTTTTTTCGACGCAAAAATGTGCCTTGGCTCAAAAAAAGGTTGAAAAACACTGCTCTACGCAACTCCGTCGTCCCCGGGTCGACCTCTTGAGGTTAAGTAGTGTCAAAACGCTCATGGAAATGTGAGCTGGCACAACTTGTCCTGCCACAACTCTCGCCTCTTCATGTGCATTGACTGAAACAAACGTCGCCGGAATTTTTTTGTATATGTGCGTCATTTGTATTATGTCAAGTAAGGAGACAGACGTCACGTAAGACTGTACAGTACCAATATAAATGTACCGGGCAGAGGTGGGACCAAGTCATTGTTTTGCAAGTCACAAGTAAGTCTCAAGTCTTTGCCCTCAAGTCCGAGTCAAGTCCCGAGTCAAGACAGGCAAGCCCCGAGTCAAGTCCAAAGTCAAGACTGGAAAGTCTCAAGTCAAGTCCTAAGTCCTGCATTTTGAGTTCCGAGTCCTTTCAAGTCCTTTTAACCACAGACTAATATATTAACACAGATTGTGTATGCTTTTCAAACGCTGTATTTATTTATTAAAACAAGTGCATTTTAAATTGCAGGAAAGAAAATTGTGCTGACATTGCACTTTATAATAGCACTATTAACCAGTCATTTTAAACATTAACTCATTCCTTTACAGAACAAACACATTGAAAAATAAAGTGCAAATGTACTTATTTGTACAAAAGTGTTAACATTGAAAAAACATGACATATACGTGAACATAACAAAAAAGTTGTACTTTTTATATGTCAGGGCCCTATGCTGCATTGCATTTGCAAAAGACCAAATTAGCCAAGAGTCTGTCAGTCATTTGTGCACGATGGGGGCGTAGTATGATGCCACCATGGCTGAAAACTCGCTCCACTGGAGCACTGGAGGCAGGCACTGCCAAGACTCTCATGGCCACTCGGAACAGTGAAGGAAGAGTCTTCATGTTCAATGCCCAGAACAAAAGGGGGGAGAGAGTTGTTTTGGGTTGGTGCACTACTTGTAAGTGTATCTTGTGTTTTTTATGTTGATTTAATTAAAAAAAAAAAAAAAAAAATTTATTTCTTGTGCGGCCCGATACCAATCGATCCACGGACCAGTACCGGGCCGCGGCCCGGTGGTTGGGGACCACTGAGGTAAACAACCAACAGTATGTCAGAAAGCTAGTTAAAACGGTACACATATTCATAATATAGTATACATTTTAACTGACCTTTATTTTACTATTTTTGTCTTTTTTTTAGGTGGCTAAAATACGCGGTGCTGCTGACCGCCGTCTAACGTCACGTGTGATATATTGACTAACGTAACCCTGCTTGAAAAAAATCACTGAACAAAAAGTATGAATAAGGTAGTGAACTGCAACAGATTCCCGTGTTTGCAATAACGTTATAACGTTAGCAGTGAGTTTACAGCCTCACTGATTTAACTACACAGCAAATAAAAGTCACGTTACTTAGCCAATAAACGTTATCTTACATTCAAAACTTACCGTTCTTTGTGCAACTTCAAATGCCGGACGAAGTTGGAAGTTGTTGCCTCTCCATCAGTCATTTTGGAACCGCATGTGTTGCATACTGCAAACCGTTTTGTGTTGACCACCTCGTAATTTTTATACCCAAACGAAATTATTTTAGGCATCATTTTTTGTTCACTGGCGTGTGGTTTGGACATGTCTTTTTCCTTGGTTGTCCTGCAATTTGATTGGATGAATGCTGTGTGATGAAAACAAAGTAGATCTAATTTGATTGGCTGTTGTACTGAGAGCACACCAGCTGACACACGCAACGCTGATAGACAAGTACACAATGAAAAATACGGAGCGCTCCCCGAATAACTTTTTCATCTTTGGGTTTTGGGGAAAGTAGCAAGTCATGTCAAGTCATGTCAATTCAAAAGGCTCAAGTCCAAGTGAAGTCACAAGTCATTGATGTTAAAGTCTAAGTCGAGTTGCAAGTCTTTTTACATTTTGTCAAATAGAGTCTAAAGTCATCAAATTCATGACTCGAGTCTGACTCGAGTCCAAGTCATGTGACTCGTGTCCACACCTCTGGTACCGGGCATCATAATTAATGCAGAGTATTCCTTTTTAAAAAAATATACAAATCAAAATCTCCTTTGTGCAACTGCAAGTCCATTAGGGAAAACATGTTTTGCAATATTTCATATGATTAACAGCTGGATCAATTATGTTGCAGGTCCGGACACCAAACTGATGCAAAACAGCGGAAAGACGACATTTAAACGGACCAGCATTGATCACCTGATGAACGTCTTGGTGCTTTGTGTAAGTTGTGATCACACTTCATATACGACATGATGATTTGTTAATTACACAACTGTGATAAGATTGCGGACTTAGAGCCTGATCTACTAAGATCTAAATGACAAGTGCCAAATAGCGTGTGTAAGCAATAAACTTTACTATTAGCGGGCTTGTTTTGGGTGACCTACATTGATAACAAGTACAAAAGTGGCACCGTGCTCTCTAACTTGTAGTGTTTTGCAATCTTATTGAACGTGCAGCACACACCTACACCGTATTTTTCGGACCATAGGGCGCACCGGATTAAAAGGCGCGCTGCCCATGAGCGGGTCTAGTCAGGTCTATTTTCATTAAAAAGGCGCACCGGATTACAGGTAAAAGCCAGTAAATTAGAATATTTTGAAAAACTTGATTTATTTCAGTAATTGCATTCAAAAGGTGTAACTTGTACATTATATTTATTCATTGCACACAGACTGATGCATTCAAATGTTTATTTCATTTAATTTTGATGATTTGAAGTGGCAACAAATGAAAATCCAAAATTCCGTGTGTCACAAAATTAGAATATTGTGTAAGGGTTACATTTTGAAGACACCTGGTGCCACAAACTAATCAGCTGATTAACTCAAAACACCTGCAAAGGGCTTTAAATGGTCTCTCAGTCCAGTTCTGAAGCCTACACAAACATGGGGAAGACTTCACAGATTTGACAGCTGTCCAAAAGGCAACCATCGACACATTGCACAAGGAGGGAAAGACACAAAAGGTTATTGCTGAAGAGGCTGGCTGTTCTCAGAGCTCTGTGTCCAAACACATTAATGGAGAGGCAAAGGGAAGGAAAAACTGTGGTCAGAAAAAGTGTACAAGCGATAGGGATCACCGCGCCCTGGTCAAGATTGTGAAAAAAAAACCCATTCAAAAATGTGGGGGAGATTCAGAAGGAGTGGACAGCTGCTGGAGTCAGTGCTTCAAGATCCACCACCAAGAGACGCTTGAAAGACATGGGTTTCAACTGCCGCATACCTCGTGTCAAGCCACTGTTGACCAAGAAACAGCGCGCAAAGCGTCTCACCTGGGCTAAGGAAAAAAAGAGCTGGACTGCTGCTGAGTGGTCCAAAGTCATGTTTTCTGACGAAAGCAAATTTTGCATTTCCTTTGGAAATCGAGGTCCCAGAGTCTGGAGGAAGACAGGAGAGGCACAGGATCCACGTTGCCTGAAGTCTAGTGTAAAGTTTCCACCATCAGTGATGGTTTGGGGTGCCATGTCATCTGCTGGTGTCGGTCCACTCTGTTTCCTGAGATCCAGGGTCAACGCAGCCGTCTACCAGCAAGTTTTAGAGCACTTCATGCTTCCTGCTGCTGACCTGCTCTATGGAGATGGAGATTTCAAGTTCCAACAGGACTTGGCGCCTGCACACAGCGCAAAATCTACCCGTGCCTGGTTTACGGACCATGGTATTTCTGTTCTAAATTGGCCCGCCAACTCCCCTGACCTTAGCCCCATAGAAAATCTGTGGGGTATTGTGAAAAGGAAGATGCAGAATGCCAGACCCAAAAACGCAGAAGAGTTGAAGGCCACTATCAGAGCAACCTGGGCTCTCATAACACCTGAGCAGTGCCAGAAACTCTTCGACTCCATGCCACGCCGCATTAACGCAGTAATTGAGGCAAAAGGAGCTCCAACCAAGTATTGAGTATTGTACATGCTCATATTTTTCATTTTCATACTTTTCAGTTGGCCAACATTTCTAAAAATCCCTTTTTTGTATTAGCCTTAAGTAATATTCTAATTTTGTGACACACGGAATTTTGGATTTTCATTTGTTGCCACTTCAAATCATCAAAATTAAATGAAATAAACATTTGAATGCATCAGTCTGTGTGCAATGAATAAATATAATGTACAAGTTACACCTTTTGAATGCAATTACTGAAATAAATCAAGTTTTTCAAAATATTCTAATTTACTGGCTTTTACCTGTATAAGGCGCATTAAAGGGGTCATATTATGATTTCTTTCTAAATGTAAAAGACTTCCTTGTGGTCTACATAACATGTAATGGTGGTTCTTTGGTCAAAATGTTGCATAGATGATGTTTTACACATCATTTTCAAATAGCTTTCTGAGCGTCTCGAGTTAATGAGGTGCATGTTTCCTCACCTCATTAACTCTCAGTCACAGCAGCTGATGGACGCTGTATTGAGAAAATAAAAGCAACATCAAATAGTTTTCTCCTTCGCTGTGTACTTTTAGTGTGGGGACAAGTGTCTCCAATATTGTCCACACCTGTCTCCATCTAAACACAGCAGTGCGCTTTTAAACACACCCCGGGATGCGAGGGGAAAATTATGTTACACCAAGCGCTTTGCTCCGTTTAATAAAGTCAAAGTACCAATGATTGTCACACACTAGAGATGCGCGGTTTGCGGGCACAACCGCGGAGTCCGCGGATTATCCGCGGATCGGGCGGATGAAATTAAAAAAAATTAGATTTTATCCGCGGGTCGGGTCGGGTCGGGCGGTTGAAATAAAAAAAAATTAGATTATAAATAAATTCAGGCGGGTGGCAGTTAAACCAATTCGGAAATATATATACATAGTTAAATGTTGTTACCCACATACGAAAAACGAGCAGGCACCTGCTGCATATGCCACAACAGAAGAAGAAAAAAAAAAGAGATGGACACTTTTACGGAGCGGAGAAGGGACGCCTCGCCGGGGTCCGGGACCGAGGCCCCTTCCCCCGAGAGGGCCCCACCGGGAGCCGTAGCTGAGGCGATCCGCGAGAAGGGCCCGACGCACGTCCAGGGTCACCACCGCGCCCACCGCACCGACACCCCGCCTCGTCCGCCTTCGCCGCGGCCGGCGTCACGCGCAGCAGGTAAGCAGCTTACCTGCCCGCCACCCCCGTGGCCGGGGGCTCGTAACAGGGGTCACTCCGCGCGCTCCGCCCGCGCAGCTTACCTGCCCGCCACCCCTGTTGCCGGGGGCTCGTAACAGGGGTCACTCCGCGCGCAGTGCGCTCACGAAAGGGGTGGGGCTCACCCTGGTTGATATAGACAGCAGGACGGTGGCCATGGAAGTCGGAACCCGCTAAGGAGTGTGTAACAACCCACCTGCCGAATCAACTAGCCCTGAAAATGGATGGCGCTGGAGCGTCGGGCCCATACCCGGCCGTCGCCGGCAGCGAGACGCGCTTGGAGGTGCGCTCAGCGCGGCTCCCATATGATTGCGCACTGGTGTGCGTCTGGGTCGTGACAGCGTGGCACGCGAATGTCTGTGCTGCATTGGATCAGTCTCCTTTCTTTAACAGGCAAAAGCTTTATAACCTCACTAATGCCTTGCATCGTCTATATTAGATATATAACAACGGGCGGGTGCGGTTCTGATCAAATGTTACATCGGGTGGATGGCGGATGGTTGACGACTTTCTGATGCGGTTGCGGATGAAATAATTGCCTATCCGCGCATCTCTATCACACACACACTAGGTGTGGTGAAATTTGTCCTCTGCATTTGACCCATCCCCTTGTTCACCCACTGGGAGGTGAGGGGAGCAGTGGGCAGCAGCGGTGCCGCGCCCGGGAATAATTTTTGGTGATTTAACCCCCAATTCCAACACTTGAGTGCCAAGCAGGGAGGTAATGGGTCCCATTTTTATAGTTTTTGGTGTGACTCGGCCGGGGTTTGAACTCACAACCTACCGATCTCAGGGGTTGACATTCTAACCACTAGGCCACTGAGTAGGTACTCCGAGGGCTAATCTCTGGAGCAAAGTCCGTGTAGATTGTCCGCCAAACGACGCTAGTGCGCATGTGCCTGACTTCGTGTTGCCTAAAATGCATTAATGAATGACGGTTTTTCGGTAATTAAAAAATTAGACGTATTACTAACCGTCTGGAATTTTATCACAAATTATCATTATACCGTTTACCGGTACATCCCTCATCCATTAAGAAGGAAAAAGTCAAGGGCGGTCACGGCATGTTCTTGCCGTCGATGTTGGTAATTTTTTTTAGGGCATTTTAGGGTTAAATTCGAGTTCTGATACCATTACCTGTTGCAGGTGCATCTTAATTGTCCCATGGGTGTGCAGTGTTTTTCAACCTTTTTTGAGCCAAGGCACATTTTTTTGCTTTGAAAAAATGCGGAGGCACACCACCAGCAGAAATCATTTAAAAAAAACGAACTCAGTTGACAGTAAAAAGTCGTTGTCGCAATTGTTGGATATGACTTTAAAGCATAACCAAGCATGCATCACTATAGCTCTTGTCTCAAAGTAGGTGTACTGTCACCACCTGTCACATCACACCCTGACTTATTGGGAGCTTTTTGCAGTTTTCCTGTGTGAAGTGTTTTACTTCTTGTCTTGCGCTCCTATTTTGGTGGCTTTTTCCCTTTTTTTGGTATTTTCCTGTAGCAGTTTCATGTCTTCCTTTGAGCGATATTTCCCGCATCTACTTTGTTTTAGCAATCAAGACTATTTCAGTTGTTTTTGTCCTTCTTTGCGTGGACATTGTTGATTGCCATGTCATGTTCGGATGTACATTGTGGACGCCGTCTTTGCTCCACAGTAATCAATCAATCAATCAATCAATGTTTATTTATATAGCCCTAAATCACAAGTGTCTCAAAGGGCTGCACAAGCCACAACGACATCCTCGGTACAAAGCCCACATAAGGGCAAGGAAAAACTCACCCAAGTGGGACGTCGATGTGAATGACTATGAGAAACCTTGGAGAGGACCGCATATGTGGGTAACCCCCCCCCTCTAGGGGAGACCGAAAGCAATGGATGTCGAGTGGGTCTGACATAATATTGTGAGAGTCCAGTCCATAGTGGATCCAGTATAATAGTAAGAGTCCAGTCCATAGTGGGGCCAGCAGGACACCATCCCGAGCGGAGACGGGTCAGCAGCGCAGAGATGTTCCCAGCCGATGCACAGGCGAGCGGTCCACCCCGGGTCCCGACTCTGGACAGCCAGCACTTCATCCATGGCCACCGAACCTGTGCCCCCCCCCCCCCCCTCCACAAGGAAAAGGGGAGCAGAGGAGAAAAGAAAAGAAACGGCAGATCAACTGGTCTAACAGGGGGGCTATTTAAAGGCTAGAGTATACAAATGAGTTTTAAGATGGGACTTAAATGCTTCTACTGAGGTAGCATCTCTAATTGTTACCGGGAGGGCATTCCATAGTACTGGAGCCCCAATAGAAAACGCTCTATAGCCCGCAGACTTTTTATGGGCTCTGGGAATCACTAATAAGCCGGAGTTCTTTGAACGCAGATTTCTTGCCGGGACATATGGTACAATGCAATCGACAAGATAGGACGGAGCTAGACCGTGTAGTATTTTATACGTAAGTAGTAAAACCTTAAAGTCACATCTTAAGTGCACAGGAAGCCAATGCAGGTGAGCCAGTATAGGCGTAATATGATCAAACTTTCTTGTTCTTGTCAAAAGTCTAGCAGCCGCATTTTGTACCAATTGTAGTCTCTTAATGCTAGACATAGGGAGACCCGAAAATAATACGTTACAGTAGTCGAGACGAGACGTAACGAACGCATGAATAATGATCTCAGCGTCGCTAATGGATAAAATAGAACAAATTTTAGCGATATTACGGAGATGAAAGAAGGCCGTTTTAGTAACACTCTTAATGTGTGACTCAAAGTAAGTCTTTGCTGTCGTCCAGCATTCCGTTTTGGTTTACTTTGTAGCCAGTTCAGTTTTAGTTTCGTTCTGCATAGCCTTCCCTAAGCTTCAACGCCTTTTCTTAGGTGCACTCACCTTTTGTTTATTTTTGGTTTAAGCATTAGACACCTTTTTACCTGCACGCTGCCTCCCGCTGTTTCCCACATCTACAAAGCAATTAGCTACCTGCTGCCACCTACTGATATGCAAGAGTATTGCACGGTTACTCTGCCCAGCTCTAAACAGCACCGACACTCAACAACAACACATCATTTGCGGATTATAATTACTGGTTTGCAAAAAATATTTTTAACCCAAATAGGTGAAATTAGATGATCTCCCACGGCACACCAGACTGTATCTCACGGCACACTGTGGTTGAAAAACACTGACCTATAGAACAGTTCTTGATAAAAGTCGACAACGATCATATAATTTCCTTTTAACCAATCAGATATTTGGCTTCCTGGCATCAATGTGCTCCGTTCTGACCATTGGCAACGCAATCTGGGAGATTATGGAGGGCTCGGCGTTCACCGTATTCCTCCCTCGAGAACACGGCGTCGACGCCCCTCTCTCGTCATTTCTCACCTTCTGGTCCTACGTCATCGTCCTCAACACCGTGGTGCCTATATCCCTCTATGTCAGGTGTGTATTCTGGCACCAAAAACTGTGGCGCCACTTTTTCTTTGTTTTCTCACATGGGACTCTGATGTGTGAAGCGTGGAGATTATCCGTCTGGGGAATAGTTTCTACATCGACTGGGACAGGAAGATGTATTACCCCAAGTGTGACACTCCCGCCCAGGCCAGGACCACCACTCTGAACGAGGAGCTGGGTCAGATCAAGTACATCTTCAGTGACAAGACGGGCACGCTGACGCAGAACATCATGACCTTCAATAAGTGCTCCATCAACGGCAACAATTATGGTGAGCAGATCCCTAAAAACTAGGAAGATAAATGAATAGTATCCTGTATAATATATATTTTTTTTTTAGGTGAACTGTTTGACTTTTCCGGACAAAGGATGGAAATAACAGAGGTGAGATATGTGAATCTTTCCTCACCGGTCATATCATTAAGTACTAAAGATTTCCCGATCCCAATCATGGGATTAGATCAGGGTTCGACATTTGCCTTTTTTTTTTTTTTTAATTGGGGAAAGATTCCTTCGAAAGGGAAGCACGCTCAGGGAGACACAGGATGTCTCTGTATAATCCGTATTCCTTGTTATGCACATGCATAAATATATACATACATATATGTGTATATACAGTATATTAGAGATGCGCGGATAGGCAATTATTTCATCCGCAACCGCATCAGAAAGTCGTCAACCATCCGCAATCCACCCGATCTAACATTTGATCAGAACCGCATCCGCCCGCCATCCGCCCGCACCCGCCCGTTGTTATATATCTAATATAGACGATGCAAGGCATTAGTGAGGTTATAAAGCTTTTGCCTGTTAAAGAAAGGAGACTGATCCAATGCAGCACAGACATTCGCGTGCCACGCTGTCACGACCCAGACGCACACCAGTGCGCAATCATATGGGAGCCGCGCTGAGCGCACCTCCAAGCGCATCTCGCTGCCGGCGACGGCCGGGTATGGGCCCGACGCTCCAGCGCCATCCATTTTCAGGGCTAGATGATTCGGCAGGTGGGTTGTTACACACTCCTTAGCGGGTTCCAACTTCCATGGCCACCGTCCTAGCTGCTCTCTATATCAACCAGGGTGAGCCCCACCCCTTTCGTGAGCGCACTGCGCGCGGAGTGACCCCTGTTACGCGCCCCCGGCAACGGGGGTGGCGGGCAGGTAAGCTGCGCGGGCGGAGCGCGCGGAGTGACCCCTGTTACGAGGCCCCGGCCACGGGGGTGGCGGGCAAGTAAGCTGCTTACCTGCTGCGCGTGACGCCGGCCGCGGCGAAGGCGGACGAGGCGGGGTGTCGGTGCGGTGGGCGCGGTGGTGACCCTGGACGTGCGTCGGGCCCTTCTCGCGGATCACCTCAGCTACGGCTCCCGGTGGGGCCCTCTCGGGGGAAGGGGCCTCGGTCCCGGACCCCGGCGAGGCGTCGGGGGCCTTCTCCGCTCCGTAAAAGTGTCCATCTCTTTTCTTTTTTTTTCTTCTGTTGTGGCATATGCAGCAGGTGCCTGCTCGTTTTTCGTATGTGGGTAACAACATTTAACTATGTATATATATTTCCCAATTGGTTTAACTGCCACCCGCCTGAATCTATTTAAAATCTAATTTTTTTTTATTTCAACCGCCCGACCCGACCCGCGGATAAAATCTAATTTTTTTAAATTTCATCCGCCCGATCCGCGGACTCCGCGGTTGTGCCCGCAAACCGCGCATCTCTACAGTATATGTATATATATAAGTATAAATTGTTGCATCTGACCAGTTCTTCCTCCCAGGGAATCTATGTTACTGGTCAATCCCAAATTCTTTCGATGACATATATGCTGAGTAAGAAGGACCATCAAGACAGAATAGGAATATTTTTTCAAGTTTTACTAAAGCTTCAGGAGGTCAACTTAACCAACACATTCATATCGGCCACTCTAGTTGATCTGACATTCAAACGGAAAAGCCCACTCCTTGCACACAAAGAAAACCCCCGTTCCATCCCCCCGTCCCCCTCGCAACACCGCAAGGAGAGAGACACGGGGGTTGTCTTCACATTCCAAGGGTGAAGACACTAACCAGGCATCTGAAATGTCGAAAGAAACTGGTAGAATATACAAAGGAAAAGTACTAGATACTCTAAACATGGCTATGTAAAAAGAAAGAACTATTAAACATATATGCATCCTCCACAATATATACTAGGGTTGTACGGTATAAACGTACTAGTATAGTATCGTGGTACTAATGAATCAAAAACGGTACTATACTCTGTTTCAAAAGTACTGGTTTTCCATATATATATATATATATATATATATATTTATTTTTTATTTTTTTAACGGGCATGGCGGCACGTCGTCGTCACGTCGTGACATTGCTGGTTTCACGAGCAGACGAGCATGCTCAGCAGCGCACACACACGGAGTACTTACAAGCAGACACATTGTGTAGACAGAAAAGGGAGAACGGACGCATTTTGGCTTAAAAACTACAAATAAAGGTGAAGTTATAACACTGCTTTAAGACATGGCTAGCCAGTTAGCGGCTAATATCTATCCGCAGTCGGCAGTGTTTTAGCTACTTCTAAATCACTAATCCTCGTCTCCATGGCGACAAATAAAGTAAGTTTCTTACAAGTAACATTATCACTGCAGAACGAGGAATAGCTTAACATGCTTCACTACACACCGTAGGAGGATACAATAGCTCACCGGCGTCACAATGTAAACAAATGCCATGGGTGGATCTACACCTGACATCCACTATAATGATACCAAGTACAATAGCATATCTAGTCGATACTAATATGATTACATTGATATTTTTTTATTGTCACAAAATCTTTTTTCTTTTAAAAAAAATTCATATTATGTTCATAAAGTCAGTAAATACGTCCATGGCCACATGAGGACTTTGAATATGACCAATGTATGATCCTGTAACTACTTGGTATCGGATCCATACCTAAATGTGTGGTATCATCCAAAACTAATGTAAAGTATCATAGAAGAGAAGAATAAGTGATTATTACATTTTAACAGAAGTGTAGATAGAACATGTTGAAACAGAAAATAAGCAGATATTAACAGTAAATGAACAAGTAGATTAATAATCTATTTTTACAGCTTGTCCTTTATAATGTTGACAAAATAACAGGTGCATAAATGACACAATATGTTACTGCATACGTCAGCAGACTAATTAGGAGTCTTTGTTTGTTTACTTACTACTAAAAGACAAGTTGTCTAGTATGTTCACTATTTTATTTAAGGACTAAATTGCAATAATAAACATATGTTTCATGTACACTAAGATTTTTTTGTTAAAATAAAGCCGATAATGCCATTTTTTGTGGTCCCCTTTATTTAGAAAAGTATCGAAAATTATCGAAATACATTTTGGTACCGGTACCAAAATATTGGTATCGAGACAAGCCTAATACACACATATATTGTGTGTGTATATATATGTATATATATATATATATATGTGTGTGTATATATGTATATTTGTAAATATATATATATATATATATGTGTGTGTATATATGTATATTTGTAAATATATATATATATATATATATATATATATATATATATATATATATATATATATATATATATATATATATATATATATATATATGTCTTAATAAGGTTATCCAAAAAATAGTGCTCGATACCGTAGTAGAGCGCAATATATGTATGTGTGGGAAAAAAATCACAAGACTATTTCATCTCTACAGGCCTGTTTCATGAGGGGGGGTACCCTCAATCATCAGGAGATGATTGATTGAGGGTACCCCCCCTCATGAAACAGGCCTGTAGAGATGAAATAGTCTTGTGATTTTTTTCCCACACATACATATATATATATATATATATATATATATATATATATATATATATATATACAGTGTTTCCCACAGGACAGGCATCTATTTGTGGTGGTGTGGGCGGGGGGTGACGGCGGCAGCGGCGATGACCAAGAAGAACGCGGAGTTGGAATATAAGTACAACACTTTATGTACATATTTAGCTCATTAAAATTACCGACAGGAAGGCGAGAAACACTTTATTTCAACAGACTCTGGCGCCGTACCTGTCGTCAAAACTCCAAAGACCGACTGCACAGTTGCACTAACAAAATAACGGTCTCAGAAAGCTGGCGTGCACAAGCTAGCAAGCTACGGAGTTTGCCGACAATGTATTTCTTGTAAAGTGTATACAAAGGAGTACAGAAGCTGGACAAATAAGATGCCAAAAACCAACCACTTTCATGTGGTATTGGACAGAAAGGAGGACTTTTTTTCTCCTCCATTCGAAAATGCGGACGTTATCAGCACCACTGTCTGATTCCTATCAATGCAAGTCATCAGAATCAGGTAATACACCAACTTATATTCTTGTCTTCATGAAAGAAAGGAATCTGTATGTGTTAAACATGCTTGTATTATCTTTAAACACCTTTAACTTGTTAACAATATTAACTATATGTGTTAAACATGCTTGTATTATCTTTAAACACCTTTAACAATATTAATTATATGTGTTAAACATGCTTGTATTGTCATTAAACACCTTTAACTTGTTAACAATATTAACTATATGTATTAAACATACTTGTATTATTATTAAACACCTTTAATTTATTAACAATATGTGCTAAACATGCTTGTATTATCTTTAAACACCTTTAACTTGTTAACAATATTAACTATATGTGTTAAACATGCTTGTATTATCTTTAAACACCTTTAACCTGTTAACAATATTAACTATATGTGTTAAACATGCTTGTATTGTCATTAAACACCTTTAACTTGTTAACAATATTAACTATATGTATTAAACATTCTTGTATTATTATTAAACACCTTTAATTTATTAACAATATGTGCTAAACCTACTTGTATTATCATTAAACACCTTTAATGTATTAACAATATTAACTATATGTGTTAAACATGCTTGCATTATCATTAAACACCTTTAACTTGTTAACAAAAACATATATTTCATAAATAAGTAAATATAAATGATATATATGAATGAGGTAGATCCCCACGACTTGATCAATTGAAAAGTAGCTCGCCTGCAGAAAAAGTGTGAGCACCCCTGAGTTACACCCATCTGAACAGGTCAGCCACCTGTTTAAATCATAGTTAAAATGTTGAAATGAAGGGCCTTTAATGGCCAAAACATTAACCTGGACAACATTTTAACAGCTTTGGCAGTTGGCTCAGATTTTATTCTTTTCATTGCATTCACATGCTGCAGTGGACAGTGGACAATTTAGCTTCATTATTAATGCAGTATCTGAAGCACCGTCTCCACGTGTGTTTATTGACAACAGGGTTATAACCTGGACACGTTTGCTCGTCGGTATTGTAACACGTGACGTGACAACAGCGGCGGTGTTAATGAAGCAGCGTCAGGCTGCTCACCGTCAATGAAACGCTCGGTGAAATCGCGGATTAACGTTAAATATATGACGAGCCGCGAGCAATGCAGCTATAACTTATCTACCTACAACCTATATTACCCTCGTATTTTGATCCGGTCGGTCCGTTCTTTTACTCCGCCGTCTTCTTCTTCTTCTTCTTCTTCTGGCCCACCAGGTGAATTAAGTGCTATTGGCGGAGTTACAATGCATAGTAGGCTACCGCCACCTACTGCACCGGAGTTGTAACTACAAGGTACATTCACAGACAGAGTGCCATTGCTTTTATGAGCGGTCGAGCGAGTCAAAAGCCGAAAGATCCATTTGTGGCGGACGTAATTCTTTCGTGGCGGGCCGCCACAAATAAATGAATGTGTGGGAAACACTGATATATATATATATATATATATATATATATATATATATATATATATATATATATATATATATATATATATATATATACATATATATAGATGGATTAAGAAATTATTATTATTTTTTTAATTATTATTACTTTTTATTCATTTTTTTTCCGATGTCCCACGGGCCTGATCGTTGCGCTAAAGCTTCTATGCCAAATTAGAGGTGATCGATCCAGATGTTGATAAGGTTCAAGGTTCAAGGTTCAACTTTATTGTCCCCGCGGGGAAATTTGTCTTGGGCACAGTGCATCATTGCTCTCTTAACATACCCAAAAACAACAGAACAAAAACACAAGCACAGAAAACAACCACAACCATACAACTAACATTTAAACATCAGAACATGGAGCTTGATAGACATAGGTGGCACTTTGATGTAGGCATAAAATCTACAGTATGGAGATAAAGATAAAGTACCAATGTGCATTGCACTAGAGCTCATGGATAAAGTGCTGTGTGCTAAAGTGCTTAGTTCTAAAGTGCTATGTGCTAAAGTGCTATGTGCTAAAAAAGTGCAAACCTATGTATTAAAATTCTATTGCACATTGTTGGTCAGCTTAATGGAGGCTGGGACAAATGATAATTTAAGGCGGTTAGATTTGCATAGTGGGACCCGGAGTCTTCTCCCTGATGGCAGGGTTCCATATTCAGGAAAGAGTGGATGTTGTGAGTTGGAAATAATTTTCTTAGCTTTTTTCCTAACTGCCTGCTCATAGATGCTCTGTATAGGCTCATATTCTTTCCTCCCTACGATTTTCATTGCCGTTTTATACATGCCGGCCAGTTTGCTTTTTAGCTTAACGGTTAGGTTGCCAAACCATGAGGTGATCCCGTATCTAATGATGCTCTCTACAATGGCACGGTAGAAAATCATCATGATGTGGCTGCTTACGCCGTACAATCTTAATCTTCGCAAAAAAATATAGCCTCTGTTGCAGTCTATTGCACAGTTTGTCAATATGTGTCTTCCAGCAGAGAAGATTATCAATAAGAACCCCTAAATATTTACCGTATTTTCCGCACTATAAGGCGCACCGGATTATTAGCCGCACCTTCAATGAATTACATATTTCATAACTTTGTCCACCAATAAGCCGCCCCGGATTATAAGCCGCGCCTACGCTGCGCTAAAGGGAATGTCAAAAAAACAGTCAGATAGTTCAGTCAAACTTTAATAATATATTGAAAACCAGCGTTCTAACAACTCTGTCCCAAAATGTACGCAAATGTGCAATCACAAACATAGTAAAATTCAAAATGGTGTAGAGCAATAGTAACATAATGTTGCTCGAACGTTAATGTCACAACACACAAAATAAACATAGCGCTCACCTTCTGAAGTTATTCTTCATTCGTAAATCCTTCGAATTCTTCGTCTTCGGTGTCCGAATTGAAAAGTTGCGCAAGCGTGGTATCCAAAATGGCCGGTTCCGTCTCGTCGAAGTCATCGGGAGTCAGTGTCGCTGTTGTTCTGTGAATCCTGCCTTCCGGAAAGCTCGGACCACAGTTGTGACCGAAATATTTGCCCAGGCATTTACGATCCACTGGCAAATGTTGGCGTATGTCGTCCGGCGCTGTCTGCCCGTCTTAGTGAAGGTGTGTTCGCCTTCGGAGCTGTGTGAAAAAAGCCACCCGGCCTCTTCGCGTAAACTTCCCTTAACCACTCGCTCATCTTTTCTTCATCCATCCATCCCTTCGAGTTAGCTTTTATGATGACGCCGGCTGGAAAGGTCTCTTTTGGCAAGGTCTTCCTTTTGAATATCACCATGGGTGGAAGTTAGCATGGCAAGCTAGAACCACAGTGAAGGATGACTTCTCATTCCCTGTGGTGCGAATATTCACCGTACGTGCTCCCGTTCCACAGTGCGGTTCACAGGAATATCAGTTGCTGTGAAATACGGTAGTAATCCGTGTGCGGATGGAGAGATTGCGTCTTTTTATGAACCGGATCCTTTTCGCTTAGTAGGAGCCATTTTGTGGTCTTTACAGATGTAAACAGGAAATGAAACGTACGGTGATATCCGCGCGTTTTTTCTTCTTCTTCCGGGGGCGGGCGGTAGCTTACAGTAGAAGAAGAAGCGCTTCCTGTTCTATGGGGGCGGGTGCTTACCTTGGCGGTTGCTTGCGTAGAAGAAGAAGCGCTTCCTGTTCTACCGGGAAAAAAGATGGCGGCTGTTTACCGAAGTTGCGAGATCGAAACTTTATGAAAATGAATCGTAATAAAGCGCACCGGGTTATAAGGCGCACTGTTAGCTTTTGAGAAAATTTGTGGTTTTTAGGTGCGCCTTATAGTGCGGAAAATACGGTATATGAGGATACCTGGGTGATTTCCTGATTTTTGATGACCACTGGCTCATGGTCAGTCACTTTCCTCGGATCCAAAACCATTTCCTGTGTCTTGGTCACATTTAAAATAAGATGGTTAGTGTCACACCACCTAATAAATAGGTCTATCTCGTCTTGGTACACAGAGGGGTCCGTATCCTTGTGTAGAAGGCTTAGGAGCACGGTATCGTTGATCTCTTATGGCATCAGTATATAGACCAAACTGAAAATAATGATATCAGTATTTTTCTTAATTTTTTTGAAGCACGCAGTTTGGTTTGAGTGTGGGTCCTAACAAAGACAATTGTTTTGATGTACGGTCTAGTAGCTCTATCTTATTTGCCTAGGGAGGTGTACCTAATGTTGTGGCCTATGAGTGTGGTAAAACGTGTTCTAAGACCCTCTCTTTGCTTCTTTCTCTCTGCAGAAAACACCAAGGGTGGACTTCTCGTGGAACCAGCTGGCCGATCCAAAGTTCATTTTCCACGACCACAGTCTGGTAGAAACTATTAAGGAGGGCAACATGGAGGCTCAAGCCTTCTTCCGTATACTGGCTCTGTGCCACACTGTGATGCCTGAGGAAAAGAAAGAGGGTGAGACTCTTCTTCATCACTGCAATGAGTACACTTTTAATACAAAAACATGAAATTCACCCTTTTCCTCCCAGGGGAGCTCCACTATCAGGCTCAGTCCCCCGATGAGGGCGCTCTGGTCACCGCCGCCAGAAACTTTGGATTTGTGTTCCGCTCACGCACACCGGAGACCATCACGGTCGTAGAGATGGGCAGACAGGTCACCTACGACCTTTTGGCTGTGTTGGACTTCAATAATGTGCGCAAGAGGATGTCCGTCATAGGTGAGGCTAGAGACAATATTCGGATTTTAAACATGAAATCCATCCCAAAAATTAAGCATTTTGTATTAAATTAAAAGTACTGTATCTTCCGGACTATAAAATCTTTTTTTTCCCCCTCAAAACTTGACAGTGCGCCTTATAACCCGATGCGCCTAATGTACGGAATAATTCTGGTTGTGCTTACCGACCTCGAAGCAGTTTTATTTGGTGTAATGATAAGTGTGACCAGTAGATGGCAGTCATACATAAGAGATACATGTCGACTATAATATGACGCCAGTAAACAACACCAAAACTTTTAAGTGCTCCATTGAAAATAAAGAACATTACACACGGCACTCAAAAATCCGTCAAAATGTTTTAGTATGACTTTGAAGCCGCACCGCTTGATGGTTTTTTTTGAAGCTTTTCAGGTGGAATTCTTTCCCATTCTTGCTTGATGTACAGCTTAAGTCATACTTGCCAACCCTCCCGGATTTTCCGGGAGACTCCCGAAATTCGGCGCCTCTCCCGAAAACATCCCGGGACAAATATTCTCCCGAAAATCTCCCGGTTTTCAGCCGGAGCTGGAACAGGGTGACAAGAACTAAATTATCCAGACTAGAGATAAATTGTATTATTATGTTTATCTTACCTAAAAATAAATATATTTATTAATTTAAAAAAAATTAAAAATACATTTGTACTATATTTTGCTAAAAACATCAAAATTAATTGTATTTTTCTTTGTATTTTTTCCTGACTCCTTATTACATCCAGCCATAGAATTATACATTAAAATAAACATATTTAAAATAATTAATTTTAAATTATCATAATAATTCATTTAAAATGACCATATTTAATTATTAAAATAATTGCTTGTTTATCAACAACTTTAGCATTTTATTCATTACATTTTGAAACTCTCAGAAGCCAAGTTATGTTATATTCCTTAATATTTATTTATGCAAGTTTGAAGTATCAATTATCCAAACACAGTTTTGTTTGCATATTTTCAGGATGTAGATATATATGTATATATATATATATATATATGTATGAAATACTTGACTTGGTGAATTCTAGCTGTCAATATACTCCTCCCCTCTTAACCACGCCCCCAACCACGCCCCGCCCCACCCCCGACCACGCCCCCACCCCCCACCTCCCGAAATCGGAGGTCTCAAGGTTGGCAAGTATGGCTTAAGTTGTTCAACAGTCCGGGGGTCTCCGTTGTGCTATTTTAGGCTTCATAATGCGCCACACATTTTCAACGGGAGACAGGTCTGGACTACAGGCAGGCCAGTCTAGTACCCGCACTCTTTTACTATGAAGCCACGTTGTTGTTACACGTGCAGAATGTGGCTTGGCTTTGTCTTTTGAAATAAGCAGGGGCGTTGTTGCGTTTGGACCAGTTGTTCCTTCCAGGGAATTCAAGTTGCTGGTCACTCCCAAGCTCTTTTATGACACGTAAAGCTGGGTAGAAGAACCACCAGAGACAGAATAGGTATTTCCATCCATCCATCCATCTTCTTCCGCTTATCCGAGGTCGGGTCGCGGGGGCAGCAGCTTAAGCAGGGAAGCCCAGACTTCCCTCTCCCCAGCCACTTCGTCCAGCTCCTCCCGGGGGATCCCGAGGCGTTTCCAGGCCAGCCGGGAGAGATAGTCCTCCCAGCGTGTCCTGGGTCTTCCCCGTGGCCTCCTACCGGTCGGACGTGCCCGAAACACCTTCCTAGGGAGGCGTTCGGGTGGCATCCTGACCAGATGCCCGAACCACCTCATCTGGCTCCTCTCGATGTGGAGGAGCAGCGGCTTTACTTTGAGCTCCCCCCGGATGACAGAGCTTCTCACCCTATCTCTAAGGGAGAGCCCCGCCACTCGGCGGAGGAAACTCATTTCGGCCGCTTGTACCCGTGATCTTGTCCTTTCGGTCATGACCCAAAGCTCATGACCATAGGTGAGGATGGGAACGTAGATCGACCGGTAAATCGAGAGCTTTGCCTTCCGGCTCAGCTCCTTCTTCACCACAACGGATCGATACAGCGTCCGCATTACTGAAGATGCCGCACCGATCCGCCTGTCGATCTCACCATCCACTCTTCCCTCACTCGTGAACAAGACTCCGAGGTACTTGAACTCCTCCATTTTGTAATTTTATTTCCAAAGCTTTTGGAAATAAACTTGAGACCAAATCCCGTACAGAAGCACTCGCTCACACAGCTAAATTGGTCTAACTTTTCATACGGCAAAACTTCTTCTTTTATCTCGTCTCTCTTGCCCCCACCCTACTTGTCCCTCTTACTCCACAGCTGGGCAAAGGGAAAGATAAAGATAAATAATTTATTACTACTCCCCCTTTCTCCCAGCTCACTCCAGGTCCCTCTTGTTTATTATCTAAAGTCGGTTTTAGACGAGAAGCAGAGATCTCCCCCTTCACATTCTCAAAAGTTGGCACACAGTACTTGCAGACAACCAAAAGATAACAAATAAAGAACACTAGCTGTTTTGTACTATGACTATATACACACAAATATGGATACATCTATTTATCTGCCTCCGTCAGCGTCCATGATAACGTTGCTTGGATGGCAACATATGTTGCTCCAAAACCTGTATGTACTTTTCAGCATTAATGGTGCCTTCACAGATGTGTAAGTTACCCATGTCTTGGGCACTAATACACCCCCATACCATCACACATGCTGGTTTATGAACTTTGCGCCTATAACAGTCCTCTTTGGTCCGGAGGACACGACATCCACAGTTTCCCAAAATATATTTAAAATGTGGACTCGTCAGACCACAGAACGCTTTTCCACTTCGCATCAGTCCATCTTAAATGATCTCGGGCCCAGCGAAGCCGGCGGCGTTTCTGGGTGTTGTTGATAAATGGCTGTTCGCTTTGCATAGTAGAGTTTTAACTTGCACTTGCAGATGTAGCGACCAACTGTAGTTACTGACAGTGGTTTTCTGAAGTGTTCCTGAACCCATGTGGTGATATCAATATCGGATCAGGACACCCCTATTTTACAGTATGTCCCTGGTGGGTGTGGGTAAACAAGCCTCCTATGTTTTTGCCATATGTGTGTGTCAGGGACACCCACCGGAGACATGCATTTGGGAAACTCCATACATAAAATGTAGAACTGAAGATAACTTTTGGATGAAATTGTTATGGTTGTAGGAGGGAGATGACGGCAACAGAATACCTCTAAGATTATTTATTATATATATAGCTAATATACAGGTAAAAGCCAGTAAATTAGAATATTTTGAAAAACGTGATTTATTTCAGTAATTGCATTCAAAAGGTGTAACTTGTACATTATATTTATTCATTGCACACAGACTGATGCATTCAAATGTTTATTTCATTTAATTTTGATGATTTGAAGTGGCAACAAATGAAAATCCAAAATTCCGTGTGTCACAAAATTAGAATATTACTTAAGGCTAATACAAAAAAGGGATTTTTAGAAATGTTGGCCAACTGAAAAGTATGAAAATGAAAAATATGAGCATGTACAATACTCAATACTTGGTTGGAGCTCCTTTTGCCTCAATTACTGCGTTAATGCGGCGTGGCATGGAGTCGATGAGTTTCTGGCACTGCTCAGGTGTTATGAGAGCCCAGGTTGCTCTGATAGTGGCCTTCAACTCTTCTGCGTTTTTGGGTCTGGTATTCTGCATCTTCCTTTTCACAATACCCCACAGATTTTCTATGGGGCTAAGGTCAGGGGAGTTGGCGGGCCAATTTAGAACAGAAATACCATGGTCCGTAAACCAGGCACGGGTAGATTTTGCGCTGTGTGCAGGCGCCAAGTCCTGTTGGAACTTGAAATCTCCATCTCCATAGAGCAGGTCAGCAGCAGGAAGCATGAAGTGCTCTAAAACTTGCTGGTAGACGGCTGCGTTGACCCTGGATCTCAGGAAACAGAGTGGACCGACACCAGCTGGACTGCTGCTGAGTGGTCCAAAGTCATGTTTTCTGACGAAAGCAAATTTTGCATTTCCTTTGGAAATCGAGGTCCCAGAGTTTGGAGGAAGACAGGAGAGGCACAGGATCCACGTTGCCTGAAGTCTAGTGTAAAGTTTCCATCATCAGTGATGGTTTGGGGTGCCATGTCATCTGCTGGTGTCGGTCCACTCTGTTTCCTGAGATCCAGGGTCAACGCAGCCGTCTACCAGCAAGTTTTAGAGCACTTCATACTTCCTGCTGCTGACCTGCTCTATGGAGATGGAGATTTCAAGTTCCAACAGGACTTGGCGCCTGCACACAGCGCAAAATCTACCCGTGCCTGGTTTACGGACCATGGTATTTCTGTTCTAAATTGGCCCGCCAACTCCCCTGACCTTAGCCCCATAGAAAATCTGTGGGGTATTGTGAAAAGGAAGATGCAGAATGCCAGACCCAAAAACGCAGAAGAGTTGAAGGCCACTATCAGAGCAACCTGGGCTCTCATAACACCTGAGCAGTGCCAGAAACTCATCGACTCCATGCCACGCCGCATTAACGCAGTAATTGAGGCAAAAGGAGCTCCAACCAAGTATTGAGTATTGTACATGCTCATATTTTTCATTTTCATACTTTTCAGTTGGCCAACATTTCTAAAAATACCTTTTTTGTATTAGCCTTAAGTAATATTCTAATTTTGTGACACACGGAATTTTGGATTTTCATTTGTTGCCACTTCAAATCATCAAAATTAAATGAAATAAACATTTGAATGCATCAGTCTGTGTGCAATGAATAAATATAATGTACAAGTTACACCTTTTGAATGCAATTACTGAAATAAATCAAGTTTTTCAAAATATTCTAATTTACTGGCTTTTACCTGTATATAATAATAATAATACAAAACAATACAAACTAAACTAAGGAAATGGAGTGTGTGACAAACCCCAAGAGTGAGTGGTGTTAGATTATGTGTGTAGTTAGCTGTTGTGTATTACCGTGATGTTGGATCAGGAAGCAGACAAAACCAAAGAGGGCAAGGCAAAAGGGGTCCAAGATCCGCGAGAGGTCCGTGGGGCAGGCGAGGAGTCGAGAATCAGGATGCGCGAGGGAGGCAGGGAAGAATCCAGAGGGAGAACCAGGGAAAAGTGAGACGCACAGCTCACTTTCAAGACGACGGAGGGTACTGCGGGGACGACACGAGAAAATGCACACTGAAAACACGGAGGGGAAAACAGAGAGAGAGTAAGGTTGCATCAAGCATCAGATGATCGCTTACTGTACGCGAACAGAAGATTACATTCCGGCGCGGGATGGCAGGTTGAGCAGGCTTATGAAAGGAGCTCGTTCATCACGGGCAGGTGCGCTGATTGCAGATTGTCTGCAGGACTGCGCCCTGGCCGTGACGGAAATACATAGTATTTTTTATCATGGATAACCAAGTTTAAGATCTCCCTCACTAAGTGACTCCCTTTCATTTCCAGTGCGCGACCCCGAGGGGAAGCTGACTCTGTACTGCAAAGGAGCAGACACCATCATCTTTGAGAGGCTGCACTCCTCCTGCAACAAACTGATGGACATCACCACCAGACACCTCAACGTCAGTGTTTACGTTCTCCTGAATACAAAGTCAAACAATGGAAGCGTTGTTTTTAACTGTACTTGTGTGAGCTAGGAGTACGCAGGCGACGGGCTGCGCACGCTCGCCCTCGCCTACAAAGATTTAGACGAGCACTACACGAAGGAGTGGATGCAGCGCAACTACGAGGCCAGCACCGCCATTGATGGAAGAGAGGAGAAACTTGATCAACTGTATGAAGAGATCGAAAAGGACTTGTTGGTTGGTCCACTTTTTGATTACATTGATTTGTACTTTGACTCAATTACATGTCTTATTCTCTGCTAAATCAGCACATGTCCATTCAAGCAAGTACAAACCCCAAAAGCAGTGAAGTGGTCACGTTGTGTAAATGGTAACTAAAAAGAGAATACAACAAATCCTTTTCAACTTATATTCAATTGAATAGACTGCAAAGACAAGATATTTAACGTTCCAACTGGACAACTTTGTTACTTTTTGCAATTATCAGCTCATTTGGAATTTGACGCATGTTTCAAAAAAAGCTGGCACAAGTGGCAAAAAAGACTGAGAAAGTTGAGGAATGCTCATCAAAGCATACCTGCCAACTACTCCGGTTTTCCCGTCGTTAGTACGGTTTTCATCAACCTATTCCGGGTTACGGTTGCAGTGATAGAAAAATACGGTTTTTCATTACCGTATTTTCCGCACCATTAGCCGCACCTAAAAACCACAAATTTACTCAAAAGCTGACAGTGCGGCTTTTAACCCGGTGCGCTTTATATATGGATAAATATTAAGATTCATTTTCATAAAGTTTCGATCTCGCAACTTAGGTAAACAGCCGCCATCTTTTTTCCCGGTAGAACAGGAAGCGCTTCTTCTTCTACGCAAGCAACCGCCAAGGTAAGCACCCGCCCCCATAGAACAGGAAGCGCTTCTTCTTCTACTGTAAGCAACCACCCGCCCGCGTAGAAGAAGAAAAAGCGCGCGGATATACCGTACGTTTCATTTCCTTTGTGTGTTTACATCTGTAAAGACCACAAAATGGCTCCTACTAAGCGTCAGGGATCCGGTTCATGAAAAGACGCAATCTCTCCATCCGCACACGGATTACTATTTCACAGCAACTGATATTCCTGTGGATACAACGGGAGCACGTACGGTGAATATTCGCACCACAGGGAATGAGAAGTCATCCTTCACTGTGGTTCTAGCTTGCCATGCTAATGGCCAGAAACTTCCACCCATGGTGATATTCAAAAGGAAGACCTTGCCAAAAGAGACCTTTCCAGCCGGCGTCATCATAAAAGCTAACTCGAAGGGATGGATGAAGAAAAGATGAGCGAGTGGTTAAGGTAAGTTTAAGTTTACGCGAAGAGGTAATTAAAAAAAAAAATTTTTTAAATGCGCGAGGCTATTTATAGCACCGCTGCCAAGCACGAGGCACCTGTTGCCCATTGTTTCCAAACGAGCGAACGATCATGGAATCAGCCGGAGAAAAATCGCAGAACGAGTCTTAAACCGAAAAGAAAACCGCAGTCATTCCGTGAAGAATATTCAAAAGCCTATCCGGGAATAATTATCCGTTCCAAAAAGGGGTGAAAACTACGCGAATTGCACCTTGTGCAGACAAGATTTTTCGATCGGACACGGAGGAATTAGCGATGTAAAAGACCACGTCGGGACAAAAAAACACAAGTCTAATGCCGTTGCTAAATTTGGATTTTAGCCACAAAAAGGTAATGACAGCAATGTTATCTATTGGAATTGTTTAGTACTGTTATACTGTTAAAAGTGTTTATACTATTTATGCTTTCAAGTCCAAGTTGAAGAAATCTTGTTAAATGTTGACAGCATAACTACCAAAATACAGAAGTATGTCCTTCATATTTTTGCAGAGCTATTTCTGTTGAAAAGTTCAAATGATTACATTAGAGATGTGATGTGCCACTTTTCAAGTGTCTGATGGCTTCAATTAATTTTCATGAATTTTTCATATTTTTGAATTCTTTTGAAAGGCTTACAAAAAAACGACATTTGAATTGTAATTCCATGCTATTGACAGGACTATTAATTTTAATGAAGTTAGCTTACCATGTTTACAGTATGATAATTGTGATAGAAATATGAATTTTAGGCACAGAATATTTTTTACAATTGAACAAGGCAGTAGATTATACAAGCTTGGACAGAAAGTTAATAATGACACCAATTTTTTTTTTAAATGGAATTGTTTAGTACTGTTTTACCATTTGTTTACTGTAAAAAGTGTTTATACTGTTTATACTTTCAATTAACAAATTGAAGTCTTGTGAAAGGTTGACAGGATAACTGGCATTAACTGTCAAAATAATTTCAAACTATTGAAGTTAGCTTACAGAATAAACATGTCAATCAACCCATATGATTTTTGCAGTAATATTTTTGTTTTGAAAAGTCACTGTGACTGATAGAAAAGTGATGGTTTTAGCAACATTTTAACCTGTCTGAAGGCTAATAATCATTTTGTCCTGGACCTACCGGGGCCTGTGGCCCCTGGACCCTGGCTACTAGGTTTTTCTGATTTCAAAAGTTGGCAGGTATGTCAAAGACTTATTTGGAACATCCCACAGGTGAACGGGCTAATTGGGAACAGGTGGGTGCCATGATTGGGTATAAAAGCAGCTTCCATGAAATGCTCAGTCATTCACAAACAAGGACGGGGCGAGGGTCACCACTTTGTCAACAAATGTGTGAGCAAATTGTTTAAGAACAACATTTCTCAACCAGCTATTGCAAGGAAGTTCAGGGATTTCACCATCTACAGTCTGTAATATCATCAAAAGGTTCAGAGAATCTGGAGAAATCACTGCACGTAAGCTGCAGTGCCCGTACTGCATCAAAAAAACGACATCAGTGTGTAAAGGATATCGCCACATGAGCTCAGGAACACTTCAGAAAACCACTGTCAGTAACTACAGTCGGTCGCTACATCTGTAAGTGCAAGTTAAAACTCTTCAATGCGAAGCCAAAGCCATTTATCAACAACACCCAGAGACGCCGCCGGCTTCGCTGGGCCCGAGCTCATCTAAGATGGACCGATGCAAAGTGTTAAAGTGTTCTTTGGTCTGACGAGTCCACATTTCAAATCGTTTTTGGAAACTGCGGACGTCGTGTCCTCCGGACCAAAAAGGAAAAGAATCATCCGGATTGTTCTAGGCGCAAAGTGTAAAAGGCAGCATCTGTGATGGTATGGGGGTGTATTAGTGCCCAAGACATGGGTAACTTACACATCTGTGAAGGCACCATTAATGCTGAAAGGTACATACAGGTTTTGGAGCAACATATGTTGTCATCCAAGCAACGTTATCGTGGACGCCCCTGCTTATTTCAGCAATACAATGCCAAGCCACACGTTACAACAGCGTGGCTTCGTAGTGAAAGAGTGGGGGTACTAGACTGGCCTGCCTGTAGTCCAGAACTGTCTCCCATTGTAAATGTGTGGTGCATTATGAAGCCTAAAATACCACAACGGAGACCCCCGAACTTAAGCTGCACATCAAGCAAGAATGGGAAATAATTCCACTTCAAAAATATGTCTCGTCAGTTCCCAAACCTTTACTGAGTGTTGTTAAAAGGAAAGACCATGTAAGACAGTGGTAAAAATGCCCCTGTGACAACTTTTTGCAATGTGTTGCTGCCATTAAATTCTAAGTTAATGATTATTTCCAAAAAATAATTAAGTTCCTCAGTTCGAACGTTAAATATCTTGTCTTTGCAGTCTATTCAATTGAATATAAGTTGAAAAAGATTTGCAAATCATTGTATTCCCTTTTTATTTAAGAATTACTAACTTCACTGCTAACTTCACTGATGACTTATTTATTGTTTTGACGTACAAATCCTAGTATTATGCATACTTGTAATTCTATTAATATGTGATTTAGCTTCTGGGAGCAACGGCTGTAGAAGACAAGTTGCAGGATGGAGTCCCACAGACCATAGAGCAGCTGGCTAAGGCTGACATCAAAATGTGGGTGTTGACCGGAGATAAACAAGGTTGGTATTCATCACTTTTACGTTGTAAGATATTGTTTTGCGATTTTGGTCCGTATTTTATCAATAGTCTTATTAATGAGTACAAAACCCTAAATAGGTACGGTAGGTAGGTAGTAGAGATGCGCGGTTTGCGGGCACAACCGCGGAGTCCGCGGATCGGGCGGATGAAATAAAAAAAAATTAGATTTTATCCGCGGGTCGGGTCGGGTCGGGTCGGGTTGGGTCGGGCGGTTGAAATAAAAAAAAATTAGATTTTAAATAGATTCAGGCGGGTGGCAGTTAAACCAATTGGGAAATATATATACATAGTTAAATGTTGTTACCCACATACGAAAAACGAGCAGGCACCTGCAGCATATGCCACAACAGAAGAAAAAAAAGAAAAAGAGATGGACATTTTTACGGAGCGTAGAAGGGACGCCTCGCCGGGGTCCGGGACCGAGGCCCCTTCCCCCGAGAGGGCCCCACCGGGAGCCGTAGCTGAGGCGATCCGCGAGAAGGGCCCGATGCACTTCCAGGGTCACCACCGCGCCTACCGCACCGACACCCCGCCTCGTCCGCCTTCGCCGCGGCCGGCGTCACGCGCAGCAGGTAAGCAGCTTACCTGCCCGCCACCCCCGTGGCCGGGGGCTCGTAACAGGGGTCACTCCGCGCGCTCCGCCCGCGCAGCTTACCTGCCCGCCACCCCTGTTGCCGGGGGCGCGTAACAGGGGTCACTCCGCGCGCAGTGCGCTCACGAAAGGGGTGGGGCTCACCCTGGTTGATATAGACAGCAGGACGGTGGCCATGGAAGTCGGAACCCGCTAAGGAGTGTGTAACAACCCACCTGCCGAATCAACTAGCCCTGAAAATGGATGGCGCTGGAGCGTCGGGCCCATACCCGGCCGTCGCCGGCAGCGAGACGCGCTTGGAGGTGCGCTCAGAGCGGCTCCCATATGATTGCGCACTGGTGTGCGTCTGGGTCGTGACAGCGTGGCACGCGCATGTCTGTGCTGCATTGGATCAGTCTCCTTTCTTTAACAGGCAAAAGCTTTATAACCTTACTAATGCCTTGCATCGTCTATATTAGATATATAACAACGGGCGGGTGCGGGCGGATGCGGTTCTGATTAAATGTTACATCGGGTGGATGGCGGATGGTTGACGAATTTCTGATGCGGTTGCGGATGAAATAATTGCCTATCCGCGCATCTCTAGAGCGCAGTAAGTGGCTGATCCATTGGCGGTCCCGTCTTGTCTCCCTGTAACGTACGTCTGCTCTTAGTGGGACTGTGCCCAAAATGTCATTTCAGTTCTTATGGTAAAGAATGGACCATAATAAAGCATCCTGAATTATTTAGGTACACTTAGGAAAATTCCGCCTCTGAAAAATAAGCAGTGCTTTCGTTTTTTGGAATATCTAGAAATAGTCCATCCATCCATTCATTTTCTACCGCTTCCATCCATCCATCCATCTTCTTCCGCTTATCCGAGGTCGGGTCGCGGGGGCAGCAGCCTAAGCAGGGAAGCCCAGACTCCCTCTCCCCAGCCACTTCGTCCAGCTCTTCCTTTGGGACCCCGAGGCGTTCCCAGGCCAGCCGGGAGACATAGTCTTCCCAACGTGTCCTGGGTCTTCCCCGCGGCCTCCTACCGGTCGGACGTGCCCTAAACACCTCCCTAGGGAGGCGCTCGGGTGGCATCCTGACCAGATGCCCGAACCACCTCATCTGGCTCCTCTCGATGTGGAGGAGCAGCGGCTTTACTTTGAGCTCCCCCCGGATGACAGAGCTTCTCACCCTATCTCTAAGGGAGAGCCCCGCCACTCGGTGGAGGAAACTCATTTCGGCCGCTTGTACCCGTGATCTTGTCCTTTCGGTCATAACCCAAAGCTCATGACCATAGGTGAGGATGGGAACGTAGATCGACCGGTAAATTGAGAGCTTTGCCTTCCGGCTCAGCTCCTTCTTCACCACAACAGATCGATACAGCGTCCGCATTACTGAAGACGCCGCACCGATCCGCCTGTCGATCTCACCATCCACTCTTCCCTCACTCGTGAACAAGACTCCGAGGTACTTGAACTCCTCCACTTGGGGCAGGGTCTCCTCCCCAACCCGGAGATGGCACTCCACCCTTTTCCGGGCGAGAACCATGGACTCGGACTTGGAGGTGCTGATTCTCATCCCAGTCGCTTCACACTCGGCTGCGAACCGATCCAGCGAGAGCTGAAGATCCTGGCCAGATGAAGCCATCAGGACCACATCATCTGCAAAAAGCAGAGACCTAATCCTGCAGCCACCAAACCGGATCCCCTCAACGCCTTGACTGCGCCTAGAAATTCTGTCCATAAAAGTTCAGAACAGAATGGGTGACAAAGGGCAGCCTTGGCGGAGTCCAACCCTCACTGGAAACGTGTCCGACTTACTGCCGGCAATGCGGACCAAGCTCTGACACTGATCATACAGGGAGCGGACCGCCAAAATCAGACAGTCCGATACCCCATACTCTCTGAGCACTCCCCACAGGACTTCCCGAGGGACACGGTCGAATGCCTTCTCCAAGTCCACAAAACACATGTAGACTGGTTGGGCAAACTCCCATGCACCCTCAAGGACCCTGCCGAGAGTATAGAGCTGGTCCACAGTTCCACGACCAGGACGAAAACCCCACTGTTCCTCCTGAATCCGAGGTTCGACTATCCGGCGTAGCCTCCTCTCCAGTACACCTGAATAGACCTTACCGGGAAGGCTGAGGAGTGTGATCCCACGATAGTTAGAACACACCCTCCGGTTCCCCTTCTTAAAGAGAGGAACCACCACCCCGGTCTGCCAATCCAGAGGTACCGCCCCCGATGTCCACGCGATGCTGCAGAGTCTTGTCAACCAAGACAGCCCCACAGCATCCAGAGCCTTAAGGAACTCCGGGCGGATCTCATCCACCCCCGGGGCCCTGCCACCGAGGAGCTTTTTAACTACTACCGGTCACTCAATGTAACACAAAGTTTTTGTGATAACTTAGAAACAATTATTCTAACAACTTCCATAAAAAACATACCGTATTTTCCGCACCATAAGGCGCCCTGGGTTAAAAGCCGCGCCTTCAATGAACGGCATATTTCAAAACTTTGTCCACCAATAAGCCGCCCGGTGTTGTAAGCCGCATCTAACTGCGCTAAAGGAATGTCAAAAAAACAGTCAGATAGGTCAGTCAAACTTTAATAATATATTAAAAACCAGCGTTCTAACAACTCTGTTCACTCCCAAAATGTACGCAAATGTGCAATCACAAACATACGTATATCAACATGGACAGAGCTGCGTGAAAAAAGCCACCCGGCCTCTTCGCGTAAACTTAAACTTACCTTAACCACTCGCTCATCTTTTCTTCATCCATCCCTTCGAGTTAGCTTTTTATGATGACGCCGGCTGGAAAGGTCTCTTTTGGCAAGGTCTTCCTTTTGAATATCACCATGGGTGGAAGTTTCTGGCCATTAGCATGGCAAGCTAGAACCACAGTGAAGGATGACTTCTCATTCCCTGTGGTGCGAATATTCACCGTACGTGCTCCCGTTGTATCCACAGTGCGTTTCACAGGAATATCAGTTGCTGTGAAATTGTAATCCGTGTGCGGATGGAGAGATTGCGTCTTTTCATGAACCGGATCCCTGACGCTTAGTAGGAGCCATTTTGTGGTCTTTACAGATGTAAACACACAAAGGAAATGAAACGTACGGTATATCCGCGCGCTTATTCTTCTTCTACCCGGGCGGGTGGTTGCTTACAGTAGAAGAAGAAGCGCTTCCTGTTTTATGGGGGCGGGTGCTTACCTTGGCGGTTGCTTGCGTAGAAGAAGAAGCGCTTCCTGTTCTACCGGGAAAAAAGATGGCGGCTGTTTACCGAAGTTGCCAGATCGAAACTTTATGAAAATGAATCGTAATATTAATCCATATATAAAGCGCACCGGGTTAAAAGCCGCACTGTCAGCTTTTGAGTAAATTTGTGGTTTTTAGGTGCGGCTAATAGTGCGGAAAATACGGTATATACATATTACAATATACATCTTGAGACTAGCAACAGAGGGGAGGGAGTGGGGGGGCCACGGTGGCAGGCTGCAGCTCTTCAGGCACTGCCAAGCCGTCCATCACCCGTAAGGGATTCGCGTATACATAAATAGTTTTAAAGAGCGTTACTTGACAATCTTGTTTTAATCTGCTGATCAATGACTCACTTTGACAAATGCAATCTTCGTCACCAGAGACGGCCGAGAACATCGGCTACTCCTGCAACATGCTGCGAGAGGAAATGAAGGACGTGTTTGTGGTGTCTGCAAATACATCAGAAGGAGTCAAACGAGAGCTACAGTGATTCTTGATTTTTAAAGCCCTAAATTGTCTGTCAGCATAATGCACTCCACGAGTCATACTCTCCATTTTCTGCTTTGTTTTTCTCCAGGAGTGCCAGAAGGAAAATGTGTCCCACGGCGGCCGAGGAACCGAAGGTGACCAAAGCTCGTGCAGGCCTCTTCTGGCTTCAGAAGACAGAAATTGTGCATGATGACAACGTGGACGGAGAATATGCTCTTGTTATAAATGGACACAGTCTGGTAAGAATATATAATATTTTTTGATTATGCTAATTATTCATCTAAATCAGGGTTCTCAAACTCAATTTACCTAGGGGGCGCTGGAGGTGGAGTTGGGGGTGAGGCTGGGCTGCACTTCAGAACCGATATTTGTATTTTATTTGTTAAGTACTTCTACCAGCAGCTATAGTGAGCCTGCGCTATTGTAGGCCTTAAGTTGAAGGGGCTCTTTGCAACTTTTTCAAAGTTTGTCATGTCTGTGTGATCAAGTTTTATTTTTGGACTTTTTGTGCACTTTTGTTTTGTTTTGTTACCCATTAGTTTCACCTGTCATGTCACGCACCTGTTTTGAGTCACGCACCTGTTGTTAATCATGTCCATAGTATTTAAGTTCATTCATTTTCTGTTGTTCGTCCTGACGACCTCACACCACATTTATGCTCTGTCCATTCCTCTCAGATCCTGCTTCATGTCCCTTGTCAAAGTAAGTTTTGGTTCCATGTTTATAGTCTTTTTGTTTTTCATAGTTTGTTCTCCGCCACTGTGCGTGCTTTTCATTTGTATTTTTTGCTATAGTCTTTTGGTTTCATAGTTTATTCTCCGCCACTGTGCGCGTTTTTGTTTGATCCTTTTTTTGTATTTATAGTTAAAAAAATATAAATCATGTACCTTCATTCCCGTCTCGCCCGTGCCAACTTTCCGTTGCAGCCCGGAAAAGCACACACTTCGGACCAAGTCATGACAGTAGGTCGTCAGCAAGACAAACTGAAAAACACTGAACTTAAATACTATGGACATGATTAACAACAGGTGCGTGACTCGAAACAGGTGCGTGACATGACAGGTGAAACTAATGGGTAACTATGGTGACAAAACAAAACAAAAGTGCACAAAAAGTCCAAAACTTTGTGCACTTTTGTTTTGTTTTGTCACCATAGTTACCCATTAGTTTCACCTGTCATGTCACGCACCTGTTTTGAGTCACGCACCTGTTGTTAATCATGTCCATAGTATTTAAGTTCATTCATTTTCTGTTGTTCGTCCTGACGACCTCACACCACATTTATGCTCTGTCCATTCCTCTAAGATCCTGCTTCATGTCCCTTGTCAAAGTAAGTTTTGGTTCCATGTTTATAGTCTTTTTGTTTTTCATAGTTTGTTCTCCGCCACTGTGCGTGCTTTTCATTTGTATTTTTTGCTATAGTCTTTTGGTTTCATCGTTTATTCTCCGCCACTGTGCGCGTTTTTGTTTGATCCTTTTTTTGTATTTATAGTTAAAAAAATAAATCATGTACCTTCATTCCCGTCTCGCCCATGCCAACTTTCCGTTGCAGCCCGGAAAAGCACACACCCCGGACCAAGACATGACACTAGGTCGTCAGCAAGACAAACTGAAAAACACTGAACTTAAATACTATGGACATGATTAACAACAGGTGCGTGACTCAAAACAGGTGCGTGACATGACAGGTGAAACTAATGGGTAACTATGGTGACAAAACAAAACAAAAGTGCACAAAAAGTCCAAAACTTTGTGCACTTTTGTTTTGTTTTGTCACCATAGTTACCCATTAGTTTCACCTGTCATGTCACGCACCTGTTTTGAGTCACGCACCTGTTGTTAATCATGTCCATAGTATTTAAGTTCATTCATTTTCTGTTGTTCGTCCTGACGACCTCACACCACATTTATGCTCTGTCCATTCCTCTCAGATCCTGCTTCATGTCCCTTGTCAAAGTAAGTTTTGGTTCCATGTTTATAGTCTTTTTGTTTTTCATAGTTTGTTCTCCGCCACTGTGCGTGCTTTTCATTTGTATTTTTTGCTATGGTCTTTTGGTTTCATCGTTTATTCTCCGCCACTGTGCGCGTTTTTGTTTGATCCTTTTTTTGTATTTATAGTTAAAAAAAATAAATCATGTACCTTCATTCCCGTCTCGCCCGTGCCAACTTTCCGTTGCAGCCCAGAAAAGCACACACCCCGGACTAAGTCATGACAGTAGGTCGTCAGCAAGACAAACTGAAAAACACTGAACTTAAATACTATGGACATGATTAACAACAGGTGCGTGACTCAAAACAGGTGCGTGACATGACAGGTGAAACTAATGGGTAACTATGGTGACAAAACAAAACAAAAGTGCACAAAAAGTCCAAAACTTTGTGCACTTTTGTTTTGTGCACAAAAGTGCACAAAAAGTCCAAAACTTTGTGCACTTTTGTTTTGTTTTGTCACCATAGTTACCCATTAGTTTCACCTGTCATGTCACGCACCTGTTTTGAGTCACGCACCTGTTGTTAATCATGTCCATAGTATTTAAGTTCATTCGTTTTCTGTTGTTCGTCCTGACGACCTCACACCACATTTATGCTCTGTCCATTCCTCTCAGATCCTGCTTCATGTCCCTTGTCAAAGTAAGTTTTGGTTCCATGTTTATAGTCTTTTTGTTTTTCATAGTTTGTTCTCCGCCACTGTGCGTGCTTTTCATTTGTATTTTTTGCTATAGTCTTTTGGTTTCATAGTTTATTCTCCGCCACTGTGCGCGTTTTTGTTTGATCCTTTTTTTGTATTTATAGTTAAAAAAATAAATCATGTACCTTCATTCCCGTCTCGCCCGTGCCAACTTTCCGTTGCAGCCCGGAAAAGCACACACCCCGGACCAAGTCATGACAGTAGGTCGTCAGCAAGACAAACTGAAAAACACTGAACTTAAATACTATGGACATGATTAACAACAGGTGCGTGGCTCAAAACAGGTGCGTGACATGACAGGTGAAACTAATGGGTAACTATGGTGACAAAACAAAACAAAAGTGCACAAAAAGTCCAAAAATAAAACCTGATCACACAGACATGACAAAGTTACATTTTTCAAAGCAAAAAATATAACAAGAACACCATCGGTTACCATTAGAGATGTCCGATAATGGCTTTTTTGCCGATATCCGATATTCCGATATTGTCCAACTCTTAATTACCAATTCCGATATCAAGCGATACCGATATATACAGTCGTGGAATGATTATTATTATGCCTAATTTTGTTGTGATGCCCCGCTGGATGCATTAAACAATGTAACAAGGTTTTCCAAAATAAATCAACTCAAGTTATGGAAAAAAATGGCAACATGGCACTGCCATATTTATTACTGAAGTCACAAAGTGCTTTATTTTTTTTTAACATGCCTCAAAACAGCAGCTTGGAATTTGGGACATGAGGAGGTTGAGGTGGTGGGGGTAGCGGGGGGTGTATATTGTGGCGTCCCGGAAGAGTTAGTGCTGCAAGGGCTTCTGGGTATTTGTTCTGTTGTGTTTATGTTGTGTTACGGTGCGGATGTTCTCCCGAAATGTGTTTGTCATTCTTGTTTGGTGTGGGTTCACAGTGTGGCGCATATTTGTAACAGTGTTAAAGTTGTTTATACGGCCACCCTCAGTGTGACCTGTATGCCTGTTGACCAAGTATGCATTGCATTCAATTGTGTGTGTGAAAAGCCGTAGATATTATGTGATTGGACAGGGCCTTTAAGGCAGGGGTGCTCATTACGTCGATCGCGAGCTACCGGTCGATCTCGGAGGGTGTGTCAGTCGATCACCAGCCAGGCATTAAAAAAAATAGTCCTAAAAATGAGCGATCATAAATCTTCACTATGACGTCACTTTCGTCACTTGATTGACATTCACGGCATCCGAGGGTCTTCTGAGATGACGCTGGCTGCTGCCAGCTCATTAAAATTACCGACCGGAAGGCGAGAAACACTTTATTTCAACAGACTCTGGCGCCGTACCTGTCGTCAAAACTCCAAAGACCGACTGCACAGTTGCGCTAACAAAAGAGTCTCAGAAAGCTGGCGTGCACAAGCTAGCAAGCTACGGAGTTTGCCGACAATGTATTTCTTGTAAAGTGTATACAAAGGAGTACGGAAGCTGGACAAATAAGATGCCAAAAACCAACCACTTTCATGTGGTATTGGACAGAAAGGAGGACTTTTTTTCTCCTCCATTCGAAAATGCGGACGTTATCATCACCACTGTCTGATTCCAATCAATGCAAGTCATCAGAATCAGGTAATACACCAACTTATATTCTTGTCTTCATGAAAGAAAGCTATCTATATGTGTTAAACATGCCTGTATTATCTTTAAACACCTTTAACGTATTAATGATATTAACTATATGTATTAAACATCCTTGTATTATCATTAAACACCTTTAACTTGTTAACAATATTAACTATATGTGTTAAACATGCTTGTATTGTCTTTAAACACCTTTAACTTGTTAACAATATTAACTATATGTATTAAACATGCTTGCATTATCTTTAAACACCTTTAACTTGTTAACAATATTAACTATATGTATTAAACATACCTGCGATGAGTTGGCGACTTGTCCAGGGTGTACCCCGCCTTCCGCCCGATTGTAGCTGAGATAGGCTCCAGCGCCCCCCGCGACCCCAAAGGGAATAAGCGGTAGAAAATGGATGGGATGGATATTAAACATACTTGTATTATCATTAAACACCTTTAATTTATTAACAATATTAACTATATGTGTTAAACATGCTTGCATTATCATTAAACACCTTTAACTTGTTAACAAAAACATATATTTCATAAATAAGTAAATATAAATTATATATATGAATGAGGTAGATCCCCACGACTTTATCAATTGAAAAGTAGCTCGCCTGCAGAAAAAGTGTGAGCACCCCTGCTTTAAGGTTTATTGGCGCTCTGTACTTCTCCCTACGTCCGTGTACCACTCCGTACAGCGGCGTTTTAAAAAAGTCATACATTTTACTTTTTTAAAACCGATACCGATAATTTCCGATATTACATTTTAAAGCATTTATCGGCCGATAATATCGGCAGTCCGATATTATCGGACATCTCTAGTTTACAACATATAGTGTTTAATGGTGGCCAAATATCAAATGTCATCTCTAGTTACCATTATTGGTTTAACAAGACACATTTGTGTTAGCGCCATCTAGAAATCTGTGTAAATGTTGCAAACAGCCCCTTTAAGTCATTTCAAATGTCTAATTACATGTAAAAAATAAAATAAAATAAATAAATTTAATTATTTATTTGATAGGGAAATCATAATACAGGTACTGAGAAACAGACACTTTTTTCCGGCCCCCACCCCAAAAAAAATAAAATAATAATAATAAATTAAAAAATATATGTATATTTCAGTCACAGTGGGTGGAAAGGTACTGCCTTCCTCTTCACCACAAGCAAATAGAAAATCAAACAAATTGACTAAAAAAATAAAAATAAAATAAAAAACATACAGAGAAGTTCAGTTCAGTTCAGTTTCAGTTTATTCGAAACATGCATAAGATACAATGTGACGCATCACATTATTCCACTAGTTTCATTACAGCACGTCCGAAAAGGAGTAGCAAGAAGCTGAGCTTATTTAATTCTACCCCTTTTCATACCATAGCAATTTTTTTTCTTTGTTCTCTGTAACAGAACAGTGAACAAATAAATAAATACTATACCATAGTAAGTAAACAAATATTAAATACATAAATAATATTTGTCTCAATAAAAAAATCAAGATGTTCATCATAATTCTTGTTCTGTGTACTTTGTGAACACTTGTAGTTTGAACAGAACTGAATCATATTGCTGCTTTGTGTCATTTATTTGCTTAATCCATTCCATCATTTAATTCCACATACTGATATGCTAAAGGTTTTAAGTGTTGTACGAGCATACAAATGTTTTAAATTAGATTTTCCTCTAAGGTTACCCGTATTTTCCGCACTATTAGCCGCACCTAAAAACCACAAATTTACTCAAAAGCTGACAGTGCAGCTTATAACCCGGTGCGCTTTATATATGGATTAATATTAAGATTCATTTTCATAAAGTTTCGGTCTCGCAACTACGGTAAACAGCCGCCATCTTTTTTCCCCGTAGAAGAGGAAGTGCTTCTTCTTCTACGCAAGCAACCGCCAAGGTAAGCACCCGCCCCCATAGAACAGGAAGCGCTTCTTCTTCTACTGTAAGCAACCACCCGCCCGCGTAGAAGAAGAAGAAGCGCGCGGATATTACGTTTCATTTCCTTTGTGTGTTTACATCTGTAAAGACCACAAAATGGCGACAGGTTTCCGGTTCATGAAAAGACGCAATCTCTCCATCCGCACACGGACTACTATTTCACAGCAACTGCCTAAAGACTTTCAAGAAAAGCTGGCTACTTTCCGTGCATATTGTAAAAACAAGATGGCTGAAAAAAAGATCCGGCCAGAGAACATTATCAACATGGACGAGGTTCCACTGACTTTTGATATTCCTGTGAACCGCACTGTGGATACAACGGGAGCACGTACGGTGAATATTCGCACCACAGGGAATGAGAAGTCATCCTTCACTGTGGTTCTAGCTTGCCATGCTAATGGCCAGAAACTTCCACCCATGGTGATATTCAAAAGGAAGACCTTGCCAAAAGAGACCTTTCCAGCCGGCGTCATCATAAAAGCTAACTCGAAGGGATGGATGGATGAAGAAAAGATGAGCGAGTGGTTAAGGTAAGTTTACGCGAAGAGGCCGGGTGGCTTTTTTCACGCAGCTCCGTCCATGTTGATATACGACTCCATGCGCGCCCACATCACGCTGGTTTTTAATATATTATTAAAGTTTGACTGACCTATCTGACTGTTTTTTTGATATCCCTTTAGCGCAGTTAGATGCAGCTTACAACACGGGGCGGCTTATAGGTGGACAAAGTTTTGAAATATGCCGTTCATTGAAGGCGCGGCTTATAACCCAGGGCGCCTTATGGTGCGGAAAATACGGTATATGTCTCCTCTTTTGTTGAGAAGAATTGTTGTACATTCTTGGCTAGCAGGCTCTACCTCCTTATAAAATCCTCTCAAAAATCCTGAATCCAGACGTTGGTCCGCATCAGTCCCACAATGTAGTCACTTGTTCCTTGTTCCATTTCGAACATTTGCTGAAAATAAGCATGTAATCTTTTGAGCTATCTATAGCGAAATGAAACAAACGCAGTGAACCAGCCAGTCATCCCCTGTCTTTGTCCCTGTGGGAGGAGATGAGGATGATAGCATACAAACACACTTGTCCCATTTCAGACATTTCCTGCAAATTTCATGAAAATCAGTGTCAGGTTCAAACACTGATGACATTTATTAAACAGACAAGAAGCAAGGAACCATGCAGAGACAGAGTTCAATTTAGCTCATGAGGAGAACGCATGGAGCTGCACACTTAGTCACAGTCTCGCCCTACGCTTTAAAGTACAGCTCCCGCGTCCCTCTATTTATTCAGGAGTTCCCTAGTCAACATCACTGAGGCCACCTCTAAAAGGAGTGGTCACAGTAGAAGCATTTAAGTCCCATCTTAAAACTCATTTGTATACTCTAGCCTTTAAATAGCCCCCCTGTTAGACCAGTTGATCTGCCGTTTCTTTTCTTTTCTCCTCTGCTCCCCTGTTCCTTGTGGAAGGGGGGGCACAGGTCCGGTGGCCATGGACGAAGTGCTGGCTGTCCAGAGTCGGGACCCGGGGTGGACCGCTCGCCTGTGCATTGGCTGGGAACATCTCTGCGCTGCTGACCCGTCTCCGCTCGGGATGGTGTCCTGCTGGCCCCACTATGGACTGGACTCTTACTATTATGTTGGATCCACTATGGACTGGACTCTTACTATTATGTTGGATCCACTATGGACTGGACTCTTACTATTATGTTGGATCCACTATGGACTGGACTCTCACAATATTATGTCAGACCCACTCGACATCCATTGTTTTCGGTCTCCCCTAGAGGGGGGGGGGTTACCCACATATGCGGTCCTCTCCAAGGTTTCTCATAGTCATTCACATCGACGTCCCACTGGGGTGAGTTTTTCCTTGCCCTTATGTGGGCTTTGTACCGAGGATGTCGTTGTGGCTTGTGCAGCCCTTTGAGACACTTGTGATTTAGGGCTATATAAATAAACATTGATTGATTGATTGATTGATATCATGCAAAGCAGGTCCAGTACGCACAATACGTGACAGAATGTGCTGGGGGGGCCTTTTGATTTCGCCTTGTCTCTGCTTCGTCTGCATGCTGTCGTCTTATCTTCGTTGAGGTCCTTGAAGTCCTTGGCTGTTAGCGGGCTAAAACAAAGATAATATCTGCGGCTGAGGCCACCCCTCAGACTAGAAGATTTGTCCTTGCACAGAAAGGAAAAATACAGCTAATATATATACATGATTATTCTAACAATCAGCCAATAACCTATCCTTTTATACACTGTTGTTATTTTCTAACTAATAGACGGACTGACTGACCACAGGTAACTACTAGTTGCCCAGGGTACGGGGGCCACAAAGTTTGAGACGCCTGGCCTAAATGTTTTGTTGCGATATCTTCCATTTCATCCTCAGGCCTTCGCTTTGGAGAAAGACTTGGAGCTGGAACTGTTGAGGACAGCATGCATGTGCCAAACAGTGATTTGCTGCAGGGTCACGCCCCTACAGAAAGCCCAGGTGGTGGAACTGGTGAAGAAATATAAACAGGCAGTGACTTTGGCCATTGGGGACGGGGCCAACGATGTCAGCATGATCAAAGGTAATTTCACAGTCACGTGACCATCTTAGAGTCCAACTGTCCTTACTCAGAGGTGGGTAGAGTAGCCAGAAATTGTACTCAAGTAAGAGTACTGTTACTTTAGAGATTTATTACTCAAGTAAAAGTAAGGAGTAGTCACCCAAATATTTACTTGAGTAAAAGTAAAAAGTATGTTGTGAAAAAACTACTCAAGTACTGAGTAACTGATGAGTAACATATACACACATATCATATATATATATATATATATATATATGTATGTGTGGGAAAAAAAATCACAAGACTATTTCATCTCTACAGGCCTGTTTCATGAGGGGGGTACCCTCAATCATCAGGAGATCTCCTGATGATTGAGGGTACCCCCCCTCATGAAACAGGCCTGTAGAGATGAAATAGTCTTGTGATTTTTTTTCCCACACATACATATATTGCGCTCTACTATGGTATCGAGCACTATTTTTTGGATAACCTTATTAAGACATATATATATATATATATATATATATATATATATATATATATATATATATATATATATATATATATATATATATATATATATATATATATATATATACACACATACATATATATATATATATATATATACATACACACATATATATATATATATATATATATATATATATATATATATATATATATATACACACACATACATATATATATATATACACACATTTATATATATACACATTATATATATATATATATATATATATATATACACATATATATATATATATATATATATATATATATACACATATATATACAGTATATAATTTATATGTATTTATTTTGCCGTTTTTGTTTACATGTTAAAGGTGTTTTAATGAATATACATGCATGTTCAACACATATAGATTCCTTTCTTTCATGAAGACAAGAATATAAGTTGGTGTATTACCTGATTCTGATGACTTGCATTGATTGGAATCAGACAGTAGTGATGATAACGTCCACGTTTTCAAATGGAGGAGAAAAAAAGTTCCTCCTTTCTGTCTAATACCACATGAAAGTGGTTGGTTTTTGGCATCTTATTTGTCCAGCTTCCATATTCGTTTTTTATACACTTTACAAGAAATACATTGGCGGCAAACTCCGTAGCTTGCTAGCTTGTTTGCGCTGGCTTTCGGAGACTCTTGTTTTGAAAGCGCAGGCGCGATGGAGCGGAACTTTTATTGTGAAGACAGGAACTGTGCAGTCAAGTCTTTAGGCTTTTGACGGGATGTACGGTTGAAATAAAAAAAATGGTCTTTTTTTCCTTCACACTTTTGATTGATTGATTGGAACTTGTATTAGTAGATTGCACAGTACAGTACATATTCCGTACAATTGACCACTAAATGGTAACACCCCGATACGTTTTTCAACTTGTTTAAGTCAGGTCATGTGACCGCCTGGCTCTGTTTGATTGGTCCAACGTCACCAGTGACTGCATCTGATTGGTGGAACGAAGTGAAACGTCACCAGTAAGGCAGGCACTTTGAAGGTCTGTCTGACAGACCAAAACAAACAAAGCGTGCATTAACAGATGGATCAAAATTAGTAGCGAGTAGCGAGCTGAATGTAGATAAAAGTAGCGGAGTAAAAGTAGCGTTTCTTCTCTATAAATATACTCAAGTAAAAGTAAAAGTATGTTGCATTAAAACTACTCTTAGAAGTACAATTTATCCAAAAAGTTACTCAAGTAGATGTAACGGAGTAAATGTAGCGCGTTACTAACCCACCTCTGTCCTTACTCCCTGTTTGTCCATCAGCCGCACATATCGGTGTTGGCATCAGCGGCCAGGAGGGCATGCAGGCTGTCCTGTCCAGCGATTACTCCTTCGCCCAGTTCCGGTACCTGCAGCGCCTCCTGCTGGTGCACGGGCGCTGGTCCTACCTGCGCATGTGCAAGTTTCTCCAGTATTTCTTTTACAAGAACTTCACCTTCACCTTCGTGCATTTCTGGTATGCATTCTTCTGCGGGTTCTCGGCACAGGTAAGGAATACTGAAGATCTCTAACCCTTGGTGATGGCTGTTCAAATGTACATTTACTATTTCATTTTAATCTTCTTCTATCATGATGATAATATTGATAAACATAACAACATATTTAACTCAGATCAGAGTGATGATATCACTGAGGATCCCACACTCTGTTGATTCCAGTCATCATATCTGCTATTCGCTAGTGATTGGTCCGTCGAGCTCATAGAGCGAAACCCTGTGTCGGTGCGCTTACCGCTTTTAGAAAGTCACGTGACCGATCATGAGCTGTTTTTGGTCACGTGACCGATACGCCAACTGTGTCGCACTGACGCCTCCTCTGTGCCCTGCGAGCGGCTCTTTTCTACAGCCGGAGAAATAATAACTAAGAAGAGAAAGTGTCTAAAATTGAATACGTTGGAAAAACTGTTTTTTTTAAAAATAAAAAATGTGTAAAAAAATAATAATAATTTCCCAGTCCACAAGCATCCTCATCCACAACACGTTCTCTTAGATTTCCATGTTATGATACATGTTCACACTATTTATTGACTGTATCTAAAAAAGATTAAAAAATATATATTTTTATTTAAATGAAGTTATGAAATAATCCTAAATGAAATACAATGACTTGGTTTATATTATTGTATATACTAGGTCAGGGGTCGGCCCTAGTGGCTCTCTGGAGCTTTTTCAAAAATGTATAAAAAAATGGAAACAAATAATAATTTTGTGTTAATATGGTTTCTGTAGGAGGACAAACATGAGACAAACCTCCCTAATTGTTATAAAGCACACTGTTTATATTAAACATGCTTCACTGATTCGAGTATTTGGCGAGTGCCGTTTTGTCCTACTAATTTTGGCGGTCCTTGAACTCACCGTAGTTTGTTTACATGTATAACTTTCTCCGACTTTCTAGGACGTGTTCTATGCCACTTCTTTTTCTGTCTCATTTTGTCCACCAAACTTTGAACGTTGTACATGAAGGGTGAGTTTTGTTGATGTTATTGACTTGTGTGGAGTGCTAATCAGACATATTTGGTCACTGCATGACTGCAAGCTAATCGATGCTAACATGCTATTTAGGCTAGCTATATGTACATATTGCATCATTATGCCTCATTTGTAGCTATATTTCAGCTCATTTAGTTTCCTTTAAGTCCTCTTAATTCAATTTATATCTCATGACACACTATCTGTATGTAATATGGCTTTTAATTTTTTGCGGCTCCAGACAGATTTGTTTTTGTATTTTTGGTCCAATATGGCTCTTTCAACATTTTGGGTTGCCGACCCCTGGACTAGGTCATCAAATCAGTGTCAGTTGAGTCGGTCCATAGGTTGCCTGTAGGGATTTTTAATGTCCAGCAGATGTCAGTATTTAGTGACACAGTATCGACACAGTATCAATACAGTTTTGCAATGTGTCGAAACGCTTCATGACGCCTCATCAACCCATCACTAGTGCACACTAGTGATGGGTCCGGCAACACCGATGCATCGGCGCATGCGTCGAGCTCATAGAGCGAAACCCTGTGTCGGTGCGCTTACCGCTTTTAGAAAGTCACGTGACCGATCATGAGCTGTTTTGGTCACGTGACCGATAAATGATGAAAAAAACACTTAATTGAACGGTTTAAAAGAGGAGAAAACACGAAAAAAATAAAAATAAAATTTTGAAACATAGTTTATCTTCAATTTCGACTCTTTAAAATTCAAAATTCAACCGACAAAAAGGAGAAAAACTAGCTAATTTGAATCTTTTTGAAAAAATTAAAAAAAGAATTTATGGAACATCATTAGTAATTTTTCCTGATTAAGATACATTTTAGAATTTTGATGACATGTTTTAAATTGGTTAAAATCCAATCTGCACTTTGTTAGAATATTTAACAAATTGGACCAAGCTATATTTCTAACAAAGACAAATCAGTATTTCTTCTAGATTTTCCAGAACAAAATTTTTTAAAAGAAATTCAAAATACTTTGAAATAAGATTTAAATTTGATTCTACAGATTTTCTAGATTTGCCAGAATATTTTTTTTGAATTTTAATCATAGTAAGTTTGAAGAAATATTAAAAAATATTCTTCGTCGAAAAAACAGAAGCTAAAATATTTATTATTCTTTACAATGAAAAAAAAAATAAAATTACATTGACTTAAATTGTCAGGAAAGAAGAGGAAGAAATTTAAAAGGTAAAAAGGTATATTTGTTTAAAAATCCTAAAATCATTTTTAAGGTTGTATTTTTTTCTCTAAAATTGTATTTCTTATCTTTTCTACAGCCGGAGAAATAATAACTAAGAAGAGAAATCGTCTAAAAATGTAATACGTCGGACAAACTTTTTTCTTTTTTTCTTTTTATAAAAATGTGTAAAAAAAATAAAATTAAAAAAATTCCCAGTCCATGGAACATCATTAGTAATTTTTCCTGATTAAGATACATTTTAGAATTTTGATGACATGTTTTAAATTGGTTAAAATCCAATCTGCACTTTGTTAGAATATTTAACAAATTGGACCAAGCTATATTTCTAACAAAGACAAATCAGTATTTCTTCTAGATTTTCCAGAACAAAATTTTTTAAAAGAAATTCAAAATACTTTGAAATAAGATTTAAATTTGATTCTACAGATTTTCTAGATTTGCCAGAATATTTTTTTTGAATTTTAATCATAGTAAGTTTGAAGAAATATTAAAAAATATTCTTCGTCGAAAAAACAGAAGCTAAAATATTTATTATTCTTTACAATGAAAAAAAAAAAAAAAATTACATTGACTTAAATTGTCAGGAAAGAAGAGGAAGAAATTTAAAAGGTAAAAAGGTATATTTGTTTAAAAATCCTAAAATCATTTTTAAGGTTGTATTTTTTTCTCTAAAATTGTATTATGTCTTATCTTTTCTACAGCCGGAGAAATAATAACCAAGAAGAGAAATCGTCTAAAATGTAATACGTCGGACAAACTTTTTTCTTTTTTTCTTTTTATAAAAATGTGTAAAAAAAATAAAATTAAAAAAATTCCCAGTCCATGGAACATCATTAGTAATTTTTCCTGATTAAGATACATTTTAGAATTTTGATGACATGTTTTAAATTGGTTAAAATCCAATCTGCACTTTGTTAGAATATTTAACAAATGGGACCAAGCTATATTTCTAACAAAGACAAATCAGTATTTCTTCTAGATTTTCCAGAACAAAATTTTTTAAAAGAAATTCAAAATACTTTGAAATAAGATTTAAATTTGATTCTACAGATTTTCTAGATTTGCCAGAATATTTTTTTTGAATTTTAATCATAGTAAGTTTGAAGAAATATTAAAAAATATTCTTCGTCGAAAAAACAGAAGCTAAAATATTTATTATTCTTTACAATGAAAAAAAAACAAAAATTACATTGACTTAAATTGTCAGGAAAGAAGAGGAAGAAATTTAAAAGGTAAAAAGGTATATTTGTTTAAAAATCCTAAAATCATTTTTAAGGTTGTATTTTTTTCTCTAAAATTGTATTATGTCTTATCTTTTCTACAGCCGGAGAAATAATAACCAAGAAGAGAAATCGTCTAAAATGTAATACGTCGGACAAACTTTTTTCTTTTTTTCTTTTTATAAAAATGTGTAAAAAAAATAAAATTAAAAAAATTCCCAGTCCATGGAACATCATTAGTAATTTTTCCTGATTAAGATACATTTTAGAATTTTGATGACATGTTTTAAATTGGTTAAAATCCAATCTGCACTTTGTTAGAATATTTAACAAATTGGACCAAGCTATATTTCTAACAAAGACAAAATCAGTATTTCTTCTAGATTTTCCAGAACAAAATTTTTTAAAAGAAATTCAAAATACTTTGAAATAAGATTTAAATTTGATTCTACAGATTTTCTAGATTTGCCAGAATATTTTTTTTGAATTTTAATCATAGTAAGTTTGAAGAAATATTAAAAAATATTCTTCGTCGAAAAAACAGAAGCTAAAATATTTATTATTCTTTACAATGAAAAAAAAAAAAAAATTACATTGACTTAAATTGTCAGGAAAGAAGAGGAAGAAATTTAAAAGGTAAAAAGGTATATTTGTTTAAAAATCCTAAAATCATTTTTAAGGTTGTATTTTTTTCTCTAAAATTGTATTATGTCTTATCTTTTCTACAGCCGGAGAAATAATAACCAAGAAGAGAAATCGTCTAAAATGTAATACGTCGGACAAACTTTTTTCTTTTTTTCTTTTTTTCTTTTTATAAAAATGTGTAAAAAAAAATAAAATTAAAACAATTCCCAGTCCATGGAACATCATTAGTAATTTTTCCTGATTAAGATACATTTTAGAATTTTGATGACATGTTTTAAATTGGTTAAAATCCAATCTGCACTTTGTTAGAATATTTAACAAATTGGACCAAGCTATATTTCTAACAAAGACAAATCAGTATTTCTTCTAGATTTTCCAGAACAAATTTTTTTTAAAGAAATTCAAAATACTTTGAAATAAGATTTAAATTTGATTCTACAGATTTTCTAGATTTGCCAGAATATTTTTTTTGAATTTTAATCATAGTAAGTTTGAAGAAATATTAAAAAATATTCTTCGTCGAAAAAACAGAAGCTAAAATATTTATTATTCTTTACAATGAAAAAAAAAAAAAAAATTACATTGACTTAAATTGTCAGGAAAGAAGAGGAAGAAATTTAAAAGGTAAAAAGGTATATTTGTTTAAAAATCCTAAAATCATTTTTAAGGTTGTATTTTTTTCTCTAAAATTGTATTTCTTATCTTTTCTACAGCCGGAGAAATAATAACCAAGAAGAGAAATCGTCTAAAATGTAATACGTCGGACAAACTTTTTTCTTTTTTTCTTTTTATAAAAATGTGTAAAAAAAATAAAATTAAAAAAATTCCCAGTCCATAATAATCCACAACACGTTCTCTTAGATTTCCATGTTATGATACATGTTCACATTATTTATTGACTGTATCTAAAAAAGAGAAAAATATGTTTTTATTTAAATGAAGATATGAAATAATCCTAAATGAAATACAATGACTCGGTTTATATTATTGTATATACTAGGGCAGGGGTCACCAACGCGGTGCCCGCGGTCACCAGGTAGCCCGTAAGCAGGGCCGGCCCGTAGCATCAAATCAAATCAAATCAACTTTATTTATAGAGCACATTTAAAATTTACCACAGGGGTAGCCAAAGTGCTGTACAATGAGCAGGTTAAAAGATAAAACGAGTACCGAGCAAACACAACACAACACAAACAGAACACGATAAAAAATAAATAATTAAAATAGAATTAATAAAAACATAAAAACATAAAAACATAAAAACAGGATCACAGCAGGTGTATTATGGGGCGCCATTGCAGGATGGATATCACTCAGTGTTAAAAGCCATGGAATAAAAGTATGTTTTTAAGAGAGATTTAAAAACAGGAAGAGAGGAGGCTTGTCTAACACTCAGGGGTAGGTCGTTCCAGAGCTTGGGAGCAGCAACGGCGAAAGCTCTGTCACCTCTAAGCTTCAGCCTTGTGTCAGGGACCGTCAACAGCAGCTGATCGGCTGATCTTAAGGATCGGGTGGGGCAGTAAGGCTGAAGGAGGTCGGAGAGATAGGTTGGCGCATAGGCCGTATAGGCAAATGCTAAGGGCGCCGTCCATCAGGGGGCGCCACGCCAGTGCCACAAATGTTGGAGAAAAAAAAAAGAAAAAAAAAAAGTTGGTATTATTATTTCTAAATACAAAAAATAATCCCACGTTAATTAAAATGCAAAGTAAAGCCTATTTAATAGAAATATTATTTGTTACAACATTATGCCCCTCCCCCCCCGCACGGTGCGCCCCTCCCTTCCCGTATCATGACTCTTTTTGGACGTGCACCACATCATAAAAATCAACACAAGATGTCAAAACGGCCAAAACTGTCAGGTGCCCAGGGAAGAAAAAAGAGAAAAGAAGAGGAGTAGAAACGAGAAAAGACAGAGGTAGCACGTAGGTAACGTTAGCCTACATGAAATTATTTGTCTGTTACAGAATGTGATAGTAACCTGGCTTTTTAGCATTAAGCTAATGTTACATGATTCGGCAATTGCTAATCAATAAATAGCTAGTTCTGTTTTAACGTCGGGTTAATATTGTGGAGGGGGCTAATTTGTTATGGAAAATAATAATGTAACGTTAGGTAATTACAGTACTCCCACCTTACATTCCTCAGGGACATTTGTATTAGATCTTTTAAGCAGGTGTTTTTTGTTTACATTGTTATTGCCTTCTGGTTAGCTAATGTTTGCCCTGCAGGTAATAGTCACTTTTCCACCCCTTTATATATTAGGTATAGTTGTAAGCCTAGTTGTTAAAGTGCACATCATTAATGTTAATTAAGCAATATGTATGTAAAAAATATTGTATTTCATATATTCATTTTTTATTTTTTACATTCATTTATTTATTCATATTTTTTTTTATCTTGTTAACTATTCTGATTGTTAATTTGCTTTCTTTAAGTAAAAAAAAAGGTCAAAGACAAAGCTATTCGGTTTCTTGTGAGTATTTACACTTCACTGCCGATGTGGGGGGGGGCGCCACCTAAAATCTTGCCTAGGGCGCCAGATTGGTTAGGGCCGGGCCTGACCTCACCAATGCGCTTTTGAAAGAATAGTTGAAAATTCCTATAAACACACTCTTGTCCTGGATCGTTCTTGCCAATGCCCATGGTTTACATAGCACCAATGGAGAATGGTACAATGAAGGCCCAACTACAAACATCTCACCTCCGAGCAGCACCGTTTCACGTCTGGTCCCTTAGTGAAGCATGTCTTTTGAACCATGCCTCGTCTCGTCCTTCACTTTAGACCGGTTTCTACCAGGAGGCATCATAGCCACCAACAACATAGCATGCTTGGATAGAAAAAAACATTGTTTAAATTGCAGTGGTGTTTCTTAAAGGTGTATTCTACAATTCCATTCATCATTTGCCGACGGTCACCTTTCTTGTTCTTATCCTTAGACTGTGTACGATGAGTGGTTCATCACCATGTACAACCTGGTGTACACAGCTCTCCCAGTCCTCGGCATGAGTCTCTTTGACCAGGTACGCATCATATTGCACGCTCATAATCTTTCATTTCCTTCCTTTAACCCAGCGTTTCTCAAAGTGTGGGGCGCGCCCCACTGGTGGGGAATAGAGACATGACAGGTGGGGCGCGAGGAACGGGAGGAAATTTCACTTTACATTTTTTTTTTAAATTATTATATTCTTACATTATTTTTTTTACTATGCTTTCATTTTCTATACACACTGTAAATCACTTTGTGATTCTGTCTGTGAAATCCGCTATATAAATAAATGGAAATTACCGGTACTTATTTTTACTGTAGGCTTTATATTTCTCGGTACGAGCGAAAGTTTGACAGACATAGCAACAGTAACTAATGGGGGCGGGGCTAAGCGGAACAAACTTTCGCGCGGATGGGTAGCAGGCTAATGTGTGGATCACAATTACACAAATATATACATTTGTGACTCGCACCTCAAAGGTCGTCGAGCCAGAGCCAGCGCCTGCAGGGAAACAAAAATGTGACGGGCACACACTGTGTCATTCACCGGGAAGCACTCGCGTCAAGGCAGCTCAGCCCCGAACTCAATGAGGTTTTAACAGATGTTGTGAGCGCGGTAAATTTGATCAAAACACGACCACTGAAAGCGCGACTGTTCTCTGCACTGTGTGAGGAAATGGGAGCTGATCATACAGCCGTGCTGTTTCACAGTGAAGCAAGGTGGCTCTCCTGGGGGAAAGTGCTGTCACTTGCCCTGTCTTGCCAAATGCATAGCTCCTCCTTTTTTTTGAAAAGATCGCAAAGTGGCACTTTTATTGTATTTATTATTGAACTTGATGCAAGTTATTTGATTTATTATTGAACTTGATGCAAGTTATAACACTTTTTTTGATTTATTATTGAACTTGATGCAAGTTATAACACTTTTGTTTTATTTATTATTGAACTTGATGCAGGTTATAACACTTTTTTTGATTTATTATTGAACTTGATGCAAGTTATTTGATTTATTATTGAACTTGATGCAAGTTATAACACTTTTATTTGATTTATTATTGAACTTGATGCAAGTTATAACACTTTTTTTTTATTATTGAACTTGATGCAAGTTATAACACTTTTGTTTTATTTATTATTGAACTTGATGCAAGTTATAACACTTTTTTTGATTTATTATTGAACTTGATGCAAGTTATTTGATTTATTATTGAACTTGATGAAAGTTAGAACACTTTTATTAGATTTATTATTGAACTTGATGCAAGTTATAACACTTTTTTTTTTATTATTGAACTTGATGCAAGTTATAACACTTTTGTTTTATTTATTATTGAACTTGATGCAAGTTATAACCCTTTTTTTGATTTATTATTGAACTTGATGCAAGTTATTTGATTTATTATTGAACTTGATGCAAGTTATAGCACTTTTATTGATTTATTATTGAACGTGATGCAAGTTATAACACTTTTTGATTTATTATTGAACTTGATGCAAGTTATAACACTTTTATTTGATTTATTATTGAACTTGATGCAAGTTATAACACTTTTTTTGATTTATTATTGAACTTGATGCAAGTTATAACACTTTTATTTGATTTATTATTGAACTTGATGCAAGTTATAACCCTTTTTTTGATTTATTATTGAACGTGATGCAAGTTATAACACTTTTTTTGATCTATTATTGAACTTGATGCAAGTTATAACAGTTTTTTTTATTTATTATTGAACGTGATGCAAGTTATAACACTTTTTTTGATTTATTATTGAACTTGATGCAAGTTATAACACTTTTGTTTTATTTATTATTGAACTTGATGCAAGTTATTTTATTTATTATTGAACTTGATGCAAGTTATACCACAGCTGCACAGTTATTTTATTTATTATTGAACTTAATGTTATTTTATGTTATTGCGTTTGAATGTATACAACATGATGTTCAATAAATTTGAAAATGTTAAAGCTTGGCATTAGCGCTCTGTTGGGGCGATGGGGGCAGGTGGGGCTTGAAAACTCCCCCTTGTCCAAAGTGGGGGATGACAAAAAAAGTTTGAGAACCACTGCTTTAACCCAACCTTGTGTTTCTGCAGGACGTGAATGACCGCTGGAGTTTCCAGCATCCTCAGCTTTACTCGCCGGGGCCTCTGAACATTTACTTCAACAAGAAGTCTTTCATCCGTTGCATGGTCCACAGCTGCTACAGCTCCCTCATCCTCTTCTTCATCCCCTGGGCGGCCATGCAGGGCACGGTGCGAGATGACGGCAAAGACATCGCCGACTACCAGTCCTTCGCTTTGCTGGCGCAGACGTGTCTGCTTGTGGCGGTCGACATCCAGGTGAGGGACTAGTAACCCAGGTATCATCACAACTAGAGATGTCCGATAATATCGCCCAATAAATGCTTTGAAATGTAATATCGGAAATTATGGGTATCGGTTTCAAAAAGTAATATGTATGACTTTTTAAAACGTCGCTGTGTACACGGACGTAGGGAGAAGTACAGAGCAGTCATATTTGCCAACCCTCCCGATATTCCCGGTCGACTCCAAAATTTCAGTGCCCCTCCCGAAAATCTCCCGGGGCAACCGTTCTTCCGAATTTCTCCCGATTTCCACCCAGACAACAATATTGGGGTCGTGCCTTAAAGGCACTGCCTTTGTGTGCCGGCCCAATCACATAATATGTACGGCTTTTCACACACACACACAAGTGAATGCAATTCATACTTGGTCAATAGCCATACAGGTCACACTGAGGGTGGCTGTATAAACAACTTTAACACTGTTACAAATATGCGCCACACTGTGAACCCACACCAAACAAGAATGACAAACACATTTCGGGAGAACACAACATAAACACAACAGAACAAATACCCAGAATCCACCTACTCAGTGGTCTAGTGGTTAGAGTGTCCGCCCTGAGATGGGTAGATTGTGAGTTCAAACCCCGGCCGAGTCATACCAAAGGCTATAAAAATGGGAGCCATTACCTCCCTGCTTGGCACTCAGCATCAAGGGTTGGAATTGGGGGTTAAATCACCAAAAATGATTCCCTGGCGCGTGCTGCCCACTGCTCCCCTCACCTCCCAGGGGGTGAACAAGGGGATGGGTCAAATACAGAGGAGAAATTTCGCCACACCTAGTGTGTGTGTGACAAACATTGGTATTTTTTTTTTAATATCTTACTTAGATATTAACATAATAGTGTGATCATTTAGGACCAAAACAAGTAAAACACTCTAACATAAAATCTCCTTAGTGGGAAGAATGATTTTATCAGACAGAAAATAAGCAAATATCACCCTTACTTGAGATCATTAATCTTACTTAGATTTCAGTTTTTGCAGTGTACTTGTTCAAAAGCCATACAGGTCACAATGAGGGTGGCCGTATAAACAACTTTAACACTGTCGCAAATATGCGCCACACTGTGAACCCACACCAAACAAGAATGACAAACACATTTCGGGAGGAACATCCGCACCGTAACACAACATAAACACAACAGAACAAATACCCAGAACCCACCTACTCAGTGGCCTAGTGGTTGGAGTGTCCGCCCTGAGATCGGTAGGTTGTGAGTTCAAACCCCGGCCGAGTCATACCAAAGACTATAAAAATGGGAGCCATTACCTCCCTGCTTGGCACTCAGCGTCAAGGGTTGGAATTGGGGGTTAAATCACCAAAAATGATTCCCTGGCGCGGCCACCGCTGCTGCCCACTGCTCCCCTCACCTCCCAGGGGGTGAACAAGGGGATGGGTCAAATACAGAGGACACATTTCGCCACACCTAGTGTGTGTGTGACAAACATTGGTATTTTTTTTTAAATATCTTACTGAGATATTAACATAATAGTGGACCAAAACACTTAAAACAAGTAAAACACTCTCACGTAAAATCTGCTTAGTGGGAAGAATGATCTTATCAGACAGAAAATAAGCAAATATCACCCTTACTTGAGATCATTAATCTTACTTAGATTTCAATTTTTGCAGTGTACTTGTTCAACAGCCATACAGGTCACACTGAGGGTGGCCGTATAAACAACTTTAACACTGTCACAAATATGCGCCACACTGTGAACCCACACCAAACAAGAATGACAAACACATTTCGGGAGAACACAACATAAACACAACAGAACAAATACCCAGAACCCACCTACTCAGTGGCCTAGTGGTTGGAGTGTCCGCCCTGAGATCGGTAGGTTGTGAGTTCAAACCCCGGCCGAGTCATACCAAAGACTGTAAAAATGGGAGCCATTACCTCCCTGCTTGGCACTCAGCATCAAGGGTTGGAATTGGGGGTTAAATCACCAAAAATGATTCCCTGGCGCGTGCTGCCCACTGCTCCCCTCACCTCCCGGGGGGTGAACAAGGGGATGGGTCAAATACAGAGGACACATTTCGCCACACCTAGTGTGTGTGTGACAAACATTGGTATTTTTTTTTAAATATCTTACTGAGATATTAACATAATAGTGGACCAAAACACTTAAAACAAGTAAAACACTCTAACATAAAATCTGCTTAGTGGGAAGAATGATCTTATCAGACAAAAAATAAGCAAATATCCCCCTTACTTGAGATAATTAATCTTACTTAGATTTCAGTTTTTGCAGTGTATTTGTTCAACAGCCATACAGGTCACACTGAGGGTGGGCGTATAAACAACTTTAACACTGTCGCAAATATGCGCCACACTGTGAACCCACACCAAACAAGAATGACAAACACATTTCGGGAGGAACATCCGCACCGTAACACAACATAAACACAACAGAACAAATACCCAGAAGCACTTGCAGCCCTAAGTCTTCCGGGACGCTACAATATACACCCTGCTCAACCCCACCTCAAAATGTTGGCTTTTTTTTTTTACATAACTTGAGTTGATTTATTTCGGAAAACCTTGTTACATTGTTTAATGCATCACCACAAAATTAGGCATAATAATGTGTTCATTCCACCACTGTATATATCGGTATGGCTTGATATCGGAATCGGTAATTAAGAGTTGGACAATATCGGAATATCGGCAAAAAAGCCATTATCGGACATCTCTAATCACAACCATTAGGGTTTTTATGTCATTGCTTTATCAAAGCTCCGATTTTCAACAGTTTTATTGCGATATGTTGCGTTTGTGCATTTACAAAAACGGGAAAACATTCCAGTTGTGTCTAGACACCTACTACTGGACAGCTGTGAACCAGTTCTTTGTGTGGGGCAGCCTGGCAGTCTACTTCGCCACCACCTTCACCATGCACAGCAACGGCATGTTCCTCATCTTCACCTCTGCGTTCCCCTTCATCGGTGAGTTTCTGCTACTGACGGATGTTTTTTTTTTATGTGTACATAAATAGATGGACAAATACACAAACTCAAAAACCGGTGAAGTGGTCACGTTGTGTAAATGGTAAATAAAAAGAGAATACAACAAATCCTTTTCAACTTCTATTCAATCGAATAGACTGCAAAGGCGAGATATTTAACGTTCAAACTGGTAAACTTTGTTATTTTTTATGCAAATATTTGAATTTGATGCCTGCAACACGTTTCAAAAGAGCTGGCACAAGTGGCAAAAAAGACTGAGAAAGTTGAGGAATGCTCATCAAAGACTTATTTGGAACATCCCACAGGTGAGCAGGCTAATTGGGAACAGGTGGGTGCCATGATTGGGTATAAAAGCAGCGTCCGTGAAATGCTCAGTCATTCACAAACAAGGACGGGGGCGAGGGTCACCACTTTGTCAACAAATGCGTGAGCAAATTGTTTAAGAACAACATTTGTCCATCCATCCATCCATCTTCTTCCGCTTATCCGAGGTCGGGTCGCGGGGGCAGCAGCCTAAGCAGGGAAGCCCAGACTTCCCTCTCCCCAGCCACTTCGTCCAGCTCTTCCTGTGGGACCCCGAGGCGTTCCCAGGCCAGCCGGGAGACATAGTCTTCCCAACGTGTCCTGGGTCTTCCCCGCGGCCTCCTACCGGTCGGACGTGCCCTAAACACCTCCCTAGGGAGGCGTTCGGGTGGCATCCTGACCAGATGCCCGAACCACCTCATCTGGCTCCTCTCCATGTGGAGGAGCAGCGGCTTTACTTTGAGCTCCCCCCGGATGACAGAGCTTCTCACCCTATCTCTAAGGGAGAGACCCGCCACCCGGCGGAGGAAACTCATTTCGGCCGCCTGTACCCGTGATCTTGTCCTTTCGGTCATAACCCAAAGCTCATGACCATAGGTGAGGATAGGAACGTAGATCGACCGGTAAATTTAGAGCTTTGCCTTCCGGCTCAGCTCCTTCTTCACCACAACGGATCGATACAGCGTCCGCATTACTGAAGACGCCGCACCGATCCGCCTGTCGATCTCACCATCCACTCTTCCCTCACTCGTGAACAAGACTCCGAGGTACTTGAACTCCTCCACTTGGGGCAGGGTCTCCTCCCCAACCCGGAGATGGCACTCCACCCTTTTCCGGGCGAGAACCATGGACTCGGACTTGGAGGTGCTGATTCTCATCCCGGTCGCTTCACACTCGGCTGCGAACCGATCCAGCGAGAGCTGAAGATCCTGGCCAGATGAAGCCATCAGGACCACATCATCTGCAAAAAGCAGAGACCTAATCCTGCAGCCACCAAACCGGATCCCCTCAACGCCTTGACTGCGCCTAGAAATTCTGTCCATAAAAGTTATGAACAGAATCGGTGACAAAGGGCAACATTTGTCAACCAGCTATTGCAAGGAATTTAGGGATTTCACCATGTACGCTCCGTAATATCATCAAAAGGTTCAGAAAATCAACATTGAATGCCCTCGGGCGGTAGGTACTGCATCAAAAAGCGACATCGGTGTGTAAAGGATATCACCACATGGGCTCAGGAACACTTCAGAAAACCACTGTCAGTAACCACAGTCGGTCGCTACATCTGTAAGTGCAGGTTAAAGCTCTACTATGCAGAGCGAAAGCCATTTATCAACAACACCCAGAAACGCCGCCGGTGATGACGTATGCAGTAACATATTGTGTCATTTATACACCTATTATTTTGTACACATTATGAGGGACAAACTGTAAAAAATGATTATTAATCTGCTTGTTCATTTACTGTTAATATCTGCTTATTTTCTGTTTCAACATGTTCTATCTACACTTCTGTTCAAATGTAATAATCACTTATTCTTCTCTTCTTTGATACTTTACATTAGTTTTGGATGATACCACAAATTTGGGTACCGATCCGATACCAAGTAGTTACAGGATCATATTCAAAGTCCTCATGTGTCCAGGGACGTATTTACTGAGTTTATAAACATAATGTGAATTGCGGTCCGTAATATCATCAAAAGGTTCACAGAATCTGGAGAAATCAATGCACGTAAGGGGTTAGGCCGTGACCTTCGATCCCTCAGGCGGTACTGCATCAAAAAGCGACATCAGCGTGTAAAGGATATCACCACATGGGCTCAGGGACACTTCAGAAACCCACTGTCAGTAACTACAGTTGGTCGCTACATCTGTAAGTGCAAGTTAAAACTCTACTATGCAAAGCCACAGCCATTTATCAACAACACCCAGAAACGCTGGGCCTGAGCTCATCTAAGATGGACTGATGCAAAGTGGAAAAGTGTTCTGTGGTCGGACGAGTCCACATTTCAAATTGTTTTTTGGAAACTGTGGACGTCGTGTCCTCCGGAATAAGGAGGAAAAGAACCATCCGGATTGTTATAGGCGCAAAGTGTAAAAGCCAGCATGTGTGATGGTATGGGGGTGTATTAGTGGCCAAGGCATGGGTAACTTACACATCTGTGAAGGCGCCATTAATGCTGAAAGGTACATACAGGTTTTGGAGTGACATATGTTGTCATCCTACCAACGTTATCACGGCCGCCCCTGCTTATTTCAGCAAGACAAAGCCAAGCCACATTCCGCACGTAGTAAAAGAGTGCGGGTACTAGACCGAGACTGAGACCCGCGGACTGTTGAACAACTTAAGCTGTACATCAAGCAAGAATGGGAAAGAATTCCACTTCAAAAATGTGTCTCCTCAGTTCCCAAACCTTTACTGAGTGTTGTTAAAAGGAAAGGCCATGTAACACAGTGGTAAAAATGCCCCTGTGACAACTTTTTTGCAATGTGTTGCTGCCATTAAATTCTACAAACGTAATTTAATGATTATTTGCAAAAAAAATTGATGAATGGATTTGTTGTATTCTCTTTTTATTTACCATTTACACAACGTGACAACTTTCCTGGGTTTTGTGTTTTGTACTTTGTCATTGACTTCTTGTGATTGCGTCTGCAGGTACGGCAAGAAACTCTCTGAGCCAGCCTAACGTGTGGTTGACCATATTGTTGACAACCCTCCTGTGCAGTCTGCCCGTCATAGCTTTCCGTTTCATTGTCATCCAGCTGAGGCCCACCATCAATGATAAGGTATTACAATCCTCCGTTTCATTGTCATCCAGCTGAGGCCCACCATCAATGATAAGGTATCACAATCCTCCTTGGTCCTTGGAATAATGACTTTTTGTCCAAAGGCTGATTCTCCACTTTATCCTTTAGTTTTACTGTTTGTTCCTCTATCGGTGACGATGGTATCAGTATAGTATACTCGTATAGTATACACTACAGCAGGGGTGCTCATTACGTTGATCGCGAGCTACCGGTCGATCGTGGAGGGTGTGTCAGTCGATCACCAGGCAGCCATTAAAAAAATAGTCCTAAAAATGAGCGATCATAAATCTTCACTATGACGTCACTTCCGTCACTTGATTGACATTCACGGCACCCGAGGGTCTTCTGAGATGACGCTGGCTGCTGCCAGCTCATTAAAATTACCGACTGGAAGGCGAGAAACACTTTATTTCAACAGACTCTGGCGCCGTACCTGTCGTCAAAACTCCAAAGACCGACTGCACAGTTGCGCTACCAAAATAAGAGTCTCAGAAAGCTTGGCGCGCACAAGCTAGCAAGCTACGGAGTTTGCCGACAATGTATTTCTTGTAAAGTGTATACAAAGGAGTACGGAAGCTGGACAAATAAGATGCCAAAAACCAACCACTTTCATGTGGTATTGGACAGAAAGGAGGACTTTTTTTCTCCTCCATTCGAAAATGCGGACCTTATCATCACTACTGTCTGATTCCTATCAATGCAAGTCATCATAATCAGGTAATACACCAACTTATATTCTTGTCTTCATGAAAGAAGGGAATCTATATGTGTTAAACATGCTTGTATTATCTCTAAACACCTTTAACTTATTAACAATATTAACTATGTGTTAAACATTCTTGTATTATCATTAAACACCTTTAATGTATTAACAATTTTAACTATATGAGTTAAACATGCTTGTATTATCATTAATCACCTTTAACTTGTTAACAATATTAACTATATGTATTAAACATACTTGTATTATCTTTAAACACCTTTAATTTATTAACAATATTAACTATATGTGTTAAACATGCTTGTATTATCATTAAACACCTTTAACTTGTTAACAATATTAACTATATGTGTTAAACATGCTTGTATTATCTTTAAACACCTTTAACTTATTAACAATGTTAACTATATGTATTAAACATGCTTGCATTATCTTTAAACACCTTTAACTTGTTAACAATATTAACTATATGTATTAAACATTCTTGTATTATCATTAAACACCTTTAATTTTTTAACAATTTTAACTATATGTGTTAAACATGCTTGTATTATCACTAAACAATATTAACTATATGTGTTAAACATGTTTGCATTATCTTTAAACACCTTTAACTTAACAATATTAACTATATGAGTTAAACATGCTTGTATTATCATTAAACACCTTTAATTTATTAACAATTTTAACTATATGTGTTAAACATGCTTGTATTATCTTTAAACACCTTTAACTTATTAACATAATTAACTATATGTGTTAAACATGCTTGTATTATCTTTAAACACCTTTAACTTATTAACAATATTAACTATATGTGTTAAACATGCTTGTATTATCTCTAAACACTTTTAACTTATTAACAATATTAACTATATGTGTTAATCATGCTTGTGTTATCTTTAAACACCTTTAAGTTGTTAACAATATTAACTATATGTGTTAGACATGCTTGTATTATCTTTAAACACCTTTAAGTTGTTAACAATATTAACTATATGTGTTAAACATGCTTGTATTATCTTTAAACACCTTAACTTGTTAACAATATTAACTATATGTGTTAAACATGCTTGTATTATCATTAAACACCTTTAATTTATTAACAATTTTAACTATATGTGTTAAAAATGCTTGCATTATCACTAAACATCTTTAACTTGTTAACAATATTAACTATATGTGTTAAACATGTTTGCATTATCTTTAAACACCTTTAACTTAACAATATTAACTATATGAGTTAAACATGCTTGTATTATCATTAAACACCTTTAATTTATTAACAATTTTAACTATATGTGTTGAACATGCTTGTATTATCTTTAAACACCTTTAACCTATTAACATAATTAACTATATGTGTTAAACATGCTTGTATTATCTTTAAACACCTTTAACTTATTAACAATATTAACTATATGTGTTAAACATGCTTGTATTATCTCTAAACACCTTTAACTTGTTAACAATATTAACTATATGTATTAAACATACTTGTATTATCATTAAACACCTTTAATTTTTTAACAATATTAACTATATGTGTTAAACATGCTTGTATTATCTTTAAACACCTTTAACTTGTTAACAAAAACATATATTTCATAAATAAGTAAATATAAATTATATATATGAATGAGGTAGATCCCCACGACTTGATCAATTGAAAAGTAGCTCGCCTGCAGAAAAAGTGTGAGCACCCCTGCACTACAGTATAGCAATAAGAGAACACAACACACTTGTTAGCAAGAGGCTGGACAATAGGGAATCAAAAAGGCTGAATATTAATAGTAGTGTTGTACGGTATCCTGGTACTAGTATAGTATCGCGGTACTAATGAATCAAAAACGGTACTATACTCTGTTTGAAAAGTACCGGTTCCCCATATTTTTTTTTTACAGGCATGACGCCGCGTCGTCGTCATGTCGTGACATTGCTGGTTTTACGAGCAGAGGAGCATGTTCAGCAGCGCACACACACAGAGTACTTACAAGCAGACACAGTGTGTAGACAAAAAAGGGAGAATGGATGCAGTTTGGCTTAAAAAGTAAAGATAAAGGTGAAGTTATAACACTGAAACACCCTCAGGAAGAGGTGCTTTAAGACATGGCTAGCTAGTTAGCAGCAGTGTTTTAGCTTCTTTTAAATCACAAATAAAGTAAGTTTCTTACAAGTATTATTATCACTGGAGGACGAGGAATAGCTAAACATGCTTCACTACACACCGTAGGAGGATACAATAGCTCACCGCCCTCACAATGTAAACAAATATCACGGGTGGATCTACACCTGACATCCACTGTAACGATACCAAGTCGATAGTCGATACTACTATGATTACATCGATATTTTTTAGCGTCACAAAATATATAAAAAAAAAAAAAAGTCAAATTATGTTGATAAACTCAGGAAGTATGTCCCTGGACACATGAGGACTTTGAATGTGACCAATGTATGATCCGGTAACTACTTGGTATCGGATCGATACCTAAATGTGTGGTATCATCCAAAACTAATGTAAAGTATCAAAGAAGAGAAGAATAAGTGAATATTACATTTTAACAGAAGTGTAGATAGAATAGGAATATCTAAACATGCTTCACTACACACCGTAGGAGGATACAATAGCTCACCGGCGTCGCAATGTAAACAAACGCCATGGGTGGATCTACACCTGACATCCACTGTAATGATACCAAGTACAAGAGCTTTTTTCTTTTAAATTCATTTTATATTAATAAACTCAGGAAATATGTCTCTGGATACACGAGAACTTAAATTATGACCAATGTATGATCCTGTAACTACTTGGTATCAAATCGATACCTAAATGTGTGATATCGTCCAAAACTAGTGTAAAGTATCAAAGAAGAGAAGAATAAGTGATTATTACATTTTAACAGAAGTGTAGATAGAACATGTTGAAACAGAAAATAAGCAGATATTAACAGTAAATGAACAAGTAGATTAATAATCTTTTTTTTTTTACAGTTTGTCCTTTATAATAATAGGTGTATAAATGACACAATATGTTACTGCATAGACTAATTAGGAGTCTTTGTTTGTTTACTTACTACTAAAAGACAAGTTGTCTAGTATGTTCACTGTTTTATTTAAGGACTAAATTACAATAATAAACATATGTTTCATGTACACTAAGATTTTTTGTTAAAATAAAGACAATAATGCCATTTTTTTGTGGTCCCCTTTATTTAGAAAAGTATCGAAATAGATTTTTAGAGATGTCCGATAATGGCTTTTTTGCCGATATTCCGATATTGTCCAGCTTTTAATTACCGATACCGATATCAAACGATACCGATATATACAGTCGTGGAATGAACACATTATTGTGCCTAATTTTGTTGTGATGCCCCGCTGGATGCATTAAACAATGTAACAAGGTTTTACCAAATAAATCAACTCAAGTTATGGGAAAAAAATGCCAACATGGCACTGCCATATTTATTATTGAAGTCACAAAGTGCATGATTTTTTTTAACATGCCTCAAAACAGCAGCTTGGAATTTGGGTCATGCTCCTCATGCTCTATGAGGTTGAGGTGGATGGGGTAGGGAGTAGCGGGGGGTGTATATTATAGCGTCCCGGAAGAGTTATTGCTGCAAGGGGTTCTGGGTATTTGTTCTGTTGTGTTTATGTTGTGTTACGGTGCGGATGTTCCTCCCCAAATGTGTTTGTCATTCTTGTTTGGTGTGGGTTCACAGTGTGGCGCATGTTTGTGACAGTGTTAAAGTTGTTTATACGGCCACCCTCACTGTGACCTGTATGGCTGTTGACCAAGTAGGAATTGCATTCACTTGTGTGTGTGAAAAGCCGTAGATATTATGTGACTGGGCCGGCACGCAAAGGCAGTGCCTTTAAGGTTTATTGGCGCTCTGTACTTCTCCCTACGTCCGTGTACACAGCGGCCTTTTAAAAAGTCATACATTTTAATTTTTGAAACCGATACCGATAATTTTGAAACCGATACCGATAATTTCCGATATTACATTTTGAAGCATTTATTGGCCGATATCGGCCTATAGATTTTGGTACCGGTACCGCATACTTGCCAACCTTGAAACCTCCGATTTCGGGAGGTGGGGGGCGGGGGGCGTGGTCAGGGGTGGGGCGGGGCGTGATTGGGGGCGTGGTTAAGAGGGGAGGAGTATATTGACAGCTAGAATTCACCAAGTCAAGTATTTCATATATATATATATATATATATATATATATATATATATATATATATCATACCTGCCAACTACTCCGGTTTTCCCGTAATTCGTACGGTTTTCATCAACCTATTCCGGGTTACGGTTGCAGTGATAAAAAATACGGTTTTTCATTAATTAAAAAAAAAAAAGGGTGAAAACTACGCGAATTGCACCTTGTGCAGACAAGATTTTTCGATCGGACACGGAGGAATTAGCGATGTAAAAGACCACGTTGGGACAAAAAAACACAAGTCTAATGCCGTTGCTAGCGATACAAGTGGAAAACTTTCAACGTTTTTCGTCGCCCAAACAGATTCTTTGGATGTGATAAATGCCGAAGTTTTATTTACGGAGGCAATAATTGAGCATGGACTTCCAATCGCACTGGCTGATCACATGGGACAGTTAAATGTTTGTAATGCAACCTTTGAAAATCATTACGCGGTGATCGCGGTCCCAAAAATAAACTTTTCTTGCATGATAATGTCCAGAAAAATTCACTTTATATTACTATAGAGTCCTTTTAACGAATGAGTTTGATGGTTTATCACAAACCTTAAATGAAAGAAGTCCTTTGTTCTCCTGCACCATGCATGCGCTTTGGCCTTGCTTCGTGTTTGGTGCGCAATCCTGTCGGCTGTATTTCACAGCACGACATACTGTTAAAAGTGTTTATACTATTTATGCTTTCAAGTCCAAGTTAAAGAAATCTTGTTAAATGTTGACAGCATAACTACCAAAATACAGAAGTATGTCCTTAATATTTTTGCAGTGCTATTTCTGTTGAAAAGTTCAAATGATTACATTAGAGATGTGATGTGCCACTTTTCAAGTGTCTGATGGCTTCAATTAATTTTCATTAATTTTTCATATTTTGAATTTTTTTGAAAGGCTTACAAAAAAACTACATTTGAATTGTAATTCCATGCTATTGACAGGACTATTAATTTTAATGAAGTTAGCTTACCATGTTTACAGTATGATAATTGTGATAGAAATGTGAATTTTAGGCACAGAATATTTTTTACAATTGAACAAGGCAGTAGATTATACAAGCTTGGACAGAAAGTTAATAATGACACCAATTTTTTTTTTTAATGGAATTGTTTAGTACTGTTTTACCATTTGTTTACTGTAAAAAGTGTTTATACTTTCAATGAACAAATTGAAGTCTTGTGAAAGGTTGACAGGATAACTGGCATTAACTGTCAAAATAATTTCAAACTATTGAAGTTAGCTTACAGAATAAACATGTCAATCAACCCATATGATTTTTGCTGTAATATTTTTGTTTTGAAAAGTCACTGTGACTGATAGAAAAGTGATGGTTTTAGCAACATTTTAACCTGTCTGAATGCAATCAATCATTTTGCGTCGGGGGGCTTCGCCTGAACCCCCCACCAGGACTTTGTCCTGGACCTACCGGGGCCTGCGGCCCCTGGACCCTGGCTACTAGGTTTTTCTGATTTCAAAAGTTGGCAGGTATGTAAACGTATAGCAAGTTCTATATGTTATAGTTATTTGAATGACTCTTACCATAATATGTTACGTTAACATGCCAGTTGGTTATTTATGCCTCATATAACGTACACTTATTCAGCCTGTTGTTCACTATTCTTCATTTATTTTAAATTGCCTTTCAAATGTCTATTCTTGGTGTTGGCTTTTATCAAATACATTTCCCCAAAAAATGCGACTTATACTCCAGTGCGACTTATATATGTTTTTTTCCTTCTTTATTATACATTTTCGGCCGGTGCGCCTTATACTCTGGTGCGACTTATACTCCGAAAAATACGGTAACCTCTCTGTATGAGATCGCTCATTCTGCCGCTAAATGACCACCCTCTGTTCCCTGCAGGTGAGACATAAGTTACGTAAGGAGGCCCTGCCTGCTCCGGCTCCTCGCCGTCCTCCCACCAGGAGAATCAGCACCCGGCGCTCGGGCTACGCCTTCTCCCACGCTCAGGGCTACGGAGACCTGGTGACGTCTCGGAGGTTCCTCCTCAAACGTCCCCTGAAGGCTCGGACCGCTTTGTTCCAACACACCGAGTCGCCTCTGGCTCAGAACCAGCCTCAACATTACCGCAGCATCCCGGAGGAGCCGACACAGCCACGCTTCCACGAGTGACGTCAACTTCTTTGTTGTCTCCGTGGGACGAAGATGTGTTGCTTCTGGGTTTTTATTTCACTGTCAAGTTGAAATGCACTTTCAGGGAATGATGCTGAGTATCAATCAAAACAGATTATTGTTCTTTTGTAAAAGTTATCCGTTTTTCTAGTGTATCTCGTTAGATTGTTTGGGTGTACCCAATGTTCAAGGACAAAAGCCAAAACCAGAGAAGTTGTCACGTTGTGTAAATGGTAAATAAAAACAGAATACAACAAATCCTTTTCAACTTATATTCAATTGACAAGATATTTCATGTTTAAACTGGAAAAATGTGTTGTTTTTGCAAATAATCATTAACTTAGAATTTAATGGCAAAAAAGTTGTCACAGGGGCATTTTTACCACTGTGTTACATGGCCTTTCCTTTTAACAACACTCAGTAAAGGTTTGGGAACTGAGGAGACACATTTTTGAAGTGGAATTCTTTCCCATTCTTGCTTGATGTACAGCTTAAGTTGTTCAACAGTCCGGGGGTCTCCGTTGTGCTATTTTAGGCTTCATAATGCGCCACACATTTTCAATGGGAGACAGGTCTGGACTGCAGGCAGGCCAGTCTAGTACCCGCACTCTTTTACTATGAAGCCACGCTGTTGTAACACGTGGTTTGGCATTGTCTTGCTGAAATAAGCAGGGGCGTCCATGGTAACGTTGTTTGGATGGCAACATATGTTGCTCCAAAAGCTGTATGTACCTTTCAGCATTAATGGTGCATTCACAGATGTGTAAGTTACCCATGCCTTCACTAATACACCCCCATACCATCACAGATGCTGACTTTTGAACGTTGCGCCGGATGGTTCTTTTCCTCTTTGTTCCGGAGGACACGACGTCCACAGTTTCCAAAAAAATATTTGAAATGTGGACTCGTCAGACCACAGAACACTTTTCCACTTTGCATCAGTCCATCTTAGATGAGCTCGGGCCCAGCGAAGCCGGCGGGTGTTGTTGATAAATGTCTTTGGCTTTGCATAGTAGAGTTTTAACTTGCACTTATAGATGTAGCGACCAATTATAGGTACTGACAGTGGTTTTCTGAAGTGTTCCTGAGCCCATGTGGTGATATCCTTTACACTCTGGTGTCGCTTTTTGATGCAGTACCGCCTGAGGTATTGAAGGTCACGGGCATTCAATGTTGGTTTTCAGCCTTGCTGCTTACATGTAGAGATTTCTCCAGATTCTCTGAACCTTTTGATGATATTACGGAGCGTAGATGGTGAAATCCCGAAATTCCTTGCAATAGCTGGTTGAGAAATGTTGTTCTTAAACAATTTGCAGTCTATTCAATTGAATATAAGTTGAAAAGGATTTGTTGTATTCTCTTTTTATTTACCATTTACACAACGTGACAACTTCACTGCTTTTGGGGTTTGTAAAAGCTAAGTTAGTTAGCCCTGAGTCATTTATTGGGACTTTTCAAATACATACTGTATATTAAAACTTACATGTAATCTCATCCATACTGTTAAGTGTTTGTGTGCTCAAAGTAGAATGTTGTACTTTTTTAATTAAAATGTCATTGTTTTTTTAGTTCCATCAAGGAAAGTTTGACATATTTTGCTATAAATGTGTTTTATGCAACTGTTGACAAGATTATTTAGATGCATTGAAATGTTATTCTTGCAATTTGTTTATTCTTCTCACAAACTGTACCTCCCAAGTGGAAGCTGTCACTAGTAGAGAAAGTTGCAGTGTTACTCTAACGCCGCCAGAGGGCAGTGTTTTATGTTTTAAACGTCAGTTTGTACTGTAAATGTAATATTTTTAAGTGTGAAGAAAGTGATGACTTTTTATTAGACAATGTCATCGAGAAAATGGATTAGATATTTTTTTTTTTTTTACTTAAAAAAAAAAAAGTTTCGAAGTAACAATTCCTTTATTCCCATCATTTTAATATGAGTAAACTAAATGCACCACAAACGTGACACCCGTTCTTCATGAAATAAAAATGTGAAAAAAATGACCTTTTTTTTTTTATTCATATTTGACAAACTTTTAATGACAAAATGATGTGATTAGTCCTTTACAGCAGTGTTTTTCAACACACTAGCGAGCCGTGAGATGATCTAATTTCACCTATTTGGGTTAAAAAATATTATTTGCAAACCAGTAATGGAATAGATATGGTAACGATAAAAAAAGGTTATACAAGACATTTCAGAACCTCTGACATATATCACCAATGTATCATTTTTAACCGGTAAATTCCCTGATATGATGAAAATGGCAAAAGTCGTACCAATTTATAAGAATGGAGACGTACACCAGTTTACTAACTACACACCAGTTTCATTACTTCCACAATTCTCCAAAAATCTTGGAAAAATTATTCAATAGTCGATTAGATTTATTTATTAACAAAAGTGGGACGCTTGTGGAGAACCAATATGGATTCCGAGCAAATATCTCAACATCAATAGCACTAACCAAAATAACAGAGGAAATTACCAATGCAATAGATGGTAAAGAATGTGCAGCCGCAGTAACAAAAGCATTTGACACAATTAATCATGATATTTTAATACGAAAATTAGAACGATATGGCAATCAGAGGTTTGGTATTGAATTGGGTAAGAAGTTATTTAACCAACAGGAAGCAATATGTAAAGATGGGTGAAAATATGTCAACACGGCTAGATATATATCCTGTGGTGTACCCCAGGGGTCAATCCTGGGACCAAGATTGTTCAATCTTTATATAAACGACATTTGTAAGGTTACGAAGGACTTTAAAGTTGGTTTTATTTGAGGACGACACAACTGCTTTCTGTTCAGGAGAGAGCACACAGAAGATAATACAAATAATAACAGAAGAAATGAACAAATTAAAAAGATGGTTTGACAAAAACAGACTATCTTTGAATCTCAGTAAAACTAAAATAATGCTATTTGGTAATAGTAGAAAAGAGCATCATACACGAATACAAATAGATGGAGTAGACATAGAAAGGGTAAAAGAAACTAGATTTTTGGGAGTATTAATAGATGATCAAATGAACTGGAAATCTCATATACAAAACATACAACATAAGGTGGCAAAAAAACATTTCAATAATGAATAAAGCAAAATATGTCCTGGGCCAAAAATCACTACATATTCTCTACTGCTCGCTAGTGTTACCATATCTGAGTTATTGTGCAGAAATATGGGGAAATAACTACAAATGTGCGCTACATTCGCTAACCGTGTTACAAAAAAGATCGGTTAGAATAATACATAATGTTGGATATAGAGAACACACAAACCCTTTATTTATTAAGTCAGAAATATTAAAGTTCGGTGATTTGGTAAAATTGCAAAACAGCTAAAATGATGTACAAAGCAAACTATAACCTGCTACCAAAGAATGTACAACAATTCTTCTCAACTAAAGAGGAGATTTCTCCTCTTTAGTTGAGAAGAATTGTTATTTTTAAGAATAATATAATAATATTAATAATATTAATATTAATATTAATATTAATATTAATATTATTAATTATTAATTATTAATTATTAATTATTAATTATTATTACTTATTATTATTATTAATTACTATTATTGTTAATTATTATTATTATTATTAATTATTATTAATTATTATTAATTATTATTATTATTATTATTATTATTAATAATATTAATATTAATATTAATATTAATATTCTTATAATAATATAAGAATAATAATATTAATATATATTAATATAAGAATTTTTATTTTTTCCTCTAAGGTTATATTTATAACCTTAGAGGAAAAAATAATTTAAAACATTTATATGCACGTACAACACTTAGAACTTTTAGCATATCAGTATGTGGAATTAAATGATGGAATGGATTAAGTAAAGAAGTTAAAAATTGTACTGATATGATCCAGTTTAAGAGGTTGTTCAAAATAATAGTGCTTACAGAGTACAAAGAAGAAGAATTATGAGAAATACTTTCAACCTTATTGAAAATAAGATATTCTTCATCTCAGTATGTTAATAATGACTGAATTAATTAATTAATTACATATTACAAAACTGTTGTATACTAATTCATAGATGTTATTTTATTATATAAAAAGGTCAGTAAATGATTCCTAAAACTGAACTGGCTGCAAAGTAAACAAAAAACAGAATGCTGGACGACAGCAAAAGACTTACAGCGTGCGGAGCAGACGGCGTCCACAAAGTGCATCCGTACATGACATGACAATGAACAACAAAATAGGAGCGCGAGAGCAAGAACTCAGGAAAACACCAGTGACAGGTGGTGACAGTAGACTACTTTGAGACAAGAGCAGTTGGTTTTTCTGACATGGACTTGTTTCTTCAGCATTGTCCACACGTTTAAGTCAGGACTTTGGGAAGGCCATTCTAAAACCTTCATTCTAGCCTGATTTAGCCATTCCTTTACCACTTTTGACGTGTGTTTGGGGTCTTTGTCCTGTTGGAACACCCAACTGCGCCCGAGACCCAAACTCCGGGCTGATGATTTTAGCTTGTCCTGAAGAATTTGGAGGTAATCCTCCTTTTTCATTGTCTAATTTACTCTCTGTAAAGCAACAGTTCCATTGGCAGCAAAACAGGCCCAGAGCATAATACTACCACCACCATGCTTGACGGTGGGCATGGTGTTCCTGGGATTAAATATACACTTTTGTATTTTTTTAGCCACATATTGAACAAACAGAAACAAGTAGAAAGTAGGCCTGTTGAATTTTAATATAATTTGTAATCTGTTGTTTTGGCATTGTCGTCTTCTTAATCATACTCTGGAAATTGGTACCGTAATTTTCGGACGATAAGGCACACTTAAAATCTTTTCATTTTCTCAAAACTCGACAGTGCGCCTAATGTACGGAATTATTTTGGTTGTGCTTACCGACCTCAAAGCTATTTTATTTGGTACATGGTGAAATGATATGTGTGACCAGTAGATGGCAGTCACACATACGAGATACGAGTAAACTGCAATGGTGTTCCTGGGATTAACGGCCTCACCTTTTCTTCTCCAAACACCCATCCATCCATTTTCTACTGCTTGTCACTTTTGGGGTAACGGGGCAGGCACGAAAAACGAGCAGGCACCTGCAGCATATGCCACAACAGAAGAAAAAAAAAAAGAGATGGACACTTTTACGGAGCGGAGAAGGCCCCCGACGCCTCGCCGGGGTCCGGGACCGAGGCCCCTGCCCCCGAGAGGGCCCCACCGGGAGCTGTAGCTGAGGCGATCCGCGAGAAGGGCCCGACGCACGTCCAGGGTCACCACCGCGCCCACCGCACCGACACCCCGCCTCGTCCGCCTTCGCCACAGCTGGCGTCACGCGCAGCAGGCAAGCAGCTTACCTGCCCGCCACCCCCGTGGCTGGGGGCGCGTAACAGGGGTCACTCCGCGCGCAGTGCGCTCACGAAAGGGGTGGGGCTCACCCTGGTTGATATAGACAGCAGGACGGTGGCCATGGAAGTCGGAACCCGCTAAGGAGTGTGTAACAACCCACCTGCCGAATCAACTAGCCCTGAAAATGGATGGCGCTGGAGCGTCGGGCCCATACCCGGCCGTCGCCGGCAGCGAGACGCGCTTGGAGGTGCGCTCAGCGCGGCTCCCATATGATTGCGCACTGGTGTGCGTCTGGGTCGTGACAGCGTGGCACGCGAATGTCTGTGCTGCATTGGATCAGTCTCCTTTCTTTAACAGGCAAAAGCTTTATAACCTCACTAATGCCTTGCATCGTCTATATTAGATATATAACAACGGGCGGGTGCGGTTCTGATCAAATGTTACATCGGGTGGATGGCGGATGGTTGACGACTTTCTGATGCGGTTGCGGATGAAATAATTGCCTATCCGCGCATCTCCATAACATAACTTGGCTTCTGAGAGTTTCAAAATGTAATGAATAAAATGCTAAAGTTGTTGATAAACAAGCAACTATTTTAATAATTAAATATGGTCATTTTAAATGAATTATTATGATAATTTAAAATCAATCATTTGAAATATGTTTATTTTAATGTATAATTCTATGGCTGGATGTAATAAGGAGTCACGAAAAAATACAAATAAAAATACAATTAATGTTGATGTTTTTAGCAAAATATAGTACAAATGTTTTTTTTGTTTTTTTAATTAATAAATATATTTATTTTTAGGTAAAATAAACACAATAATACAATGTATCTCTAGTCTGGATGATTTAGTTCTTGTCACCCTGTTGTCCTCCCGTCATGAAAAAAGGCTAACTCAGGTCCGCATGAAGCTGGAGGGGGCGTGGCTTCCAGCTCCGGCTGAAAATCGGGAGATTTTCGGGAGAATATTTGTCCCGGGAGGTTTTCGGGAGAGGTGCTGAATTTCGGGAGTCTCCCGGAAAATTCGGGAGGATTGGCAAGTATGGGAGTGGTCAAAAATTCAAGCAAAAGCTTGCCAGAAGCTTGTGCCAATTAGGGACATGTAAGCAAATATTAACATTGCTGTATGTATACTTTTGACCCTCACATTTTCAGTAGACCCAGGGCCGGCCCGTGGCATAGGCCGTATAGGCAAATGCTAAGGGCGCCGTCCACCAGGGGGCGCCACGCCAGTGCAACAAATGTTGGAGGAAAAAAAAAGAAAAAAAGTTGTTACTATTATTTCTAAATACAAAAAATAATCTCACGTAAATTAAAATGCAAAGTAAAGCCTATTTAATAGAAATATTATTTGTTACAACATTACGCCCCCCCTCCTCCCCCCGCACGGTGCGCCCCCTCCCCTCCCGTATCATGACTCTTTTTGGACGTCACCACATCAAAAAATCAACACAAGATGTCAAAACGGCCAAAACTGTCAGGTGCCCAGGGAAGAAAAAAGAGAAAAGAAGAGGAGTAGAAACGAGAAAAGACAAGAGGTAGCAGGTAGGTAACGTTAGCCTACATGAAATTATTTGTCTGTTACAGAATGTGATAGTAACCTGGCTTTTTAGCATTAAGCTAATGTTACATGATTCGGCAATTGCTAATCTATAATCTGTTTTAACGTCGGGTTAATATTGTGGAGGGGGCTAAATTGTTATGGAAAATAATAATGTAACGTTAGGTAATTACAGTACTCCCACCTTACATTCCTCAGGGACATTTGTATTAGATCTTTTAAGCAGGTGTTTTTTGTTTACATTGTTATTGCCTTCTGGTTAGCTAATGTTTGCCCTGCAGGTAATAGTCACTTTTCCACCCCTTTATATATTAGGTATAGTTGTAAGTAAAAAAAAAAAGGTCAAAGACAAAGCTATTCGGTTTCTTGTGAGTATATACACTTCACTGCCGATGTGGGGGGGCGCCACCTAAAATCTTGCCTAGGGCGCCAGATTGGTTAGGGGCGTGGCTTCCAGCTCCGGCTGAAAATCGGGAGATTTTCGGGAGAATATTTGTCCCGGGAGGTTTTCGGGAGAGCCGCTGAAATTCGGGAGTCTCCCGGAAAATTCGGGAGGGTTGGCAAGTATGGGAGTGGTCAAAAATTCAAGCAAAAGCTTGCCAGAAGCTTGTGCCAATTAGGGACATGTAAGCAAATATTAACATTGCTGTATGTATACTTTTGACCCTCACATTTTCAGTAGACCCAGGGCCGGCCCGTGGCATAGGCCGTATAGGCAAATGCTAAGGGCGCCGTCCATCAGGGGGCGCCACGCCAGTGCCACAAATGTTGGAGGAAAAAAAAAAAAAAAAAGTTGTTACTATTATTTCTAAATACAAAAAATAATCTCACATTAATTAAAATGCAAAGTAAAGCCTATTTAATAGAAATATTATTTGTTACAACATTACGCCCCCCCCCCTCCTCCCCCCGCACGGTGCGCCCCCTCCCTTCCCGTATCATGACTCTTTTTGGACGTCACCACATCAAAAAATCAACACAAGATGTCAAAACGGCCAAAACTGTCAGGTGCCCAGGGAAGAAAAAAGAGAAAAGAAGAGGAGGAGAAACGAGAAAAGACAAGAGGTAGCAGGTAGGTAACGTTAGCCTACATGAAATTATTTGTCTGTTACAGAATGTGATAGTAACCTGGCTTTTTAGCATTAAGCTAATGTTACATGATTCGGCAATTGCTAATCAATAAATAGCTAGTTCTGTTTTAACGTCGGGTTAATATTGTGGAGGGGGCTAAATTGTTATGGAAAATAATAATGTAACGTTAGGTAATTACAGTACTCCCACCTTACATTCCTCAGGGACATTTGTATTAGATCTTTTAAAGTAGAATGGTGTTTTTTGTTTACATTGTTATTGCCTTCTGGTTAGCTAATGTTTGCCCTGCAGGTAATAGTCACTTTTCCACCCCTTTATATATTAGATATAGTTGTAAGTAAAATAAAAAAAAGGTCAAAGACAAAGCTATTCGGTTTCTTGTGAGTATATACACTTCACTGCCGATGTGGGTGTGTGTGTGTGGGGGGGGGGGCGCCACCTAAAATCTTGCCTAGGGCGCCAGATTGATTAGGGCCGGGCCTGAGTAGACCCATAATAAATTCATAAAAGAAGCAAATTTCATGAATGTTTTTTGTCACAAAAAAATAAGAGTTGTAGAAATGATTGTAAAGTCAAGACAGCCATGACATGATGTTCTTTACAAGTGTATGTACACTTTTGACCCCAAAAGGCCCAAAATAGCCCAAAAATGGTTTTGATGTAATCACAGTATTTTATAGCATAATCACAGTAGTCTTATAATACCTGCATTTTTTATTTTTTTTATTTTTTATTTTTTTTTAGTGTCATTACTGACATTTCACCGCTCCTTCCCAGAATGCCGTGCGGCGCCGTCAGCTGGCTCACCCCCCGCCAGTGAAGGTCAGCGTGTGATCCCGCAGCATGTGTGTGTGTTATAAATAGCCTCAAACATCACACACTAATAGTCTCTTTTTTTTTTTCCCCCCTGCGTCCAACCCGACGTTGGTTGGAAACGACATCCCCGCCTTCAAGGACACGCGGGGAAGAATTCGAGCCATGAAGCGGTATCGACCCTTTGATATCATTATACAATTTTCCAAGAGTCAAAGGTCAAGTGTCAGGCTGCAGCCCAGGTCAGGTTCTGTCAGACGAGGTGACACCACTTCAGGATTATTTATGACTTTGTCAGCTCAGCACGTCTGACTTCTAAATCACTAATCCTCGCCTCCATGGCGACAAATAAAGTACGTTTCTTTACAAGTATTACTATCACTGGAGGACGAGGAATAGCTAAACATGCTTCACTACACACCGTAGGAGGATACAATAGCTCACCGGCGTCACAATGTAAACAAATGCCATGGGTGGATCTACACCTGACATCCACTGTAATGATACCAAGTACAGGAGCGTATCGAGTCGATACCACTATGATTAGATCGATATTTTTTTTAGCATATTTAAAAAAAATTCATATTATATTCTTAAACTCTGGAAATACGTCCCTGGACACATGAGGACTTTGAATATGACCAATGTATGATCCTGTAACTACTTGGTATCGAATCGATACCTAAATGTGTGGTATCATCCAAAACTAATGTAAAGTATCCAAAGAAGAGAAGAATAAGTGATTATTACATTTTAACAGAAGTGTAGATAAAACATGTTGAAACCGAAAATAAGCAGATATTAACAGTAAATGAACAAATAGATTAATAATCATTTTTTACAGTTTGTCCTTAATAATGTGTACAAAATAATAGGTGTATAAATGACACAATATGTTACTGCAGACTAATTAGGAGCCTTTGTTTGTTTACTTACTACTAAAAGACAAGTTGTCTAGTATGTTCACTACTTTATTTAAAGACTAAATTACTGTCAGGTTCAAACACTGATGACATCTATTAAACAAGACAAGGCGCAAGGAATTAAACAGAGACAGAATTCAATTTAACTCAATTGAGGAGAAACGCGTAGACACTGTACCCTGTGTCATGTCTGTGTAATCATGTTTTGTTTTAAGTCATGTTTTGTTTAGTTTCTGTCTTTTCACTCCCTTGTCTTGTCACCATAGTTACCCATTAGTTTCACCTGTCATGTCACGCACCTGTTTTGAGTCACGCACCTGTTGTTAATCATGTCCATAGTATTTAAGTTCATTCATTTTCTGTTGTTCGTCCTGACGACCTCACCACATTTATGCTCTGTCCATTTTTTTCATGTCCATGTTCACGCTGCTCCTTTTTTGCCCATGCCAAGTAAGTTTTCTTTATTCAAGCCATAGTTTGCAAGTTTTGTTTAATTGTTCATAGTTTATTCTCCGCCACTGTGCGCGCTTTTTGTTTGATCCTTTTTTTTTTGTATTTATAGTTAATAAATAAATCATGTACCTTCATTCCCGTCTCGCCCGTGCCAACTTTCCGTTGCATCCCGGAAAAGCAAACACCCAGGACCAAGTCATGACAACCCTTGCACAAATTCACCACGCTCTGACGAAAGATTGCACGCCTCCTCTCTTATTTGGACTTTCCCTGATTACATGGCAACAGCTGTTTCTAAGGGAGGGGGGGTCATAAACAGCCATCGCCTTTGGTTACAAAACAGTTCAAAGAAAAGGTCGTAGAACAGTTCAAAGAAAAGGTGCCCCGCCTCCTCTCCGCTTTGTAGATCTCGGGTCAAGATAAAATCTTCCTGTGGATTACAATAGAAGAAAGAAACCGACACCTTCACGTCGCTTCCCATCCTACACAGTGGAGTTTTGCAAGCCTTCTGCTTGGTAGGATCAAGGACAGCTTTTGTCTGCTCGCCGGGAACTCATTGAAACACAAAGTTTTGTGATAACTTAGATACAATTATTCTGACAATTGCAATAATAAACATATGTTTCATGTACCCTTTGTTAAAATAAAGACAATAATGCCATTTTTTTGTGGTCCCCTTTATTTAGAAAAGTATCGAAAAGTATCGAAATACATTTTGGTACCAGTACCAAAATATTGGTATGGTGTAGTGTTGTAACAATACCAATATTTTGGTACCGTTACCAAACATTTTTCTATACTTTTCGATACTTTCTAAAAAAAAGGGGACCACAAAAAAATTGCATTATTACAAAATAATAGGTGTATAAATGACACAATATGTTACTGCATACGTCAGCAGACTAATTAGGAGTCTTTGTTTGTTTACTTACTACTAAAAGACAAGTTGTCTAGTATGTTCACTATTTTATTTAAAGACTAAATTACTGGTCAGGTTCAAACACTGATGACATCTATTAAACAAGACAAGACGCAAGGAATTAAACAGAGACAAGATTCAATTTAACTCAATTGAGGAGAAACGCGTAGACACTGTACCCTTGCACAGATTCACCACGCTGTGACGAAAGATTGTACGCCTCCTCTCTTATTTGGACTTTCCCTGATTACATGGCAACAGATGTTTCTAAGGGAGGGGGGTCGTAAACAGCCATCGCCTTTGGTTACAAAACAGTTCAAAGAAAAGGTCGTAAAACAGCTCAAAGAAAAGTTCCCCCGCCTCCTCTCCGCTTTGTAGATCTCGGGTCAAGATAAAATCTTCCTGTGGATTACAATAGAAGAAAGAAACCGACGCCTTCACGTCGCTTCCCGTCCTACACGGTGGAGTTTTGCAAGCCTTCTGCTTGGTAGGATCAATTATTCTGACAATTGCAATAATAAACATATGTTTCATGTACCCTTTGTTAAAATAAAGACAATAATGCAATTTTTTTGTGGTCCCCTTTTTTTGGAAAGTATCGAAAAGTATCGAAAAAATACCAAAATATTGGTATCGTTAAAGCACTACACCATACCAATATTTTGGTACCGGTACCAAAATGTATTTCGATACTTTTCGATACTTTTCTAAATAAAGGGGACCACAAAAAATGGCATTATTGGCTTTATTTTCACAAAAAAATCTTAGTGTACATGAAACATATGTTTATTATTGCAATTTAGTCCTTCAATAAAATAGTGAACATACTAGACAACTTGTCTTTTAGTAGTAAGTAAACAAACAAAGACTCATAATTAGTCTATGCAGTAACATATTGTGTCATTTATACACCTATTATTTTGTACACATTATAAAGGACAAACTGTAAAAAATGATTATTAATCTACTTGTTCAATTACTGTTAATATCTGCTTATTTTCTATTTTAACATGTTCTATCTACACTTCTGTTAAAATGTAATAATCACTTATTCTTCTCTTCTTTGGATACTTTACATTAGTTTTGGATGATACCACAAATTTGGGTACCGATCCGATACCAAGTAGTTACAGGATCATATTCAAAGTCCTCATGCGTCCAGGGACGTATTTACTGACTTAATAAACATAATGTGAATTATGGTCCGTAATATCATCAAAAGGTTCAGAGAATCTGGAGAAATCACTGCACGTAAGGGGTTTGGCATCAAAAAGCGACATCAGTGTGTAAAGGATATCACCACATGGGCTCAGGGACACTTCAGAAACCCACTGTCAGTAACTACAGTTGCTCGCTACATCTGTAAGTGCAAGTTAAAGCTCTACTATGCAAAGCCAAAGCCATTTATCAACAACACCCAGAAACGACGTCGGCTTCGCTGGGCCTGAGCTCATCTAAGATGGACTGATGCAAAGTGGAAAAGTGTTTCTGTGGTCTGACGAGTCCACATTTCAAATTTGTTTTTGGAAACTGTGGACGTCGTGTCCTCCAGAAACCATCCAGATTGTTATAGACGCAAAGTGTAAAAGCCAGCATGTGTGATGGTATGGGGGTGTATTAGTGGCCAAGACATGGGTAACTTACACATCTGTGAAGGCACCATTAATGCTGAAAGGTACATACAGCTTTTGGAGCAACATATGTTGTTATCGTGGACGCCCCTGCTTATTTCAGCAAGACAACGCCAAGCCACGTGTTACAACAGCGTGGCTTCGTAGTAAAAGAGTGCGGGTACTAAAGTTAAAGTTAAAGTACCAATGATTGTCACGCACACACTAGGTGTGGTGAAATTTGACCCATCCCCTTTGATCACCCCCTGGGAGGTAAGGGGAGCAGTGGGCAGCAGCGGTGCCGCGCCCGGGAGTCATTTTTAGTGATTTAACCCCCAATTCCAACCCTTGATGCTGAGTGCCAAGCAGGGAGGTAATGGGTCCCATTTTTATAGTCTTTGGTATGACTCGGCCGGGCTTTGAACTCACAACCTACCGATCTCAGGGCGGACACTCTAACCACTAGGCCACTGAGTAGGTACTAGACTGGCCTGCCCTATAGTCCAGACCTGTCTCCCATTGAAAATGTGCGGCGCATTATGAAGCCTAAAATAGCACAACGGAGACCCCCGGACTGTTGAACAATTTAAGCTGTACATCAAGCAAGAATGGGGAAGAATTCCACTTCAAAAATGTGTCTCCTCAGTTCCCAAACCTTTACTGAGTGTTGTTAAAAGGAAAGGCCATGTAACACAGTGGTAAAAATGCCCCTGTGACAACTTTTTTGCAAAGAGTTGCTGCCATTAAATTCTAAGTTAATGATTATTAGCAAAAAAAAAATCCTAGCAACGTTATCATGGACGCCCCTGCTTATTTCAGCAAGACAAAGCCAAGCCACATTCCGCACGTAGTAAAAGAGTGCGGGTACTAGACTGAGACTGAGACCCGCGGACTGTTGAACAACTTAAGCTGTACATCAAGCAAGAATGGGAAAGAATTCCACTTCAAAAATGTGTCTCCTCAGTTCCCAAACCTTTACTGAGTGTTGTTAAAAGGAAAGGCCATGTAACACAGTGGTAAAAATGCCCCTGTGACAACTTTTTTGCAAAGAGTTGCTGCCATTAAATTCTAAGTTAATGATTATTAGCAAAAAAAAATCCTAGCAACGTTATCATGGACGCCCCTGCTTATTTCAGCAAGACAAAGCCAAGCCACATTCCGCACGTAGTAAAAGAGTGCGGGTACTAGACTGAGACTGAGACCCGCGGACTGTTGAACAACTTAAGCTGTACATCAAGCAAGAATGGGAAAGAATTCCACTTCAAAAATGTGTCTCCTCAGTTCCCAAACCTTTACTGAGTGTTGTTAAAAGGAAAGGCCATGTAACACAGTGGTAAAAATGCCCCTGTGACAACTTTTTTGCAAAGAGTTGCTGCCATTAAATTCTAAGTTAATGATTATTAGCAAAAAAAATCCTAGCAACGTTATCATGGACGCCCCTGCTTATTTCAGCAAGACAAAGCCAAGCCACATTCCGCACGTAGTAAAAGAGTGCGGGTACTAGACTGAGACTGAGACCCGGGACTGTTGAACAATTTAAGCTGTACATCAAGCAAGAATGGGAAAGAATTCCTCTTCAAAAATGTGTCTCCTCAGTTCCCAAACCTTTACTGAGTGTTGTTAAAAGGAAAGGCCATGTAACACAGTGGTAAAAATGCCCCTGTGACAACTTTTTTGCAAAGAGTTGCTGCCATTAAATTCTAAGTTAATGATTATTAGCAAAAAAAAAATCCTAGCAACGTTATCATGGACGCCCCTGCTTATTTCAGCAAGACAAAGCCAAGCCACATTCCGCACGTAGTAAAAGAGTGCGGGTACTAGACTGAGACTGAGACCCGCGGACTGTTGAACAACTTAAGCTGTACATCAAGCAAGAATGGGAAAGAATTCCACTTCAAAAATGTGTCTCCTCAGTTCCCAAACCTTTACTGAGTGTTGTTAAAAGGAAAGGCCATGTAACACAGTGGTAAAAATGCCCCTGTGACAACTTTTTTGCAAAGAGTTGCTGCCATTAAATTCTAAGTTAATGATTATTAGCAAAAAAAAAAATCCTAGCAACGTTATCATGGACGCCCCTGCTTATTTCAGCAAGACAAAGCCAAGCCACATTCCGCACGTAGTAAAAGAGTGCGGGTACTAGACTGAGACCGAGACCCGCGGACTGTTGAGCAACTTAAGCTGTACATCAAGCAAGAATGGGAAAGAATTCCACTTCAAAAATGTGTCTCCTCAGTTCCCAAACCTTTACTGAGTGTTGTTAAAAGGAAAGGCCATGTAACACAGTGGTAAAAATGCCTTTTTTTGCAATGTGTTGCTGCCATTAAATTCCAAGTTAATGATTATTTGCAACAAAAAAATGTCTTGGGCACTAAAACACCCCCAAACCATCACAGATGCTGGCTTTTGAACGTTGCGCCGGATGGTTCTTTTCCACTTTGGTCCGGACGACACGACGTCCACAGTTTCCAAAAACAAATTTGAAATGTGGACTCGTCAGACCACAGAACACTTTTCCACTTTGCATCAGACCATCTTAGATGAGCTCAGGCCCAGTGTTTCTGGGTGTTGTTGATAAATGGCTTTTAGCTTTGCATAGTAGAGTTTTAACTTGCACTTACAGATGTAGCGACGAACTGTGGTTACTGATTGTGGTTTTCTGAAAGTGTTCCTGAGCTCATGTGGTGATATCCTTTACACACTGATGTCGCTTTTTGATGCAGTACCGCCTGAGGGATCGAAGGTCACGTGCATTCAATGTTGGTTTTCAGCCTTGCTGCTTACGTGCAGTGATTTCTCCGGATTCTCTGAACCTTCTCATAGTCATTCACATCGACGTCCCACTGGGGTGAGTTTTTCCTTGCCCTTATGTGGGCTCTGTACCAAGGATGTCGTTGTGGCTTGTGCAGCCCTTTGAGACACTTGTGATTTAGGGCTATATAAATAAACATTGATGATATTACAGACCGTAGATGGTGAAATCCCGAAATTCCTTGCAATAGCTGGGTTGAGAAAGGTTTTTCTTAAACTGTTCAACAATTTGCTCAGGCATTTGTTGACAAAGTGGCGACCCTCGCCCCCGTCCTCGTTTGTGAACGACTGAGCATTTCACGGAAGCTGCTTTTATACCCAATCATGGCACCCACCTGTTCCCAATTAGCCCGCTCACCTGTGGGATGTTCCGAATAAGTCTTTGATGAGCGTTCCTCAACTTTCTCAGTCTTTTTTGCCACTTGTGCCAGCTCTTTTGAAACATGTTGCAGAAAAATAACAAAGTTTCTCAGTGTGAACATGAGATATCTTGTCTTTGCAGTCTATTCAATTGAATATAAGTTGAAAAGGATTTGTTGTATTCTCTTTTTATTTACCATTTACACAACGTGACAACTTCACTGCTTGTGGGTTTAGTACTTGATACAGTTCTATATTACATTAGATGGGGGGGGGGGGGGGGGGGGGGTGTGAAGTACTTGCCAGTTTTATGCTGAGTAAGCTGTGAGAGAGTGAATGTATAATGATCATCTTTCATATGACTATAAATAGGTTTTCACCACTTTGGACGGAAACATCACATAGAATTTGCCAGGCGAAATTCTACTATGCAAAGCCAAAGCCATTTATCAACAACACCCAGAAACGCCGCCGGCTTCGCTGGGCCTGAGCTCATCTAAGATGGACTGATGCAAAGTGGAAAAGTGTTCTGTGGTCTGACGAGTCCACATTTCAAATTGTTTTTGGAAACTGTGGACGTCGTGTCGTCCGGACCAAAGTGGAAAAGAACCATCCGGCGCAACGTTCAAAAGCCAGCATCTGTGATGGTTTGGGGGTGTTTTAGTGCCCAAGACATTTTTTTGTTGCAAATAATCATTAACTTGGAATTTAATGGCAGCTACACATTGCAAAAAAAGGCATTTTTACCACTGTGTTACATGGCCTTTCCTTTTAACAACACTCAGTAAAGGTTTGGGAACTGAGGAGACACATTTTTGAAGTGGAATTCTTTCCCATTCTTGCTTGATGTACAGCTTAAATTGTTCAACAGTCCGGGGTCTCAGTCTCAGTCTAGTACCCGCACTCTTTTACTACGTGCGGAATGTGGCTTGGCTTTGTCTTGCTGAAATAAGCAGGGGCGTCCATGATAACGTTGCTAGGATTTTTTTTTTGCTAATAATCATTAACTTAGAATTTAATGGCAGCAACTCTTTGCAAAAAAGTTGTCACAGGGGCATTTTTACCACTGTGTTACATGGCCTTTCCTTTTAACAACACTCAGTAAAGGTTTGGGAACTGAGGAGACACATTTTTGAAGTGGAATTCTTTCCCATTCTTGCTTGATGTACAGCTTAAATTGTTCAACAGTCCGGGGTCTCAGTCTCAGTCTAGTACCCGCACTCTTTTACTACGTGCGGAATGTGGCTTGGCTTTGTCTTGCTGAAATAAGCAGGGGCGTCCATGATAACGTTGCTAGGATTTTTTTTTTGCTAATAATCATTAACTTAGAATTTAATGGCAGCAACTCTTTGCAAAAAAGTTGTCACAGGGGCATTTTTACCACTGTGTTACATGGCCTTTCCTTTTAACAACACTCAGTAAAGGTTTGGGAACTGAGGAGACACATTTTTGAAGTGGAATTCTTTCCCATTCTTGCTTGATGTACAGCTTAAATTGTTCAACAGTCCGGGGTCTCAGTCTCAGTCTAGTACCCGCACTCTTTTACTACGTGCGGAATGTGGCTTGGCTTTGTCTTGCTGAAATAAGCAGGGGCGTCCATGATAACGTTGCTAGGATTTTTTTTTTGCTAATAATCATTAACTTAGAATTTAATGGCAGCAACTCTTTGCAAAAAAGTTGTCACAGGGGCATTTTTACCACTGTGTTACATGGCCTTTCCTTTTAACAACACTCAGTAAAGGTTTGGGAACTGAGGAGACACATTTTTGAAGTGGAATTCTTTCCCATTCTTGCTTGATGTACAGCTTAAGTTGTTCAACAGTCCGGGGTCTCACTTTTTTTTTTAGTTTTGAGGAGTTGGTGTGATTCCAACAAGTTTGCCAGCGTTGAGAGTGTCGGGTCAGAGTCACGCGGTGGCGGCGGCGGCGGTGGCTTAAGTGTCAGCGGGTTTGACGGAGGAGGCGTGTGTGAGGGACGCTGGTGAGCCCCAGGTCTAAATAAAGGATTAGAGCGCGTGGACACTCTGTGCTGACACATTAGCAGCCAGCTGAGAAGCAATCAATCATGTGAACGTCTTCTTTTTTTTTTTTTTTACTGTTTGTCACCGCCGTTTATCTGCAGAGTCCGGCAGTCAGGGCCGGCCCGTGGCATAGGCCGTATAGGCAAATGCTAAGGGCGCCGTCCATCGGGGGGCGCCACGCCAGTGCCACAAATGTTGGAGAAAAAAAAAAAAAAAAAAGTTGGTACTATTATTTCTAAATACAAAAAAATAATCCCACGTTAATTAAAATGCAAAGTAAAGCCTATTTAATAGAAATATTATTTGTTACAACATTATTGATTAAATAAATTACATTATTGATTTTTGACATCGGGGGCAGTACCTCTGGATTGGCAGACCGGGGTGGTGGTTCCTCTCTTTAAAAAGGGGAACCGGAGGGTGTGTTCTAACTATCGTGGGATCACACTCCTCAGCCTTCCCGGTAAGGTCTATTCAGGTGTACTGGAGAGGAGGCTACGCCGGATAGTCGAACCTCGGATTCAGGAGGAACAGTGTGGTTTTCGTCCTGGTCGTGGAACTGTGGACCAGCTCTATACTCTGGGCAGGGTCCTTGAGGGTGCATGGGAGTTTGCCCAACCAGTCTACATGTGCTTTGTGGACTTGGAGAAGGCATTCGACCGTGTCCCTCGGGAAGTCCTGTGGGGAGTGCTCAGAGAGTATGGGGTTTTGGACTGTCTGATTGTGGTGGTCCGCTCCCTGTATGATCAGTGTCAGAGCTTGGTTCGCATTGCCGGCAGTAAGTCGGACACGTTTCCGGTGAGGGTTGGACTCCGCCAAGGCTGCCCTTTGTCACCCATTCTGTTCATAACTTTCATGGACAGAATTTCTAGGCGCAGTCAAGGCATTGAGGGGATCCGGTTTGGTGGCTGCAGGATTAGGTCTCTGCTTTTTGCAGATGATTTGGTCCTGATGGCTTCATCTGGCCAGGATCTTCAGCTCTCACTGAATCGGTTCGCAGCTGAGTCTGAAGCGACTGGGATGAGAATCAGCACCTCCAAGTCCGAGTCCATGGTTCTCGCCCGGAAAAGGGTGGAGTGCCATCTCCGGGTTGGGGAGGAGATCTTGCCCCAAGTGGAGGAGTTCAAGTACCTCGGAGTCTTGTTCACGAGTGAGGGAAGAGTGGATCGTGAGATCGACAGGCGGATCGGTGCGGCGTCTTCAGTAATGCGGACGCTGTATCGATCCGTTGTGGTGAAGAAGGAGCTGAGCCGGAAGGCAAAGCTCTCAATTTACCGGTCGATCTACGTTCCCATCCTCACCTATGGTCATGAGCTTTGGGTTATGAGCGAAAGGACAAGATCACGGGTACAAGCGGCCGAAATGAGTTTCCTCCGCCGGGTGGCGGGGCTCTCCCTTAGAGATAGGGTGAGAAGCTCTGCCATCCGGGGGGAGCTCAAAGTAAAGCCGCTGCTCCTCCACATCGAGAGGAGCCAGATGAGGTGGCTCGGGCATCTGGTCAGGATGCCACCCGAGCGCCTCCTTAAGGAGGTGTTTAGGGCATGTCCGACCGGTAGGAGGCCACGAGGAAGACCCAGGACACGTTGGGAAGACTATGTCTCCCGGCTGGCCTGGGAACGCCTCGGGATTCCCCGGGAGGAGCTGGATGAAGTGGCTGGGGAGAGGGAAGTCTGGGCTTCCCTGCTTAGGCTGCTGCCCCCGCGACCCGACCTCGGATAAGCGGAAGAAGATGGATGGATGGACATTATTGATTTTTTAAATTAAAAAAAAATTACTAAAAACATGTTTTATATTCTGGTTTCTTCAGAATAGCCACTCTTTGCTCTGATTGCTTTTTCGCACACTCTTGGCATTCTCCTCCATGAGCTTCAAGAGGTAGTCACCTGAAATGGTTTTCACTTCACGGGTGTGCTTGAGGCTCCTGGAGAGAATGCCAGGGGTGTGCGAGGCGGTGGTCGGAGCAAAGGGTGGCTATTTTGAAGAAACCAGAATATAAAGCAACTTTTTTTTGACATGCACCTGGGGATAAGTTGATTGGCAACACTAAATGGTCCCTAGTGTGTGGATGTGAGTGTGAATGTTGTCTGTCTATCTGTGTTGACCCTGCGATGAGGTGGCGACTTGTCCAGGGTGTAACCCGCCTTCCGCCCGATTGTAGCTGAGATAGGCTCCAGCACCCCCCGCGACCCCAAAGGGAATAAGCGGTAGAAAATGGATGGATGGATGGACAACATTACGCTCCCCCCCCCGCCGCCCCCTCCCTTCCCGTATCATGACTCTTTTTGGACGTCACCACATCAAAAAATCAACACAAGATGTCAAAACGGCCAAAACTGTCAGGTGCCCAGGGAAGAAAAAAGAGAAAAGAAGAGGAGGAGAAACGAGGAAAAAGACAAGAGGTAGCAGGTAGGTAACGTTAACCTACATGAAATTATTTGTCTGTTACAGAATGTGATAGTAACCTGGCTTTTTAGCGTTAAGCTAATGTTACATGATTCGGCAATTGCTAATCTGTTTTAACGTCGGGTTAATATTGTGGAGGGGGCTAAATTGTTATGGAAAATAATAATGTAACGTTAGGTAATTACAGTACTCCCACCTTACATTCCTCAGGGACATTTGTATTAGATCTTTTAAGCAGGTGTTTTTTGTTTACATTGTTTATTGCCTTCTGGTTAGCTAATGTTTGCCCTGCAGGTAATAGTCACTTTTCCACCCCTTTATATATTAGGTATAGTTGTAAGCCTAGTTGTTAAAGTGCACATCATTAATGTAAATTAAGCAATATGTATGTAAAAAAATATTGTATTTCATATATTAATTTTTTATTTTTTGCATTCATTTATTTATTCATATTTTTTTTTTATCTTGTTAACTATTCTGATTGTTAATTTGCTTTCTTTAAGTAAAAAAAAAGGTCAAAGACAAAGCTATTCGGTTTCTTGTGAGTATATACACTTCACTGCCGATGTGGGGGGGGGGGGGGCGCCACCTAAAATCTTGCCTAGGGCGCCAGATTGGTTAGGGCCGGGCCTGCCGGCAGTGGAGGTACAAACCCCGTTTCCATATGAGTTGGGAAATTGTGTTATATGCAAATATGATTTGCAAATCCTTTTCAACCCATATTCAGTTGAATGCGCTACAAAGACAACATATTTGATGTTCAAACTCATAAACTTTATTTTTTTTATGCAAATAATAATTAGAATTTCATGGCTGCAACACGTGCCAAAGTAGTTGGGAAAGGGCATGTTCACCACTGTGTTACATCACCTTTTCTTTTAACAACACTCAATAAACGATTGGGAACTGAGGAAACTAATTGTTGAAGCTTTGAGAGTGGAATTCTTTCCCATTCTTGTTTTATGTAGAGCTTCAGTCGTTCAACAGTCCGGGGGGTCGTATTTTACGCTTCATAATGCGCCAGACATTTTCGATGGGAGACAGGTCTGGACTGTAGGCGGGCCGGAAAAGTACCCGCACTCTTTTTTTTTTGTAACACGTGCTGAATATGGCTTGGCATTGTCTTGCTGAAATAAGCAGGGGCGTCCATGAAAAAGACGGCGCTTAGATGGCAACATATGTTGTTCCAAAACCTGTATGTACCTTTCAGCATTAATGGTGCCTTCACAGATGTGTAAGTTACCCGTGCAGGGGTGCCGCTAGGGATTTTGGGCCCCATGAAAAGAATCTTTACAGGGCCCCCAACACAGTGTCATTATTTTTTCTGTATTATAATTTCATCATCATTAGGGGCCTCTCTGGGCCCCCCTCCATCATGGGCCCCTAGAATCCGTCTCCTTTACCCCCCCCCCCCCTTTTCGGCGCCCCTGTACCCATGCCTTGGGCACTAATACACCCCCATACCATCACACATGCTGGCTTTTCAACTTTGCGTCGATAACAGTCTGGATGGTTCGCTTCCCCTTTGGTCCGTATGACACGATGTCGAATATTTCCAAAAACAATTTGAAATGTGGACTCGTCAGACCACAGAACACTTTCCCACTTTGCATGAGTCCATCTTAGATGATCTCGGGCCCGGAGAAGCCGGCGGCGTTTCTGGGTGTTGTTGATAAATGGCTTTCGCTTCGCATAGTAGAGCTTTAACTTGCACTTACAGAATGTAGCGACCAACTGTATTTAGTGACAGTGGTTTTCTGAAGTGTTCCTGAGCCCATGTGGTGATATCCTTTACACACCGATGTCACTTTTTGATGCAGTATTCAGTTGAATATGCTACAAAGACAACATATTTGATGTTCAAACTCATAAACTTTATTTTTTTTTTGCAAATAATGAACTTAGAATTTCATGGCTGCAACACGTGCCAAAGTAGTTGGGAAAGGGCATGTTCACCACGGTGTTACATCACCTTTTCTTTTAACAGCACTCAATAAACGATTGGGAACTGAGGAAACTAATAGTTGAAGCTTTGAAAGTGGAATTCTTTCCCATTCTTGTTTTATGTAGAGCTTCAGTCGTTCAACAGTCCGGGGGTCTCCGCTGTCGTATTTTAGGCTTCATAATGCGCCACACATTTTCAATGGGAGACAAGTCTGGACTGCAGGCGGACCACGAAAGTACCATGAAAAAGACGGCGCTTAGATGGCAACATATGTTGTTCCAAAACCTGTATGTACCTTTCAGCATTAATGGTGCCTTCACAGATGTGTAAGTTACCCATGTCTTGGGCACTAATGCACCCCCATACCATCACACATGCTGGCTTTTACACTTTGACCCTAAAACAGTCTGGATGGTTCGCTTCCCCTTTGGTCCGGATGACACGATGTCGAATATTTCCAAAAACAATTTGAAATGTGGACTCGTCAGACCACAGAACACTTTTCCACTTTGCATGAGTCCATCTTAGATGATCTCGGGCCCAGAGAAGTCGGCGGCGTTTCTGGGTGTTGTTGATAAATGGCTTTCGCTTCGCATAGTAGAGCTTTAACTCGCACTTACAGATGTAGCGACCAACTGTATTTAGTGACCGTGGTTTTCTGAAGTGGTCCTGAGCCCATGTGGTGATATCCTTTACACACCGATGTCACTTTTTGATGCAGTATTCAGTTGAATATGCTACAAAGACAACATATTTGATGTTCAAACTCATAAACTTTATTTTTTTAATGCAAATAATAATTAGAATTTCCCACGTGCCAAAGTAGTTGGGAAAGGGCATGTTCACCACTGTGTTACATCACCTTTCCTTTTAACAACACTCAATAAACGATTGGGAACTGAGGAAACTAATTGTTGAAGCTTTGAAAGTGGAATTCTTTCCCATTCTTGTTTTATGTAGAGCTTCAGTCCTTCAACAGTCCGGGGGGGTCGTATTTTACGCTTCATAATGCGCCAGACATTTTCGATGGGAGACAGGTCTGGACTGCAGGCGGGCCAGGAAAGTACCCGCACTCTTTTTTTTTTGTAACACGTGCTGAATATGGCTTGGCATTGTCTTGCTGAAATAAGCAGGGGCGTCCATGAAAAAGACGGCGCTTAGATGGCAACATATGTTGTTCCAAAACCTGTATGTACCTTTCAGCATTAATGGTGCCTTCACAGATGTGTAAGTTACCCATGCAGGGGTGCCGCTAGGGATTTTGGGCCCCATGAAAAGAATCTTTACAGGGCCCCCAACACAGTGTCATTATTTTTTTCTGTATTATAATTTCATCATCATTAGGGGCCTCTCTGGGCCCCCCTCCATCATGGGCCCCTAGAATCCGTCTCCTTTACCCCCCCTTTTCGGCGCCCCTGTACCCATGCCTTGGGCACTAATGCACCCCCATACCATCACACATGCTGGCTTTTGAACTTTGCGTCGATAACAGTCTGGATGGTTCGCTTCCCCTTTGGTCCGGATGACACAATGTCGAATATTTCCAAAAACAATTTGAAATGTGGACTCGTCCGACCACAGAACACTTTCCCACTTTGCATGAGTCCATCTTAGATGATCTCAGGCCCAGAGAAGTTGGCGGCGTTTCTGGGTGTTGTTGATAAATGGCTTTCGCTTTGCATAGTAGAGCTTTAACTCGCACTTACAGATGTAGCGACCAACTGTATTTAGTGACCGTGGTTTTCTGAAGTGTTCCTGAGCCCATGTGGTGATGTCCTTTACACACCGATGTCACTTTTTGATGCAGTATTCAGTTGAATATGCTACAAAGACAACATATTTGATGTTCAAACTCATAAACTTTATTTTTTTTATGCCAATAATAATTAGAATTTCATGGCTGCAACACGTGCCAAAGTAGTTGGGAAAGGGCATGTTCCCCACTGTGTTACATCACCTTTTAGTTTAACAACACTCAATAAACGATTGGGAACTAAGGAAACTAATTGTTGAAGCTTTGAAAGTGGAATTCTTTCCCATTCTTGTTTTATGTAGAGCTTCAGTCCTTCAACAGTCCGGGGGGGTCGTATTTTACGCTTCATAATGCGCCACACATTTTCGATGGGAGACAGGTCTGGACTGCAGGCGGGCCAGGAAAGTACCCGCACTCTTTTTTTTTTGTAACACGTGCTGAATATGGCTTTGCATGAGTCCATCTTAGATGATCTCGGGCCCAGAGAAATTGGCGGCGTTTCTGGGTGTTGTTGATAAATGGCTTTCGCTTTGCATAGTAGAGCTTTAACTTGCACTTACAGATGTAGCGACAAACCGTATTTAGTGTCCGTGGTTTTTTGAAGTGTTCCTGAGCCCATGTGGTGATATCCTTTACATACCGATGTCACTTTTTGATGCAGTATTCAGTTGAATATGCTACAAAGACAACATATTTGATGTTCAAACTCATAAACTTTATTTTTTTTTTGCAAATAATTAACTTAGAATTTCATGGCTGCAACACGTGCCAAAGTAGTTGGGAAAGGGCATGTTCACCACTGTGTTACATCACCTTTTCTTTTAACAACACTCAATAAACGATTGGGAACTGAGGAAACTAATTGTTGAAGCTTTGAAAGTGGAATTATTTCCCATTCTTGTTTTATGTAGAGCTTCAGTCCTTCAACAGTCCGGGGGGGTCGTATTTTACGCTTCATAATGCGCCAGACATTTTCGATGGGAGACAGGTCTGGACTGCAGGCGGGCCAGGAAAGTACCCGCACTCTTTTTTTTTTGTAACACGTGCTGAATGTGGCTTGGCATTGTCTTGCTGAAATAAGCAGGGGCGTCCATGGAAAAGACGGCGCTTAGATGGCAACATATGTTGTTCCAAAACCTGTATGTACCTTTCAGCATTAATGGTGCCTTCACAGATGTGTAAGTTACCCATGCAGGGGTGCCGCTAGGGATTTTGGGCCCCATGAAAAGAATCTTTACAGGGCCCCCAACACAGTGTCATTATTTTTTCTGTATTATAATGTCATCATCATTAGGGGCCTCTCTGGGCCCCCCTCCATCATGGGCCCCTAGAATCCGTCTCCTTTACCCCCCCCCTTTTCGGCGCCCCTGTACCCATGCCTTGGGCACTAATGCACCCCCATACCATCACACATGCTACCTTTTCAACTTTGCGTCGATAACAGTCTGGATGCTTCGCTTCCCCTTTGGTCCGGATGACAGGATGTCGAATATTTCCAAAAACAATTTGAAATGTGGACTCGTCAGACCACAGAACACTTTCCCACTTTGCATGAGTCCATCTTAGATGATCTCGGGCCCAGAGAAGTTGGCGGGTGTTTCTGGGTGTTGTTGATAAATGGCTTTCGCTTCGCATAGTAGAGCTTTAACTCGCACTTACAGATGTAGCGACCAACTGTATTTAGTGACAGTGGTTTTCTGAAGTGTTCCTGAGCCCATGTGGTGATATCCTTTACACACCGATGTCACTTTTTGATGCAGTATTCAGTTGAATATGCTACAAAGACAACATATTTGATGTTCAAACTCATAAACTTTATTTTTTTTTTTGCAAATAATTAACTTAGAATTTCATGGCTGCAACACGTGCCAAAGTAGTTGGGAAAGGGCATGTTCACCACTGTGTTACATCACCTTTTCTTTTAACAGCACTCAATAAACGATTGGGAACTGAGGAAACTAATAGTTGAAGCTTTGAAAGTGGAATTCTTTCCCATTCTTGTTTTATGTAGAGCTTCAGTCGTTCAACAGTCCGGGGGTCTCCGCTGTCGTATTTTAGGCTTCATAATGCGCCACACATTTTCAATGGGAGACAAGTCTGGACTGCAGGCGGACCACGAAAGTACCATGAAAAAGACGGCGCTTAGATGGCAACATATGTTGTTCCAAAACCTGTATGTACCTTTCAGCATTAATGGTGCCTTCACAGATGTGTAAGTTACCCATGTCTTGGGCACTAATGCACCCCCCATACCATCACACATGCTAGCTTTTCAACATTGCGTCGATAACAGTCTGGATGGTTCGCTTCCCCTTTAGTCCGGATGACACGATGTCGAATATTTCCAAAAACAATTTGAAATGTGGACTCGTCAGACCACAGAACACTTTCCCACTTTGCATGAGTCCATCTTAGATGATCTCGGGCCCAGAGAAGTCGGCGGCGTTTCTGGGTGTTGTTGATAAATGGCTTTCGCTTCGCATAGTAGAGCTTTAACTTGCACTTACAGATGTAGCGACCAACTGCATTTAGTGACCGTGGTTTTCTGAAGTGTTCCTGAGCCCATGTGGTGATATCCTTTACACACCGATGTCACTTTTTGATGCAGTATTCAGTTGAATATGCTACAAAGACAACATATTTGATGTTCAAACTCATAAACTTTATTTTTTTTTTGCAAATAATTAACTTAGAATTTCATGGCTGCAACACATGCCAAAGTAGTTGGGAAAGGGCATGTTCACCACTGTGTTACATCACCTTTTCTTTTAACAACACTCAATAAATGATTGGGAACTGAGGAAACTAATTGTTGAAGCTTTGAAAGTGGAATTCTTTTCCATTCTTGTTTTATGTAGAGCTTCAGTCGTTCAACAGTCCGGGGGGGTCGTATTTTACGCTTCATAATGCGCCACACATTTTCGATGGGAGACAGGTCTGGACTGCAGGCGGGCCAGGAAAGTACCCGCACTCTTTTTTTTTTTTGTAACACGTGCTGAATATGGCTTGGCATTGTCTTGCTGAAATAAGCAGGGGCGCCCATGGAAAAGACGGCGCTTAGATGGCAACGTATGTTGTTCCAAAACCTGTATGTACCTTTCAACATTAATGGTGCCTTCACAGATGTGTAAGTTACCCATGCCTTGGGCACTAATGCACCCCCATACCATCACACATGCTGCCTTTTGTAATGTGTGTGTGAATGGGTGAATGTGGTAATACTGTCAAAGCGCTTTGAGTACCTTGAAGGTAGAAAAGCGCTATACAAGTATAACCCATTTTGAACTTTGCGTCGATAACAGTCTAGATGGTTCGCTTCCCCTTTGGTCCGGATGACAGGATGTCGAATATTTCCAAAAACAATTTGAAATGTGGACTCGTCAGACCACAGAAGACTTTCCCACTTTGCATGAGTCCATCTTAGATGATCTCGGGCCCAGAGAAGCCGGCGGCGTTTCTGGGTGTTGTTGATAAATGGCTTTCGCTTTGCATAGTAGAGCTTTAACTTGCACTTACAGAATGTAGCGACCAACTGTATTTAGTGACAGTGGTTTTCTGAAGTGTTCCTGAGCCCATGTGGTGATATCCTTTACACACCGATGTCACTTTTTTGATGCAGTACCGCCTGTGGGATCGAAGATCACGGGCATTCAATGTTGGTTTCCGGACATGCCGCTTACGTGGAGTGATTTCTCCAGATTCTCTGAACCTTTTGATGATATTATGGACCGTAGATGTTGAAATCCCTAAATTTCTTGCAGTTGCACTTTGAGAAACGTTGTTCTTAAACTGTTCGACTATTTGCTCACGCAGTCGTGGACAAAAGGGGTGTACCTCGCCTCCATCCTTTCTTGTGAAAAGACTGAGCATTTTTTGGGAAGCTGTTTTTTATACCCAATCATGGCACCCACCTGTTCCCAATTAGCCTGCACACCTGTGGGATGTTCCAAATAAGTGTTTGATGAGCATTCCTCAACTTTATCAGTCTTTTTTGCCACCTTTCCCAACTTCTTTGTCACATGTTGCTGGCATCAAATTCTAAAGTTAATGATTATTTGCAAAAAAAAAAATTTTTTAATGAGTTTGAACATCAAATATGTTGTCTTTGTAGCATATTCAACTGAATATGGGTTGAAAATGATTGGCAAATCATTGTATTCTGTTTATATTTACATCTAACATTATTTCCCAACTCATATGGAAACGGGGTTCGTAGTTAGCGCAGGCAGGATGGAGCAGGGCTTTTATTGTGAAGACAGGAACTGCGCAGTCCGTCTTTAGAGTACGGTTGAAATAAAAAGTGTTTCCGGCCTTCCTGTCGGTCGTTTTTTCTTAATAATGAGACGCAGATGAGGAATAATCTCCCTTTTGTTTATTAGTATTATTTTATTCTATTTTTTATTTTATTATATATTATTATTATTATTAATTTTTATTTTATTTTATTTTTATTATTATATATATTTTTTTTTTTATATATATCTGTCTGTCTCTGGCCGCGTATGTGTGTGTGTGTGTGTGAGAATGTGTCTGTCTTTGTCGTCTTACTTGTCACATAATTGTGCCATTTGTCCCTCGTTAGTGGGACCTGAGTGGGGTGGGAGGGTGGTTTGGGTTTTAAGGGAAAGGGTGTGAATCATTTACTGACTTTAAAATTGTACTGTTTTGACTTGCACTTTTTTCTGTCTATTTGAAAATGCCAATAAAAAAAGTTGGGAAAAAAAAATAATAATAATGATCTGACTGCAGACCCTCGGGTGCCATGAATGTCAATCAAGTGACCAAAGTGACGATTGATCGCTCATTTTTAGGGTCAATTTGTTCAATGCCTGGCTGGCGATGGACCGACACACCCTCCGCCATCCAGGTGATGGCCACCCCTGAAAGAAATCATCACAAACATGACAAGAGTGTGTGGCCAACTTGGTGAAGCAACCTTCTCAGTCCAACATGTTCCAAAGTCCTCAGAGCTGCAGGTTGTTGCACCCGTGACAAGGTTCAGCGTTCGATACCTCCCCGCCGGACGAGCGTGATTCCATTTCACAGACATTTGCATTTAGCACACAAAAGAAAACAACAATAACAATCCTGAATGTTTTATGTTCTTATCACGCCGAGAGTTTCTTCATTGGAAGATGACTTGTTAAAACTGCTTGTTACTTTTGTCTTTGTTGCACTGACAATGAAACGTAAACATTGACTTTATGCATCGTCTTTTCTATATTGCATGCTTGATCAATGTCTCATGTATCCTTTTGAGCCTCCTATATTGTGTGTGTATGTGTGTACGTGTGCGTGTGTGCATGTGTGCATGTGCAGTGCAGATGAATCATTTGCAGGATGGCTGTAAAAAAAAGGCAATGTGAACACAACCAAGTAAATGTACTGGAAAAATGGCACCGAATGATGTTTTCTGTCACAAATGAGCCATTTGGATTGAAATCAAGGCTACAAGTGTGACCTTTTGTTCTTGCCACGCGCACACACACACACACACACACACGCACACACTTTATTGAGCAAGTAACATATTGTAGGTAGTGTCGCGACAAAAAACAAAATAGTTATAATTATATATATATATATATATATATATGTGTATTTATAACTATATATATATATATATATGTATAACTATATAAATATATATATATATATATTTTTTTTTCTGTCGCGACACTACCTACAATATGTTACTTGCTCAATAAAATGTGTGTGTGTGTGTGTGTGTGTATATTAATATATATGTATGTATAAATATATATATATATATATATATATATATATATATATATATATATACACATACATATATATTAATATATACACACACACATATATGCACATTTAAAAATATACACACAAACACATATATAGAAACATACATACATATACACATATATACATACACACATTTTTACTGTACATGCACATACATACATATATACACATACATACACATTTATTCATATATACACATATATATATTTATTCATATATGAACACACACACACACACACACACTATTACATACATACATATATATATATATATATATATATATACTGTATGTATATACACATACATATATATATATACTGTATGTATATACTGTATATATATATACACATACATATATACACACATATATATTAATATATACACACACACATATGCACATTTAAAAATATACACACAAACATATATATAGAAACATACATACATATACACATATATACATACACACATTTTTACTGTACATGCACATACATACATATATACACATACATACACACATTTATTCATATATACACATATATATATATATTTATTCATATATGAACACACACACACACTATTACATACATACATATATATATATATATATATATATATATATATATATATATACACATACATATATACACACATATTAATATACACACACACATATGCACATTTAAAAATATACACACAAACATATATATAGAAACATACATACATATACACATATATACATACACACATTTTTACTGTACATGCACATACATACATATATACACATTCATATATACACATATATATATATATTTATTCATATATGAACACACACACACACACACACTATTACATACATACATATATATATATATATATATATACACACACATATATATATTAATAGGGGGGCGTGGCCTCCAGCTCCACCTGAATTTCAGGAGATTTTCAGGAGAAAATTTGTCCCGGGAGGTTTTCGGGAGAGGCGCTGAATTTCGGGAGTCTCCCGGAAAATCCGGGAGGGTTGGCAAGTATGGGTACACAAAAATTTCGGTTCAGTACGTACTTCGGTTTAGAGATCATGATTCGGTTAATTTTTGGTACATTAAGAAAATAACAAAATATAAATTTTGGGGTTATTTACCAAATTTGCAAAATCTTCCACCAAAAATATTTTTCTTAGTGGAATATTTGATGTGAAGTAATGGGAACCTTGGATAGGTCAATAATTCATAATAACATTATAAATAAATAAATAATAAATACATTTATTTATTTATTTATAATAACATTGATTTTGATTCAATATTATGCTTTGAGCAATGACAGTTTGAAAGAAAACAAAAACAGCTTTGTTTTATTAGTCAACATTGCATCTTTTTCTAAATGACATTTAACCTTTTTTATTTCACTTTTGTTATGTTTTTGTTTATTTTAAATAGTATTTTTAGAATGTGCCGTGGGCCTTTAAAACATTAGCTGTGGGCCGCAAATGGCCTCCGGGGCACACTTTTGACACCCCTGCTATAGATAAATAAAAAATTAAATGTGATAAATCTATGGATAAAAAGCAGAGCCTGGCGACGCATGCGCGTTTATCATAACTCTCTCTCTCTCTCTCTCTGCCCCTCCCTCACCAATGCTGCTGTTTGTTTTGTTTTTAACCCCTTCTTAACCCTGAACGTACATTGAAAATACACGCAACCCTAACTCAAAATGCCGGACATTTGAGGCATTTAAGAAACCCCGCAAAAGAGGACATGTCCGGTGAAAAGAGGACGTATGGTCAGTCTACAGGTAAAAGCCAGTAAATTAGAATATTTTGAAAAACTTGATTTATTTCAGTAATTGCATTCAAAAGGTGTAACTTGTACATTATATTTATTCATTGCACACAGACTGATGCATTCAAATGTTTATTTCATTTAATTTTGATGATTTGAAGTGGCAACAAATGAAAATCCAAAATTCCGTGTGTCACAAAATTAGAATATTACTTAAGGCTAATACAAAAAAGGGATTTTCAGAAATGTTGGCCAACTGAAAAGTATGAAAATGAAAAATATGAGCATGTACAATACTCAATACTTGGTTGGAGCTCCTTTTGCCTCAATTACTGCGTTAATGCGGCGTGGCATGGAGTCGATGAGTTTCTGGCACTGTTCAGGTGTTATGAGAGCCCAGGTTGCTCTGATAGTGGCCTTCAACTCTTCTGCGTTTTTGGGTCTGGCATTCTGCATCTTCCTTTTCACAATACCCCACAGATTTTCTATGGGGCTAAGGTCAGGGGAGTTGGCGGGCCAATTTAGAACAGAAATACCATGGTCCGTAAACCAGGCACGGGTAGATTTTGCGCTGTGTGCAGGCGCCAAGTCCTGTTGGAACTTGAAATCTCCATCTCCATAGAGCAGGTCAGCAGCAGGAAGCATGAAGTGCTCTAAAACTTGCTGGTAGACGGCTGCGTTGACCCTGGATCTCAGGAAACAGAGTGGACCGACACCAGCAGATGACATGGCACCCCAAACCATCACCCAACCATGCAAATTTTGCATTTCCTTTGGAAATCGAGGTCCCAGAGTCTGGAGGAAGACAGGAGAGGCACAGGATCCACGTCGCCTGAAGTCTAGTGTAAAGTTTCCACCATCAGTGATGGTTTGGGGTGCCATGTCATCTGCTGGTGTCGGTCCACTCTGTTTCCTGAGATCCAGGGTCAACGCAGCCGTCTACCAGCAAGTTTTAGAGCACTTCATGCTTCCTGCTGCTGACCTGCTCTATGGAGATGGAGATTTCAAGTTCCAACAGGACTTGGCGCCTGCACACAGCGCAAAATCTACCCGTGCCTGGTTTACGGACCATGGTATTTCTGTTCTAAATTGGCCCGCCAACTCCCCTGACCTTAGCCCCATAGAAAATCTGTGGGGTATTGTGAAAAGGAAGATGCAGAATGCCAGACCCAAAAACGCAGAAGAGTTGAAGGCCACTATCAGAGCAACCTGGGCTCTCATAACACCTGAGCAGTGCCAGAAACTCATCCACTCCATGCCACGCCGCATTAACGCAGTAATTGAGGCAAAAGGAGCTCCAACCAAGTATTGAGTATTGTACATGCTCATATTTTTCATTTTCATACTTTTCAGTTGGCCAACATTTCTAAAAATCCCTTTTTTGTATTAGCCTTAAGTAATATTCTAATTTTGTGACACACGGAATTTTGGATTTTCATTTGTTGCCACTTCAAATCATCAAAATTAAATGAAATAAACATTTGAACGCATCAGTCTGTGTGCAATGAATAAATATAATGCACAAGTTACACCTTTTGAATGCAATTACTGAAATAAATCAAGTTTTTCAAAATATTCTAATTTACTGGCTTTTACCTGTATATATATATATATATATATGTATGTGTGGGAAAAAAAATCACAAGACTACTTCATCTCTACAGGCCTGTTTCATGAGGGGTTCCCTCAATCATCAGGAGACCCAGAGCGACCCCAAAACCAACAAAGGCTGCAACTGCCGCAAGAAACCTGATTGCCCTCTCAACGGGGGGTGCTTACAAACATCAGTTGTCTACCAATCTAAGGTAATACGCAAGGACATTAACACATCCGACACATATGTAGGATTAACCGAGGGAGAATTCAAAACCAGATGGAACAATCACAAGGCTTCTTTCAGGAACAAAAACCAGCGAAATACCACAGAACTCAGCAAACACATTTGGGACCTCAAAGACAATAATGTTGAATATTCAATAACATGGCAAATTCTTGCATCCAGCACACCTTACAATAGTGGTAATAAAAGATGCAACCTATGCTTGAAAGAGAAACTGTTTATTATCTACCGTCCAGACCTGTCATCCCTCAACAAGCGCAGCGAAATTGTAACAACATGCCGCCATAGACGGAAACACCTCCTAGGTAACACATGAACCAATCACCACGCCCCTAGGCCAGCCTGTACCCACCCACTCTGTGCCCTATATAAACCATGGTATGCGAATGCTCCCATTAAAATCTCCTGACGATTGAGGGTACCCCCCCTCATGAAACAGGCCTGTAGAGATGAAATAGTCTTGTGATTTTTTTTCCCCACACATACATATATTGCGCTCTACTACGGTATCGAGCACTATTTTTTGGATAACCTTATTAAGAAATATATATATATATATATATATATATATATATATATATATATCCCCGCGACCCCGAAGGGAATAAGCGGTAGAAAATGGATGGATATATATATATATATATATATATATATATATATATATATAAAATCTATCCATCCATCCATCCATCCATTTTCTACCGCTTATTCCCTTCGGGGTCGCGGGTATATATATATATATATATATATATATATATAAATAAAAGAAATACTTGAATTTCAGTGTTCATTTATTTACACATATACACACACATAACACTCATCTACTCATTGTTGAGTTAAGGGTTGAATTGTCCATCCTTGTTCTATTCTCTGTCACTATCTTTCTAACCATGCTGAACACCCTCTCTGATGATGCATTGCTGTGTGGCACGCACAAAAGTGCTTTCATCAAATGCACTAGATGGCAGTATTGTCCTGTTTAAGAGTGTCACAACATTGCTGTTTACGGCAGACGGACTGCTTTACTGTAGACGTTCTTTATATTGTGGGAAAGCGGACTCAGGTCCGCATGGAGCTGGAGGGGGCGTGGCCTCCAGCTCCGCCTGAATTTCGGGAGATTTTCGGGAGAAAATTTGTCCCGGGAGGTTTTCGGGAGAGGCGCTGAATTTCGGGAGTCTCCCGGAAAATCCGGGAGGGTTGGCAAGTATGGGTACACAAAAATTTCGGTTCAGTACGTACTTCGGTTTAGAGATCATGATTCGGTTCATTTTTGGTACATTAAGAAAATAACAAAATATACATTTTTGGGTTATTTACCAAATTTGCAAAATCTTCCACCAAAAATATTTTTCTTAGTGGAATATTTGATGTGAAGTAATGGGAACCTTGGATAGGTCAATAATTCATAATAACATTGATTTTGATTCAATATTATGTTTTGAGCAATGACAGTTTGAAAGAAAAAAAAAAAACAGCTTTGTTTTATTAGTCAACATTGCAACTTTTTCTAAATTACATTTAACCTTTTTTATTTCACTTTTGTTATGTTTTTGTTTATTTTAATAGTATTTTTAGAATGTGCCGTGGGCCTTTAAAACATTAGCTGTGGGCCGCAAATGGCCTCCGGGGCACACTTTTGACACCCCTGCCATAGATAATAAAAAATTAAATGTGATAAATCTATGGATAAAAAGCAGATGCCTGGCGACGCATGCGCGTTTATCATAACTCTCTCTCTCTCTCTCTGTCTCTGCCCCTCCCTCACCAATGCTGCTGTTTGTTTTGTTTTTAACCCCTTCTTAACCCTGAACGTACATTGAAAATACACGCAACCCTAACTCAAAATGCCGGACATTTGAGGCATTTAAGAAACTCCGCAAAAGAGGACATGTCCGGTGAAAAGAGGACGTATGGTCAGTCTACAGGTAAAAGCCAGTAAATTAGAATATTTTGAAAAACTTGATTTATTTCAGTAATTGCATTCAAAAGGTGTAACTTGTACATTATATTTATTCATTGCACACAGACTGATGCATTCAAATGTTTATTTCATTTAATTTTGATGATTTGAAGTGGCAACAAATGAAAATCCAAAATTCCGTGTGTCACAAAATTAGAATATTACTTAAGGCTAATACAAAAAAGGGATTTTTAGAAATGTTGGCCAACTGAAAAGTATGAAAATGAAAAATATGAGCATGTACAATACTCAATACTTGGTTGGAGCTCCTTTTGCCTCAATTACTGCGTTAATGCGGCGTGGCATGGAGTCGATGAGTTTCTGGCACTGCTCAGGTGTTATGAGAGCCCAGGTTGCTCTGATAGTGGCCTTCAACTCTTCTGCGTTTTTGGGTCTGGCATTCTGCATCTTCCTTTTCACAATACCCCACAGATTTTCTATGGGGCTAAGGTCAGGGGAGTTGGCGGGCCAATTTAGAACAGAAATACCATGGTCCGTAAACCAGGCACGGGTAGATTTTGCGCTGTGTGCAGGCGCCAAGTCCTGTTGGAACTTGAAATCTCCATCTCCATAGAGCAGGTCAGCAGCAGGAAGCATGAAGTGCTCTAAAACTTGCTGGTAGACGGCTGCGTTGACCCTGGATCTCGGAAACAGAGTGGACCGACACCAGCAGATGACATGGCACCCCAAACCATCACTGATGGTGGAAACTTTACACTAGACTTCAGGCAACGTGGATCCTGTGCCTCTCCTGTCTTCCTCCAGACTCTGGGACCTCGATTTCCAAAGGAAATGCAAAATTTGCATGGTTGGGTGATGGTTTGGGGTGCCATGTCATCTGCTGGTGTCGGTCCACTCTGTTTCCTGAGATCCAGGGTCAACGCAGCCGTCTACCAGCAAGTTTTAGAGCACTTCATGCTTCCTGCTGCTGACCTGCTCTATGGAGATGGAGATTTCAAGTTCCAACAGGACTTGGCGCCTGCACACAGCGCAAAATCTACCCGTGCCTGGTTTACGGACCATGGTATTTCTGTTCTAAATTGGCCCGCCAACTCCCCTGACCTTAGCCCCATAGAAAATCTGTGGGGTATTGTGAAAAGGAAGATGCAGAATGCCAGACCCAAAAACACAGAAGAGTTGAAGGCCACTATCAGAGCAACCTGGGCTCTCATAACACCTGAGCAATGCCAGAAACTCATCGACTCCATGCCACGCCGCATTAACGCAGTAATTGAGGCAAAAGGAGCTCCAACCAAGTATTGAGTATTGTACATGCTCATATTTTTCATTTTCATACTTTTCAGTTGGCCAACATTTCTAAAAATCCCTTTTTTGTATTAGCCTTAAGTAATATTCTAATTTTGTGACACACGGAATTTTGGATTTTCATTTGTTGCCACTTCAAATCATCAAAATTAAATGAAATAAACATTTGAATGCATCAGTCTGTGTGCAATGAATAAATATAATGTACAAGTTACACCTTTTGAATGCAATTACTGAAATAAATCAAGTTTTTCAAAATATTCTAATTTACTGGCTTTTACCTGTATACACATACATACCACTCATCTACTCATTGTTGAGTTAAGGGTTGAATTGTCCATCCTTGTTCTATTCTCTGTCACTATCTTTCTAACCATGCTGAACACCCTCTCTGATGATGCATTGCTGTGTGGCACGCACAAAAGTGCTTTCATCAAATGCACTAGATGGCAGTATTGTCCTGTTTAAGAGTGTCACAACATTGCTGTTTACGGCAGACGGACTGCTTTACTGTAGACGTTCTTTATATTGTGGGAAAGCGGACTCAGGTCCACATGGAGCTGGAGGGGGCGTGGCCTCCAGCTCCGCCTGAATTTCGGGAGATTTTCGGGAGAAAATTTGTCCCGGGAGGTTTTCGGGAGAGGCGCTGAATTTCGGGAGTCTCCCGGAAAATCCGGGAGGGTTGGCAAGTATGGGTACACAAAAATTTCGGTTCAGTACGTACTTCGGTTTAGAGATCATGATTCGGTTCATTTTTGGTACATTAAGAAAATAACAAAATATACATTTTTGGGTTATTTACCAAATTTGCAAAATCTTCCACCAAAAATATTTTTCTTAGTGGAATATTTGATGTGAAGTAATGGGAACCTTGGATAGGTCAATAATTCATAATAACATTATAAATAAATAAATAATAAATAAATTTATTTATTTATTTATAATAACATTGATTTTGATTCAATATTATGTTTTGAGCAATGACAGTTTGAAAGAAAAAAGAAAAAAACAGCTTTGTTTTATTAGTCAACACTGCAACTTTTTCTAAATTACATTTAACCTTTTTTCTTTCACTTTTGTTATGTTTTTGTTTATTTTAAATAGTATTTTTAGAATGTGCCGTGGGCCTTTAAAACATTAGCTGTGGGCCGCAAATGGCCTCCGGGGCACACTTTTGACACCCCTGCTATAGAATAATAAAAAATTAAATGTGATAAATCTATGGATAAAAAGCAGAGCCTGGCGACGCATGCGCGTTTATCATAACTCTCTCTCTCTCTCTCTCTCTCTGTCTCTGCCCCTCCCTCATCAAAGCAGCTGTTTGTTTTGTTTTTAACCCCTTCTTAACCCTGAACGCACATTGAAAATACACGCAACCCTAACTCAAAATGCCGGACATTTGAGGCATTTAAGAAACTCCGCAAAAGAGGACATGTCCGGTGAAAAGAGGACGTATGGTCAGTCTATCCCTTACACCCCTAGTTTATACAATATTTTGCAGCACAGTCCTAGAAAAAGAAGATTTAAAGCATAAAAACAAAAACAAAAAGTGCTTTTTTAGCTGAAATAAATCAAACATTGCACTGGTAATTGTAATTAACTGGCCTTTATTAAATGTATTCATATGCGACATTTATTCCACTTATGACTGACAATTTATTTGCAATACATACATCCAGCATTAACATCACAAGATTGCATAATAAGGTACCATTTTGAGAATATAGATTTTAAAAAACATTTGATAAGTCTTATAAAAGGCACTGGATGAAGTGAGACTGTTACATGCACACAGGGAAAACCCACAGAATCACACTTGTAGTTTGCAACAATATCTGGCTATTGATAGTCGTTATTGCTTTGATTATTGCTGTGAGTCAAGTGTGTGCATGTATGTATGTATGTATGTATGTATGCACACACTGAATGGATATCAGCAGAATCATAAAAAAACAGTATTGCAGTTTCTACACCAATTGAACATATAAGTTGTAACTCGCCCAGTTAAACAAAAGTGCCAATTGTGAATTAACGGGTGTTTTAATATTGTTCTGGACGCGAGTGACACAATCCGTGACTTGGAAGTCAGAACAATCCGACTGGTGCTAAGTTACAAACACTGTCAGGTGACATCTAACAGTTCAGTCGGAACACACCAATGTGAAATATATTTATAGAACTTAATGCATTCTGTCTAACGTCTGAGTATGAACCTATTTGCTTCCCAAAGTGTCTAACCTGCCATTTCCCACTATTTAATAATTAAAAACAATAAATCACATGGATACTGGAGAAGAAAAAGCCCTGCGTTAAAATAGTACCCAACACACCTCATGACCTACAACCGCCCCTCACAGAAAACCCCAAAATTTATGCACGAGCACATCTTCGCCGCATCCCGTAGTATCGAGCAGTCTGTTGCCGCATTCTTCCCAGCGACGGACCTCCCCCTGGTCCACCACCACAAACTTCCACTGCGCGAGGCTCTTGGCGGGAAGACTCACCGCCGCCGCCCAGTGTCCGTCCTCGGCGCGCTCGAGAGGGACGTACCCCTTCCAGTTTCCCAGCTCCGGCCGGTTTCCTGTGACGGCCAACTTCTGGAAGGGCGACTGGGTGAGGTAGTGGACACGGAAGGTCACGCTGACGTTCCTACTTCCCAGGTTTTCATGAAGAACGTGGGTTTGTTGGACTTCACATGGGGGCTCTGAATCGGTGTACTTTGGTTCTTCAGTGTGATGCTGGCCAAAAGACGGCAGTGTGAGGTTCATCCAGGGAAGATGTTGGTTACTATCCGTGATCCACTCGTTATGGTCCATAGTGGCCTCCATGATATTTATTTCAGTCTTTGCAAAGGTCTCATCTTTTTCGGTTTCTTTATTTTCTGCACAATCCCTTTTCTCCTTAACACTTTCTGGTACTTTCACATCCTGCTCATCACTTCTCATCTCTACTCTTTGGTCTCCGACCTGGTTTACTGTAAATGAGTCACGATCAGAACGGTCTGGCAGCGGATCTGGTTGAGGCTCAAACCCCATTGCCGCTTCAACTTCCCCCATTACTGACAGACTTGCATCGTCGGCAAAGAGGCTAGTTTGAGTCTCCGGTTTCTCCTTCATGGGTGGTTCCAGATCCATCACCGGAAGCTCCATGGCACTGAAGTGATTCCCAGGGTCAGTTAGTTCAGGGCTGACGGCCATGCTGGAAATTCCGCTCTCCTCACCGACACCGCATGTCATGTCGTCGTACCTCAGATCGCTTGGCATGAAGAGCGGTAGGGTCATTTCAGGAGAAGGATCAATGACGACAAAGGAAAAATCTTCAATTTGGACATTTTGTTGGTCTTGAGAGGAGATGCCCTTGTGGAAGGTTTGGTCTCTAGCATCTGTATCGACTGCAGAGTCAACCCTCAGATCCTGAATGGAGGGATCAGTTTCAGTAATTGAGTCAATGATGCTTACATTGTTAATCTCTTGGGCACTTGGGCAGATATGGGGTTTGAACATATGTTCGACCGGTTCCTTAACTTCTGTGGTTGAATCATTTTCAATCATGTTTTGGACTTCAGCTGGTGGCTCAAACTGGTTCGCCTCTTGATCATCATAGACGACAACATGGGGTTTGGACGCATGTTCCACCGGTTCCTTATCTTCTACTGTGGTTGAACCATTTTCATTCATGATTTGGACTTGAGCCGATGTCATCGGAGGTTCAAACTGGTTCATCTCTTGGACGCTTTGTTGATCATCGCCGAGAACATGGGGTATGGACCTATGTTCCACCGGTTCCTTATCTTCTACTGTGGTTGAACCATTTTCAGTCATGATTTGGACTTGAGCCGATGTCATCGGAGGTTCAAACTGGTTCATCTCTTGGACGCTTTGTTGATCATCATAGACGAGAACATGGGGCTTTGACATATGTTCGACCGGTTCCTCATCTTCCACTGTGGTTGAATCATTTTCAATCATTTCAATCATGTTTTCGACTTCAGCCGATGTCATCGGAGGTTCAAATTGGTTCATCTCCTGGATGCTTTGTTGATCATCATCGCCGAGAACATGGGGTATGGACCTATGTTCAACCGGTTCCTCATCTTCCACTGTGGTTGAATCATTTTCAGTCATGTTTTGGACTTGAGCCAATGGCATCGGAGGTTCGAACTGGTTCATCTCTTGTACGCTTTGTTGATCATCATAGACTAGAACATGGGGTTTGGACATATGTTCAACCGGTTCCTCATCTTCCACTGTGGTTGAATCATTTTCAATCATGTTTTGGACTTGAGCCAATGTCATCGGAGGTTCGAACTGGTTCATCTCTTGGACGCTTTGTTGATCATCATAGACTAGAACATGGGGTTTGGACATATGTTCGACCGGTTCCTCATCTTCCACTGTGGTTGAACCACTTTCAGTCATCCCAGTCACACTTTGACTTTGATCTGATGGCATTGGAGGTTCAACATCTTCATCCAAAGTTGGAACTTCTACTTTCCGTGGTTGGTCATTTGTTGACTTGTAATCAAAAGAGCCTAAGGCATCAGAGGTGATACGTGACACGAGTTCATCCACAAGTTCTTCAACCATAATCGGGACACTTGGCTTGTCTTCACTGCGAACACTAATTAGACAACTCTCCACAGGTTCGTCATGAAGAACATCCGTCTCTAGGTTGCATGCCAGGCTGTGGTCCTCTTGCTCCAAATGTTCTTCCGACTGAGCATCAACGCCAACAGCTGTGTTCTTCGACTGATCTCCATCGTCCTCTTTAGCCTGGATGACCTCGTTTGTTCTCTCCTCTTCTTGAAGATTGTTTTGGTGGCGATTGACATTTTCAAGGCTTGTGTGTGTCGTGTTCAGTTCCACGGTTTCCGTCTCTGGCGTAGATCCAATGTCTTGTTTATCTTGATCGACATATTCCTCCAAGACTAGGGGTTCCTCCATGTACACAACTTGACTCAAAGGCTGTAAGTTTCCCTCTTGTGTGGAGTTTTTCATGGAAATACCCTCATCTGTGACAAGATCCCAGCGTGGTTGGTCCTGGAGAGGAGAATAAGAAATTAAACTTCACCAGATTGTGGCAATAAAACATGCTGGACGGAGTTTCACATTGCAAGGACAAGTAAATCCATTATTTATTTTTTTAAATGGCATGGAGACATTGCTTTCTGAATGTTCTGAACTCCTTTTTTAATGTCAGTGTAAACAATTCTACCCTGACGAGTTGCTATGTTTGAAGTTATAAAGGACAACTTCTCATAGATAGCAAACTAAGATCAACAGCGCCTCTGCTGGTTGCCATCAAGAACTGCGCTCTGTTTGACCTCCAACTGCATCTTTATCTTTTCCACACAATCAAGAGAAATTAATCATTCTTAGGCCAAGTTTGTTTTGCCAGTCAGTCTGTTCTAGAACCAGAATGGAGCAATAGTTGGACTGATTAGTTTATGGCTGTTTTTGTGATGTAGTGATTGGAGCACATACTTGTTGCTCACAAAAAACATTCATGAAGTTTGCTTCTTTTATGAATTTATTATGGGTCTACTGAAAATGTGAGGGTCAAAAGTATACATACAGCAATGTTAATATTTGCTTACATGTCCCTTGGCAAGTTTACCCGCAATAAGGCACTTTTGGTAGCCATCCACAAGCTTCTGCTTGACCACTTCTCTTGACAAAATTCAGCTAAATGTGTTGGTTTTCTGACATGGACTTGTTTCTTCAGCATTGTCCACACGTTTAAGTCAGGACTTTGGGAAGGCCATTCTAAAACTTTAATTCTAGCCACAGAATTTTCCTCCAGAAGGTCTTATCTTTGTCCATGTGATGTCAGATGAAACAAAAATGTTGCTGTTTGGCCACAATACCCAGCAATATGTTTGGAGGAGAAACTGTGAGGCCTTTAATCCCAGGAACACCATCCCAACCGTCAAGCATGGTGGTGGTAGTATTATGCTCTGGGCCTGTTTTGCTGCCAATGGAACTGCTGCTTTACAGAGAGTAAATGGGACAATGAAAAAGGGAGGATTACCTCCAAATTCTTCAGGACAAGCTAAAATCATCAGCCCGGAGGTTGGGTCTTGGGCGCAGTTGGGTGTTCCAACAGGACAATGACCCCAAACTAGGGATGTCCCGATCCAGGTTTTTGCACTTCCGATCCGATACCGATACTGACCGATAATGGCCTATCCGAGCATGTATTAAAGTTTAAAGTTATTTAGCCTACTTAGTTGTCAGAATCATGTTGAAAAGGGTTTTAGTACTCTTGATAACAACTAGCCATCTGAATTAGGGGAGTTTGAATAATACACAATGGTTGGTAACAAGAAACTGACCTGTTTATTCAAGGATAAACACAAAATAGACAAAATTATACATGACAAACAGAAATGGCATCATTGAAACTAGGGCTGGGCGATATGGCCTTTTTTTTAATATTGCGATATTTTAAGGCCATATTGCGATACACGATATATATCTCGATATTTTGCCTTAGCCTTGAATGAACACTTGATGCATATAATCACAGCAGTATGATGATTCTGTGTGTTTTGATTGATTGATTGAGACTTTTATTAGTAGGTTGCACAGTGAAGTACATATTCCGTACAATTGACCACTAAATGGTAACACCCCAATAAGTTTTTCAACTTGTTTAAGTCGGGGTCCACTTAAATTGATTCATGATACAGATATATACTATCAGATATATACTATCATCATAATACAGTCATCACACAAGATAATCACATTGAATTATTTACATTATTTATAATCCAGGGTGTGGAGGGGGGCGCCGGATGTAAGTGTCAAAAAGACAGCCAAAAGAGTTTGATATGAGAATAAATCTAAATTTAAAATATAGGGTAGAAATGCATCCATTTGCAGGAAATGTAGTCTTGATTTTCAACATTTTCTTTCAAGGCTTGCATGTCTACATTAAAACATTCTTCTTCATACTGCATTAATATATGCTACTTTTAAACTTTCATGCAGAGAAGGAAATCACAACTAAAAAAATCACTAATTTTTTCATACGGTGTTGATGTGGAAATTTTTGCCTCTAAATTTTGATGGTGTGGGCGTGTGGCACCGAATGGAGATAAGCGTCTCGACAGACCTTACAATATTTGAACAATGATGACGAAAACTGTTTTCTCTGTCGTGTCCGTGTGTCGAAAATTGTTATGCGCTTATTTTTTTAATTTGATTTTGTGCGTGGCATATTATACCGTATTTTCCGCACTATTAGCCGCACCTAAAAACCACAAATTTACTCAAAAGCTGACAGTGCGGCTTATAACCCGGTGCGCTTTATATATGGATTAATATTAAGATTCATTTTCATAAAGTTTCGGTCTCGCAACTACGGTAAACAGCCGCCATCTTTTTTCCCCGTAGAAGAGGAAGCGCTTCTTCTTCTACGCAAGCAACCGCCAAGGTAAGCACCCGCCCCCATAGAACAGGAAGCGCTTCTTCTTCTACTGTAAGCAACCACCCGCCCGCGTAGAAGAAGAAGAAGCGCGCGGATATTACGTTTCATTTCCTTTGTGTGTTTACATCTGTAAAGACCACAAAATGGCTCCTACTAAGCGACAGGTTTCCGGTTCATGAAAAGACGCAATCTCTCCATCCGCACACGGACTACTATTTCACAGCAACTGCCTAAAGACTTTCAAGAAAAGCTGGCTACTTTCCGTGCATATTGTAAAAACAAGATAGCTGAAAAAAAGATCCGGCCAGAGAACATTATCAACATGGACGAGGTTCCACTGACTTTTGATATTCCTGTGAACCGCACTGTGGATACAACGGGAGCACGTACGGTGAATATTCGCACCACAGGGAATGAGAAGTCATCCTTCACTGTGGTTCTAGCTTGCCATGCTAATGGCCAGAAACTTCCACCCATGGTGATATTCAAAAGGAAGACCTTGCCAAAAGAGACCTTTCCAGCCGGCGTCATCATAAAAGCTAACTCGAAGGGATGGATGGATGAAGAAAAGATGAGCGAGTGGTTAAGGGAAGTTTACGCGAAGAGGCCGGGTGGCTTTTTTCACGCAGCTCCGTCCATGTTGATATACGACTCCATGCGCGCCCACATCACGCTGGTTTTTAATATATTATTAAAGTTTGACTGACCTATCTGACTGTTTTTTTGACATTCCCTTTAGCGCAGTTAGATGCGGCTTACAACACGGGGCGGCTTATAGGTGGACAAAGTTTTGAAATATGCCGTTCATTGAAGGCGCGGCTTATAACCCAGGGCGCCTTATGGTGCGGAAAATACGGTAATTGCTATGCGCAGAGGACGCTTAAACAGTGTACAATTGCACAAGCGCACATTTTTTTTGCAAATATCGGCGGCCGATCCGATCCAAATATCGGATCGGGACATGACTACCCCAAACACACCTCAAAAGTGGTAAAGGAATGGCTAAATCAGGCTAGAATGAAGGTTTTAGAATGGCCTTCCCAAAGTCCTGACTTAAACGTGTGGACAATGCTGAAGAAACAAGTCCATGTCAGAAAACCAACACATTTTAGCTGAATTTTGTCAAGAGGAGTGGTCAAGTGGTCAAGCAGAAGCTTGTGGATGGCTACCAAAAGCGCCTTATTGCAGGTAAACTTGCCAAGGGACATGTAAGCAAATATTAACATTGCTGTATGTATACTTTTGATTGGTCACATTTTCAGTAGAGCCATAATAAATTCATAAAAGAAGCAAACTTCATGAATGTTTTTTGTGAGCAACAAGTATGTGCTCCAATCACTACATCACAAAAAAATAAGAGTTGTAGAAATGATTGTAAAGTCAAGACAGCCATGACATGATGTTCTTTACAAGTGTATGTACACTTGTATATACGTACATACTATGCCAGCGTTTTTCAACCTTTTTTGAGCCAAGGCACATTTTTTGCGTCGAAAAAACGCGGAGGCACACCACCAGCAGAAATCATTAAAAAAACGAAACTCAGTTGACAGTAAAAAGTCGTTGGATATGACTTTAAAGCATAACCAAGCATGCATCACTATAGCTCTTGTCTCAAAGTAGGTGTACTGTCACCACCTGTCACATCACACCCGGACTTATTTGGACTTTTTTGCTGTTTTCCCCATGCGTAGTGTTTTAGTTCTTGTCCTGCGCTCCTATTTTGGTGGCTTTTTCACTTTTTTAAAATATTTTCTTGTAGCAGTTTCATGTCTTCCTTTGAGCGATATTTCCCGCATCTACTTTGTTTTAGCAATCAAGAATATTTCAGTTGTTTTTAATCCTTCTTTGTGGGGACATTGGTGATTGTCGTGTCATGTTCGGATGTACATTGTGGACGCCGTCTTTGCTCCACAGTAAGTCTTTGCTGTCGTCCAGCATTCTGGTTTTGTTTACTTTGTAGCCAGTTCAGTTTTAGTTTCGTTCTGCATAGCCTTCCCTAAGCTTCAATGCCTTTTCTTAGGGGCACTCACCTTTTGGTTATTTTTGGTTTAAGCATTAGACATCTTTTTACCTGCACCCTGCCTCCCGCTGTTTCCAACATCTACAAAGCAATTAGCTACCTGCTGCCACCTACTGATATGGAAGAGTATTACACGGTTACTCTGCCGAGCTCTAGACAGCACCGACACTCAACAACAACACATCATTTGCAGACTATAATTACTGGTTTGCAAACAATATTTTTAACCCAAATAGGTGAAATTAGATAATCTCCCACGGCACACCAGACTGTATCTCACGGCACATTAGTGTGCCGCGGCACAGTGGTTCAAAAACACTGTACTATGCAGCAAAAAAAGGTTGTCAAATCGACAATAAAACGTGTCGCCGACAAGTTAATTCCTCTATAATGGTGTCATGTTAAGAGTGTGTACGGACTGTATCTAAAAAAGATAAAAATATATTTTTATTTAAATGAAGATATGAAATAATCCTAAATGAAATACAATGACTTGGTTTATATTATTGTATATACTAGGGCAGGGGTCACCAACGCGGTGCCCGCGGTCACCAGGTAGCCCGTAAGGACCAGATCAGTCGCCCGCTGGCCTGTTCTAAAAATAGCTCAAAGAGCAGCACTTACCAGTGAGCTGCCTCTATTTTTTAAATTGTATTTATTTACTAGCAAGCTGGTCTCGCTTTGCTCAACATTTTTAATTCTAAAAGAGACAAAACTCAAATAGAATTTGAAAATCCAAGAAAATATATTAAAGACTTGGTCTTCACTTGGAATAAGCGGTAGAAAATGGATGGATGGATGGGTCTTCACTTGTTTAAATAAATTCATTTATTTTTTTTACTTTGCTTCTTATTACTTTTAGAAATACAATTTTAGAGAAAAAATACAACCTTAAAAATGATTTTAGGATTTTGAAACAAATATACCTTTTTACCTTTTAAATGTCTTCCTCTTCTTTCCTGACAATTTAATTCAATGTTCAAGTAAAAAATTATTTTTTTTATTGTAAATAATAAATATTTTAGCTTCTGTTTTTTCGACGAAGAATATTTGTGAAATATTTCTTTAAACTTACTATGATTAAAATTCAAAAAAATTATTCTGGCAAATCTAGAAAATCTGTAGAATCAAATTTAAAATCTTATTTCAAAGTATTTTGAATTTCTTTTAAAAATTTTCTTCTGGAAAATCTGGAAGAAATACTGATTTGTCTTTGTTAGAAATATAGCTTGGTCCAATTTGTTAAATATTCTAACAAAGTGCAGATTGGATTTTAACCAATTTAAAACATGTCATCAAAATTCTAAAATGTATCTTAATCAGGAAAAATTACTAATGATGCTCCATAAATTCTTTTTTTAATTTTTTCAAAAAGATTCAAATTAGCTAGTTTTTCTCTTCTTTTTGTCGGTTGAATTTTGAATTTTAAAGAGTCGAAATTGAAGATATACTATGTTTCAATTTTTTTTAATTTTTTTTTCGTGTTTTCTCCTCTTTTAAACCGTTCAATTAAGTGTTTTTTTTCATCATTTATTCTCTACAAAAAACCTTCCGTAAAAGGAAAAAAAATGTACGACGGAATGA